>NW_027125024.1:0-407500 GCF_009768925.1 Cryptosporidium bovis
CCGATTCTAATATTACATGAAAACAAATAGGCTCTGCCCTACTTCATACCAAGGTACCAATGTCTATTATATTGTACTAAAATGATAATTTCAAATATTAGAATTGATACATCCTCTGTATACGACTTTGATGCATCCAGGTATTGTAAGTACGAGAGTAGGCTTTGTCTTACGATCTACTGAGATTCATCCTGCGTTCTAAAGATGTGTTTCAATAGAGATCATGTAGCGGGGTCGCAGATTAGAGTTAGATTGAAAGCCTCTCTATTGCCATATTTGAAAATTCCCTGCCAAAACTTTTGATTGGCTCTGAATTTCTTAATTTGGACCAACTAGAAGCAAGTGATAAATTTATACTACTTCGAATGTTGTAATCCATAAATTGATCGTCTTCTTTTCTAAAAAGAAAAGTGATTTCATTAATTCTACTTTTTCGGTTGGTGTCTTTCTTTGTGTCAGTTATTGTTGAATTTTTATGTTCGGTTTTACTGTTTGTAGCCCTTTCACTCATTTTATATAATTCATTTTGTGATAAACTGAAGGCAGGACCTAAAATTAATTTCATTTTATCATTTTTAAATTCTTTACCTGAACTGCAAATTTTTTCTAACAATTTTGTTGATTTTGAAGTTTCGTGTAAAGTTGTGGTTTTATTTGCAAACCTATTACATGCAAAACAAGTATTTATTCTAAATGGGGACATTTCTCTTGCTCTATACTGTGAAAATTCGTTATAAGTAATATTTTTATTTGACTTATATTTAAACAATGGTTTTACTGATCTTCCTCTTTTAATATTAATATTAGAATCCTTACTAAATCTGAAAGGCTGTTGGGAAAGGCCTATCACCCTCCTTTTTTCCATACTTGTTTCAAGATTTCTTAAGGGTGTACTGTTTTTCTTCTCAGTGAAATTATTTTCACTTAAATTACAAACAGAAAACGACACATTTGAGTCTACCAGCTCAGGCACCCTTAAATTGGGGGTTTCTATTCTATTGAGGGGATTGAGTAAACTTAGAAAAAAATCGCCTATGTAATCATCAAGCGAAAAATCAACAAAAGTCATTTTAAAAATGAAATAGTATTTCTCTAAAGTTATCTTAAATCCTAACCTAAATCTAATGAAAAGCCCTAACCTCCTGGGAAACCACACCTTTTGCTATCAAAAAGCCTTAACTGTTCAATCGCCTCCTTTTGAAGACCACCAATTGCCCTCTTTAAAAAACCTTTCTCACGTAGGAATTCAAGTCTCTCATATGCAATAACATGCTTATTTCCAAGTAAAATACCATTTTCTACACAGTATTTTAATGCAATAATACTATATGGGTTTTCTTCATAGAGAGACTCGTAGAATGCCCTAGTAGCATCACCATTTGGAGGGGTGATATATTTCTGTCCCTCTCTAAAAAGTTTCCCGATATCTCTGGAATATTCGTCTATATCCGAGTTGTTATCAACCTTGGTTCTTTTATTTTGATTTTTTCTTGTTGTATTATGCCCTCTAGTCAAACTTCTAGTTGATTTCTTTTCTGATGACACCTTCCTCTTTTTAACTGCTGCTGTTTTACCCTTTGCAGATTTTTTGGAAGGTTTTTTTTTCAAATCATGGTTTTTGGGTCCATTTCCATTCAAATTTCCTCTTTTGGGCTTATTCAATATCGCGTTTGATGAAGGAATGTCACTGTTTGAATCAAGCATATTAACTCGAATAAAAAATATTTACTGAAGAGGTGTTTAGCCGCGCTTAGAATCGTCTAATTCAATTATTAATAAATTTTTCGAATGCCATCTTTGCTACCCCGGAAAAATTAGTTGTTTTTGGTCTCTGTTGCCTCCCGGTATTTTCCTTTTTTAATTCTTCTGTTACACTTTCAACTATCCTATCATCCAATTCTGCGCGAAATAAGTTCTCACTGCGCTTCGTTTCGCCTTGAATATTGCAATCCGCAGTCGAAGGTCTAACACTCTCTATTTGAGTTATTCTATGTTTTGCTTTTGTAGAGTTATTCGAGACATGTTTAATTGTTTTTAATTTTTTCTCTGAATCTACTATGTTTATCTCACTAACTTGCTCCATCAAGGTTTTGATTGTTTCTTGATTATGTTTAATTATATTGTCCCTTCCTTCCAATAGTTTTTCAAGGCGTACAATTAATTCATTTTTATCTATTAATACACTTTCAAGCGATCTCATCTCTTGTTTTAGTGCAGATATCTCGTTCATCAAATTATTTATCTGCTTAGAATCGAGATTACCTTTTTCACTAGACACTATGTTGTAGTTATAGTCAGTGTCATTTGGATTCAAAGATGACTCATCAATTGTAGAATAATTCATACGATTCGCGGAGAATGTTGATAATACATTATCACTTGCATGAATATTGGTTCTTTTAATTGGATTTGGAGGAGGTGTTGGTGCGTCACTTATTTCATGTGAAAACATCAAATCAGGTTCCCCTGAGAAATCAATCAAATCATCTGAATCGTTATAATAGTTTTCTATTTGTAGTTCATTCTGAAAAGTGTGAATATAATCTTTCTTCACAAATTCTGAAATATTCATTGAATCTATGTTTTTTGTTAAAGAATGATCATATGACTTGAAAAACTCGACAAATTTTTCATGAAATAACATTAAACTAAGTATATATTTTATTTCCTTTGCGTGCCTTGGAACTGATGGATCAATATCATATGGAAATCTGTAAATTAATGTTATTAGATCTGGATAAATAAAGAAACTATTTAAATAACTTGCAAGGTTGTACATATTTTTACCAGGTCCAAAATTATGTAATCCCCTAATTAGAAGGTCTAATACGTCCCACGGCAGAGCTTGTCCTGAAAGTTTTGTTTTTATGCCCTCACCTAACGATACTAATGTAATAGAACTTGGGTTAATATCAGTATCTAGTGTGCATTCATGTTTATTGCAAAGTCTAATTGTAAAAATGTAGTGGCATGTATCCCTCCAAGTATGTGAATTTCGCTTCTCATTAATAATAGATGCAAGCGAATTTATACTTGAGACCAACAAACCTTTACAGTACCCAAAACTATCATTAATGGGAGACATTTGAACCATTTCGCTTGTGCAAATATCAACATTTTCAAAAAAATCAATAAAGTCACCCTTGTTTGTAATACTATTCCAAGTACAAAAAATATTGTACTTATCACCTTCATTAATTTTTTTAGAATACAAAATAATGTTTTTCAATATAAGGAGCAACATTCCTGGTCCAACCAATTTACTGTTATTAAACGAGCCTTCAAGCAAATGAGGGCAATTCGCACCAAAAGAATATGGAGTGGAAATGATTAACCTATTACCCATCTCCGAAAAAAATAAGTGCGTCAATTCACTTGCAATCTTTGTTAAATCATCTATCTTATTCGTGATAATATCATCGAATGAGAACTTTTTATAGTTATAATTATCTAACGGAATATTTAATGTTTTATTATCTTTATTTATTATTTCATTTTCGCCGAAAAACCACCTGCCACCACGTTTCGACCCAGAAATATTACTTGTACTCGACGAATTACTATCACAAACAAAAATAAATGATTTCATTTTGCATGTTTGTTGACTACCTTTTGTAATCTCGTTATTATTATTATTATTAAAAAAAAAAAAAGGGAAAAACACATGCGCCAAGAATGTGGGAAATTTAGAAAAAGAAAAAAAAAGTTAAAAAATGCTATCCTGGACCTACTTTTGGAATATCAAAGTGCTCTGGTAGCAACGATAACCTCTCATTAAAATCTGAAACTCTTTGTCGATGTGTAAGTGCTGCCCGTTTTTGTATTTGCAACCTTACATTCTCCCGTTGGGCTTTTCTATGTGACAACTCTGCTTTTGTAAATGACCTCAGGTCATCATTTCCTAACTTTAAATTATGATATTCTGAACCATTGCTAGAGCGATTATTTTTTTCAGAATTCACCGGTGCTTCTGGTGTTCTAATGGGTTCTACCTCCAAAGAATTTCCTTGTGGCCGAGATCCCTGACAGATTCCACCGCTAATGTTAAAATCGTTATGTTTCATATTCTTCTCATTTGTAGAAAAGTTTTTCGTGATTTTTTTCCTAAACTTTATTGGTTTTCTTAGTAAATTCTGGTATGCATTCCCATATTTTTCGGACCAATCCTCACTCATCTTTCTTATTTGAAAATTCCACTGGTATCTCTGCAGAAAGGAAATGATAAACAAATACGATGGCAACAATAACTATTCCAACAATGTTGCATCCTAGGAATACTTCATACTCCATCTTTGTGTTCTTATAAAGTTGCGAGGTTAAATAAAATTAATAAATACTAAAGCGCCAATACTATCTAGTAAGGAAATAAAGCACTAAAGTATATATTTCCCGAAAAAACGGCTTTACAAATCTATATTCAATATTTAATACTATCTTCCTTATTTGGAACAATTTTAGATACCTTCTCAACTATTGTTCTAGAACAAGTTTCTGATTTCTTTTCAAGTTCCAAATTCTGAAAAAATGAAAGAAACTCAATGAATTAAAATCAAAACTCTTGTAACTTACACAGTTGTTTAGTTTGTTTTTTATAAACTCCTCAACAGTAAGTTCCGTATCCTTCAAAGAAAACCCGTTCATAACTAGAAAGAAAAACGCTAAAAAAAAATATTTCTATCAAAAAATGAAAAATGTGGCAAGTAAAAAAGCAAATTGGCGGTATCATTCATTTACTTTAATCTCTTGTCCAGATCATAGAGTAAATTTTAAGAATGAAGCCTATTTTTGATATATTTATTGTGGTACAATATGACGAGACCTGAGTCTGATAAATATAATTCTAAAACGTCTTCTAGTGGTGGACATATGCCGAATAATAGACATAAAGTTCAAAAAAAATCAATTGTGAACTCTAAAGTTTGTTATTTCCATGGTTGGAAAAGTGGTAAGAATATTCATAAATGCCCGGAATGTGTTGAAATTGAGAAAAAGTTAAGTAATAAAATCTCGCTTTCAGAATTCAGAAACATGTCAAATTTTAATCGTATTGAGGGCTCGACATCCTTGGATGGGATAAGGATTTGGCTTAGGTGCAATATGGGCCACAAACTCATCTATTCTCTTGAGGATATATCTCGTGGCTGTAGAATATGTTCATCGGAGAAATTTCTGTCTCCTAAATACAGAAATAATGCAATAAAACTCGACTTGAAAAAAGAGGAAGAATATAGGAAAAAACAAGGAGAACTACTTGCAGAAGCAAGGCAACAACTTACCATGGAATGTTGTAGAATAAGCAAGGAGAGTGAAGCAAAACAGGTAGAATATATTGAAGAATTCCCACATCTTCCTCGTGAAACAAGTGCAATCTCATACATTTTCAGATTCAAAGATAACCCATTTGAATTATTTAGGATACAGAACAAAGTCACAATAAAAAATAAAGACCTAATTTTGAACAAATTAAAAACTGCCTTCCGTGCTCATGCGAAACTTATACATCCTGACAAAAATAGTCATCCAAAGTCGGCCGATGCATTCCATATTCTTTCAGATTCATATAATAAAATAAAGGACTACATAGACAAATTTACATAATTAAATATTTAATAAAGCTTTTTCTTTTTTTTTTTCGTGTGAAATTTTAGTGTGCAACATGGAACCAATTCAACTACTGAAATTTCCAGAAGATGCAGATAGAATTATTTTATTTTTTTGAGTAATGAATGTTACTAAAGTCGGTTGTTATGTTACCGGCATAATCACTTTGATTATACTGTTTAATTCGGGTGTTGATTGTTGGAAAGTCAAACGCATTTTTAAGAAAAAGCGCAAGAGTAAACAATTACGTGTATTAACCGACCAAGCAAAAAAACAGTTCGATAGGCAAATACCGAATTGTGAAGACTATGGCCTACATGGTTGCGATCCTACAACTCCAGATGCATGTACGGAGTGTTACGGGAGGTGTGGTAGGCAATGTGAGGAGTTTCTGTGGCTATCCTTAGAGGCAGTTAATTTTAGGATGTTGCCGAGGGCTGAGTCCCAAAAAGAGTGTAAGCTTCCTAACAAAAAAAAAAGCACGCGTATCTTATGTTACACAACTGCGGGTAGGCGTCACTTCGATCCAACTGAACAAATCGTTGAAACCATGTCAATTTCGTCCCCAACCGACATTGAATACCAGGCCCCCGCCCCCCAGACGGATTCGTCCGAGTTGCTTTCGCAAGAAGCACTACAGGGTGTTGACGCAGTTCCTGTCACAGAGAAAATGAAAGAGAGTGAGCCAATCAACGATGACATCCCCGCTGTAGTGTTCAGAAAGTCGGATCGAGGCGGAGCTTTGGTATCATCATTGGAACTCAGAGAAGATAGCAGTATTCAAAACGCACAGTCACGCTACATGCATACTAATGATACGGACAAGACGCTATATATAGTTTGTGGAACAATACTTATCTTTTCAATAATTGCACTCTTTTTTGTTATATTATTAAAGAAGCGCAAGAAAGCTAATAGCTGACCAGGATCAGTTCAAATATGTTATAAACAACTCACAAAAATAGTAAACATTATTGTAGAATCATTTCCTGTTGGGGATTTAAAATTGGAAATTCCCGATATTTTTAAATTATTTTTTATTGAATCAGGTGGATTTCTTACGTATATATTTATTCTTTGCTTGTTTCTACCTCTTCTTTCTCTCAAATAATCTTGTGTCTGATTTTGTATCTGCTCAGATGTTGGTGTCCACTTTGGCTCAATTGTTATGCTCCTGGGTTCTATTATTATTGCCTCGATATCACCCAAGTTATTTGAATTGTTTTCTATATTTTCGCTAGTCCCAAGGAAATCAATCCTAGAAGTCCTATCCATCAGATTTTCTACTCTTAATTTAAGTAATATATGGTAAAAACCACCTTTATATGAAACATTTTTCTCAATTGATAAAATCTTAAAGTTTGGCATAAATAGATTTGCCGACAAGTTTATTCGAAATGGTGGTTGCGCAATGGGGTTTAATTGAGGTTTTATCACAAGCCTTTTGCAAATAAAACACCTTTTAGAGAACTGAGCACATAGTTTCTTTTCAAGAAGAGGTAATTTCATTGAATATGTGGAAAATATACGCTTTGAACAAATGTAACAGCTATTTATTATTTCTGGATTATTAAGATACTGAGTTAATGTTATTCTTGGGTTTTTCTTTGTATTCGTATCAATAACTTGCTTATAATCACATAGCAACTTGATATTACTTTTATTCAACCAAGTATTTTTCTCCAATATAGGTCCCTTGTGTAATAAATGTTTATTTTCAGTGGACTCTGTAATTACATCAGTTATTCTATTTAGGGACTCAATGATAGTTCCTACATAGTTGAATATTTCAACGAGTAAATCGGTGTTACAATGCTCTTCATTCACATTGCATTCAAAACTCTGATTTTTAATATCACCAGTGACACTATCACAAACAGTAATACCGTTACAAAAGTACACTTGGCCACAGTAATCACATGAAAACCGTTTAAATTCTACATTTTCTCCACCGCCTGAACCATTGTAATGTGGAACATATGCAGTATAAACTGTTGCGTTACATTTAAAGCAGCAATAGCAGTTCTTACAACAGAAGTTATTTGAAAATGCCTCACTTGTAGGTATATTCTCCAAACACCCCGGGCAGAAATAACTGTCTGCCTCAAATCTCACACAATCTTGAACAACTATTTTATTGCATGATTCGCAGAAATAGCAGTCAAATAGGTCGTGTAAATCATTATCAATAAGATAATATAAGTTTTGTGAATTCATTTACTGGATCCCGAAAACAGCCTCATATTGCGATGTTTCCCTCACTAAAAAATCCTTTTAAAAATTATTAAAATTTCGCGGTAAATTAAACGTGAAAATACTTTATTCAACTTAATAGAAAAAGGAACAATAAAGAAAAAAATAAAAATGTCTGCATATGATAGAGCAATTACTGTTTTTTCACCTGATGGCCACTTGCTACAAGTTGAGTATGCAATGGAAGCCGTTCGCAAGGGTTATGGTGCAGTTGGAGTCCGTGGGGCAGACTGTGTTGTATTGGTTGTTGAAAGGAAAGCCTTGGCTAAGTTACAAGACCCAAGAACTGCGAAAAAACTTTTGCTTGTAGACGATAATACATGCCTTGCGTTTTCAGGTCTACACGCAGATGCTAAAGCTCTTGTAAATCAAATTAGACTTGAGTGTCAAAACTACAGACTTAATATGGAAGATTCTCCTCCAGTTGATTACATAGCAAGATTTGCTGCACAAAAACAACAAAAATATACTCACAAAGGTGGAGTTAGACCTTTTGGAGTTTCTACTCTAATAGCGGGAATGCATAGTGATGGAAGCCCTGGTCTATACCAGACGGACCCATCGGGAATTGCACTAGAGTGGAAGGCTCAGGCAGTTGGCCAAAATTCTAAAACTGTACAGGAGTTTCTTGAAAAAAATTTTAGGGCTGACATGAACAGAGAGGATGCAATAAACCTTGCAATTAAAGCTTTGCTTGAAGTAGTCGAATCAGGCTCAAGGAATATGGAGGTTGTTATTGTAGACAAAAAAGGATGCAATTTTGTGGTCGACAAAGTAGTCGATGAGTTGGTCTCGAATATAGAATTACAATGTTTATCAGAGAAAGAAACGAAAAAGTAACTTCTAGTCATCGATAGTTTGTTAATCTGTTAGTTTCTGGGGTTTTTTCCGGGGTTTTTTTTCCTGCTTTTTACTTCATTCACTAACTTTCTGAAAAAAAGGGGGGCCACCAATGAGAAAATTTAGATATTGTTGCCACATCAAAAAATACAAAATTAAAAAATGAATTCGTCCGAAAGAAGTGACAACATTGGTTTGTTAGCAATGAAAAGATCTTCAAGAAGGTCATCATTCCCCACATTACAGGGATTATATACTTCCTTTTTTGAGAGCGAAATTGCAAATGAGATATCAGACTACATGACAAATAAAAATTCAAGCAAGAAAATTGACCCAAAAATACTTCAACTTATCTTCATTACTACGATTTTAATATCAATAGTTCTTTGTTTAGACCATGGTTTTGTTGCTTGTAATCTTAAAAATATTGAAATGAGCTTTGGTACTGGGTTCACGCAATCCAGTTTCATAGGCTCAATGGTATATTTTGGTTTTTTGATAGGTTGTTTAATCACAGGTTTATTCATACCTATTATAAAGTCAAAGTTCTTGATACTCAGCTCGCTTACTATTGTGGCACTCTGTGCAATTTATTCATCTAAGGCTGATTCTCTAAGCGAAATATATGCATCAAGATTTTTCAGTGGGTTTTTCCAATCGTTTCCAATTGTATATTTACCTTTATGGGTTGAGAAGTACTCACCGAAGACTAATACAATAGTTTGGCTGGCATATCAACAGCTTTTTAGTATGTTAGGTATTTTTTTTGGTTATCTAATTGGAGGCATATTCACTTGTTTTACAGTAAATGAATTAAATACTATGTTTTATGCAAGTATGAGTGAGAAAATTTTAGGTATCTTACTTTCATGGAGAGGTCCGTTTTTGTTACAAGCAATATTAATTCTACCAATAATTGTTGTGCTTGTTTTTATTCCTGAAGAATTTCTCGACGTAGGTAATGAGGTGGATTTCGTGGAATACGAAAACTCGAAAACAACTGGGCTACTCGTTTCTGGAACCAACCTACAAAGGTCAACAAACAATGGAATAACATATGGAAACAGTACCAAAAATAAACCAGGAAACAGACTTAAAAGATCCAGTATATTATTACTACCTTATCAGGACTACGGGACTAACTCGACTAAGAAGGAAAGTATTAGAGAGATACTGACTAGTCCTATTTTTCTATTCACTACCATTGCCGTCTGTGGTGTTTACTGTGTAAACACATGTACTATTTTCTGGCTTAATCAATACTTGACGGAATTTATATCTATCGATAAATTTTCATCAATATTCTCTGTGGCATGTATATACTTGATTGGTCCGACTGCTGGAGTATACTTTGGAGGCGTAATTGGGGATTTATTAATTGAATTTCATCCTGACAGTTTTGGGTGGATACTAACGGCATGTACTGCTTCTTCATTTCTTGGGTTAATAACCTCAATGGTAATCGAAAAAACACGATCATATATTTTGTTTATGTGGGGTATGGCATTACTACTGTTCTTTCTAACAAGTACACTTCCTATGTCTTTAATCGTAATAATGAAGTGTGTTCCTTCTAAGACAAGGCAACTTGCATCTGCTATTGCACAGTTTTTATTCAACTTTGTTGGATTTTTAATATTCCCTGTCCTTATTGGACTTTTAATGGATGTTATTGAATATTTTCCATTTGGCGCACTCAAAAGAAAATATAATCCTATTCGAATTGGAATGAAGGCAATCTTGTACCTCACAGTTCCTATCTTATTTTTTTACTCACTTTCTACACTGTTCAGCTATTGTAACTTTATAACGCTTCCAGAAAAACATGAGAAAAAGATTGTTATAGCAAGCCAGGGTACCTTGCCAAGACAAGTAATTATTGAGTAAGATTTATCGATTGCATAAAATTCTAAAGTATTATTGGCGCCCGATTCAATACTAAATAACTAAAAATATGAACTTGTATTCGGAAGAAATGAAATCACAAACACTTAAAAAGAAGATATTAGGTGGAATTTTACTCAAGGAAATTCAATCGGTAAAAATACTTGTCGTTGGAGCAGGTGGTATTGGATGTGAACTCGTTAAAGATTTAATTTTATGTGGATTCCGATATATAACAATAATTGACATAGACGGTGTAGATATCAGTAACCTCAATAGGCAATTCTTTTTTCGTAGAAAGCATGTTGGGGTCCCAAAATCAACTGTGATTGCTCAGGAGGCAGTTCTTTTATTGAAAAGGCAAGATGAAAGCAGTACTCTAGATTTCGACATTAAGGGAATTGTTGGTAATGTCATGAACTTCGGTACTGATTTTTTTAAAAAATTTGGTTTAGTGTTAAATGCACTTGACAATGTTTCTGCTAGGAGCTATGTTAATAAAGTTTGTGTAGCTTCTAATATCGAATTAATTGATGCAGGTAGCGCAGGTTTTAGTGGTCAGGTCCATCCAATAGTACCGAAAGTCTCAAGTTGTTATGAATGCATTCCACCTCCTGTTCAAAAATCATTCCCTATTTGTACCATAAGGCTTGCCCCTGAGAAGCCGCAACACTGTATTGCATGGTCGAAAAATTTATTTGAAATAATGTTTGGAAAAGACGTAAACTCCATAGAAAACTCGGGTAATGTATTAAGTGATATTGCTAACAAGATTAAAATGGATTTGAGTGTATTGATAAATAAGGAGAATACTGCCAGAGATGATGCAATCGACGAATATATTAAAAACACGTTCAACTTTTTATTCTCTACTGAAATCAATTCACTAATAAAAAATAAATTCTTTGAAAATAGTAACACAAAGCCACCAACTCCAATTTCTTGGGACGAATCTCAAGGACAAGAACTAGACAAAAACAATAAAGTAGCTTCGAATCATAAAATTAATAGTGACCAAAGTATACTTTCAATAAAGGATAGTGCAGACCTTTTTTACAAGAGTACTTTCGAATTGATAAATAGAAAAGACGCCCTTATACCATTGATATTTGACAAAGATGACAAAATTATGATGGACTTTGTCTTTTCCGCTTCGAATATTAGATCTCATAATTTTCATATTAAGCCTCTTTCACGCTGGGATTGTCAGTCGATCGCTGGATCCATTATTCCTGCAATTGCATCAACTAATGCTATAGTTGCCGGTGTACAAGTTGTGCAACTCTTAATGTTACTTAAATCTAAATTGAGTATGTCGATTGACAAATTAAAAATTGGCAGGGGGGCTGAGAACTTAGAATTTAATTATGCGAAATTCGTCTGGATAAGGAATATCCCTATTGGCAAATTTCTAATTTGTTCTGAACCACTTGATAGTCCAAATCCTAGGTGTCTGGCTTGTTCACAAAAAATTTTTAGGATAACCATTTCCAGTTTTGAGAATTGGTCACTTAGTCAATTCGTTCTGAACTTGATATGCGAACATCTCAAACTTCTCGAGCCTATAATTGAATTAGATGGGAGGTGTATTTGGGACCCAGATTTAACATCTGAAGATCAATTCAAAAATAGTGCAAAGAAGAGACTATCTGAGTGGAAATTCTATGATGGTTGCATAATTACAATAACGGATTATTCACAAGGGGAGTTTCAATGTGACGTAATTGTAAATTCTAACAATGAAATCGGGAATAACATCAGTGAGAACACTTTTTTTGACGAATATAACAACGAGAAGTTTGTTGTTGAAACGGAAACAAAAAATTCGTTCGTAGAAAATGGAGATATTGCAATTATTAATGATAGAAATGGCAAAGATATTCCTGTTGAAGTCTGTAAAACCATAGAATCTACAAACACTCCAGCTAAGAGAAAGGAGATATGTCATACTTCTTTCAAAGGTGAATCAAAAAGAAGTAAAACAAAATAGTTTGTTTCATCAGTCTATACCCAATTGATTTTTGCAGTAACTATCATAACTTATTTTGGGTGGGAAAATAGGTAGGAAATCAGGAATATATTTAGGTTTAGAGTCGAGATACTTAGTTAGATCACCTTCAACAATGTTTTCACCTGATATTTGTTTGCTTTCAATTGTTTCTTTCCATGATGCTTCTTCGTTTAAATATACGGCTGGAACTAGTTTTTCTAAAATACTTGATTTCTTGAAGCCCCCCCCAAACACTTCTGAATCAAGCCCACTACCTGCGAAAAGTTGCTCAAAACGTTTGTTATCAATGCACTTAACTGCTTTTTTGATGTCCAGTACATTAATGTGAATTCTGCCTGCTGAAATCGCAATATTGCTTGAAATCTGTCCTATTAATTCTACATAATTTATGAATGCTTCTGTTGCCGTCTCAATAACAACTGGATCATCTAACTCAACGCCAAGTTTATACAAAATAAGATATATCCTCTTTCCAATAACCTCGGTTACATAATTATTTATTGAATTAACAGAGTAATTAAGGTTCTTTTGATTCTGACTCATTACAAGTTTAGGTAAGCAGAAAAATTCTACTGAAGCCGCCCTGATTATCTTTTTGTTATACTTATCTAATGAAGCGAGAGAATACTAAAATTGAACGCGAAAAAAATGAATGGAGCAATGAAAACGATATAATAAATGTATCATGCCGAACAATAATCCTTGAAATGGTACCATTTTCATTTGACACTGAAATTTGCAAGAATTTTTTAAACGGGATGCTACTGTCAATTCTCGGTAATTCAAATGTAAGCTTAACCACAAGTGAATATGTAGAAAGTGTGACTGAAGTTAATTTAGTTAACTATACATCCAATAACTATTCCAATAAAGTTGATTGCAGTGTATCAACAAGTTACAAATCTTTTCGTGTAACCCTGACCTCTGTACTTGCAACATTACTCTGTTTAAAGTTAGATGATATTCCAATAGGCTCGAAGTGTCACAAAATTGTTTGCAGAAGAGCTGATGAATATACTTACAATTCGTCTGGGATCCTCAATTATTTTACCATTCCTAATGTTCTTGAATTCAACAATAGTGAAATTATTAACAGTGTAAAATGCATTATTTCAAGCTTACCTATGGATGTTAATGAAGATTACATAAGAAGAGAACTTGAAAACTTTGGAAAACTCAAATATTTTAAAATATTATATGATCCGATAACTGGAGTTCCAAATGGCACTGGTTTATTTGAATTTGAAGAAGTAAATTCATCTCAAAAAGCTATTTCTACGCTGAATGGGAAAAAAATAGATCCAACAAAAGAAGAAATATGGAATATTCAAAGAGAAACATTAACATTGAACACTAACAACTATAAAATTCAAGATAATATTGAGTATACAAATGCTTCAAATTTGAATTCTAGTATTTCACACAAACTCTTTGAAAACCCAATTATTTGTCTTTTGATGAAATACTCTAAAATAATAGGTGAGACACCAAGTAAAGTTGTTAAATTAAATAATGTTTTTTTCCCTGAGGAGGTCATTGACGACAAAACTTTTAATTCCACAATTGATTCAGTGAAATCTGAAGCTGAAAAATATGGAACAATCATTGAAATAACAAGTCCCCGTCCAAGGAATATAAATGAATATAACAGTTATGGAGGAAAGGTTTTTATATATTTTTCAGATATAACTTCTGCGAGACGTGCCCAGTACCAATTTAATGGAAGGGTTTTTGACAGTATAAAGATAATCTCTGCAACTTTCTATCCAACGGAGAAATATTTGAACCATGAATACAACCTAATATCCTTTATTCCGGAGTGACACCTGTTTTATAGAAATAAATCAGACATGTCTATATTTTTTGACTTAACTGGATTGAAGAAATATTTATTAATTGATTATCGGTCACATGCGATGTTTGGTTGAATATTGCCGAACTTAATCCTAATTCTCTGTTTGTAATAATCAGTGTTGAAGGGGTGATTTTCTGCCAAAACGACACAATTACAACAATTGATGGTACTAATTCTGTAAGGACGAAAATAAACGTATCCCCTATTGGTGTTCTGTCAATTAACTTAAAATTTATGTGTGTATTTGAAAAGCTGTAGAAACACTGAACTCCAGATATCAAGCCACGTATAAAAAGAAGTGCGGGGCAGAATATTGTTAACAAGAGCACCCTTTTAATAACATTATATCTCAGTATAGTTCCCGTAGATGCACGTCTTGATAAATGGACAGTAACCTTGAGCCCGTAATAAAACAATAATATTGCGACGACAATGTATGTTACTGAAAGTGTAAACAGAGATAAAACATAGAAGTTCTGTGATATTTTAAAAATTGAGACGATTATCCCCGAAGTGTAAATCCCATAAACTAATGCGTTACTTAGCAAAAAGATTATGACAACATTTGGTGCATTTATAAACGTTGAGGAATAATACACGTGTGCCCAAAACAATACAACTACTGAATAAGATGATAAATATATTAGAGATGGGAATGTTCTTAACACATCTCGGTACCATCTTATTACTTCATTTTCTTCTCTATAACCAAGGTTGTACCCTTCCACATCAGGTGATGTAACATCCAGTAATATTATTGTGACTGTTCTTGATATATTTGCCGTTAGGCATAACAATATGAAATAAACCCTTGTGCGATGTGAAACAGATGTATTCATAACATGTAATTCGTTTGTATAACTTGATTTCATTTTTAATGCTTGTTGGAGTATTACTGCATCTAACAAAAGAAATAAAAATACACTAATTGTATATATTGTCATTTACTGTTTTTTTTATCGAGTTCAAGCTACTTTTTCATGTGATCAATTTTTTATTTTCTTTCTTGCACACTTGCAATAATTCGAAGTATTAGTAAATCGCATAAGTAAAAAGCCGCGATTATTATTTGATTTGTATTTGATTTTATTACGTTATTATTTCACATGTAAAAATTCGCTTCACCTCATAAACCTTGATTTTAGTGTTGAGGTAGACCCTATTAATTACCGCGTTTAAGGCGCGTTGTCTCAAATTTATTCTTGACGCAGGGTTTGTTTTGCTCTCGAACACATCGTCGAAGTAGTTTGAAATTAATATCAAAATGGAATGTTCACAAAATGGTAATGATATAAATGGCTTAATTTCACCATATTTAGACTCTCAAATGTTACTTTACCTCGTGAAATGGCTTAAAAAGAACAATACATATGATAAAAATTCTTTGGAAAGTACCGAAATTGAAATTTTAAGAACAACTTTTCTTTACGATGAGATGAGAAAGTTTTATCCAGACCAACTTTCAGATTTAATATCATCTGAAAAAGAGAATAACGCAATCATTTCCTCCTTGTCTGACTCGCTTCACACACTGATATCTGCGTTAAAAAAATGGAAGGAGGCACATGATGAGTCAAGTAGAAGTCTCAAAAAAAAATCTCTGATTGAACTACAGCAATGGTTCCTTAGCAATGAAGAAGATAGATCTTCTGAATCTGGTAACACCGAAAGTAAAAACGATCTAAATGCAGCTGAAGATTTAAATCAAAACTTTCCTACCAATCCTATTCAATTGTTAGTTCGTCTTTCGCGTTTATATTATCTCTCTGGTAGGTACAAAGATTCCCAACATATTCTGGACATTGTTCTTAAAACAATTCCCGAGTGTACAAACATTGATGTCCCACTGATAACGAAGGTAGAATGTTATTTTGGTTCAATTGCTAATGGAATTGTTTCAAATTTGTCAAATTCTCAGGATTCGATAGAACCATCTGCATACTTAAATTATTTTCAATTAGTAGATGATATCTTAACAAGGGAATTCCATAAAATAAATCCTGTACAAATATATCTCTATAAAAGTTGGTTATTACATTGGTCATTATTTCCCTTATTTACACAATATTTCCGTGAGACATCATTCAATATTAAACAAAATATTTCTGGAACAGGAAACAACTCGGTAACAAATAATGAAAATTCTTTTTATTTTGGAAGTTCGACAAGTATTAACCTTCCAATGAATATTTGGGGGCCTTTTCTCGATTGGTTCGCTTCAGAAAGAAACTTCAATGTGATTTCTATAGTATGCCCACATTTACTTAGATATCTTGCTTGTTTTGGAATAATAATGAGACGCAATAGAGATATTCTAGAAAGTATAGTAAACCTAATATCACTTCACAGAAATAAAGTCAGTGATTCGTTTACAGAACTACTATTTAACCTATTTGTCAACTTTGATTTTGAGTCCTCACAAAAAATATTTTCTATATGTGGTTCTGCTGTAGAGTGCGACTTCTTTCTCAACCCAATTCAAAAATATATTGAAGAAAATTCTAAGCTATTGGTTTTTGAAATTTATTGCAGAATTCATAAGTCTATAGATTTAAACCTTGTTTCAGAGGATTTGGGAATGACAAACATTGAGGCGGAACGCTGGATTGTTAATCTGATAAGGAACCTACATCTTGAAGGAAAACTCGATTATGAACACAACAGAGTAGAAATGATTGATAGAACGAATAATCAGTCTCAGCTAATTGCAGACAAGACGAGAAACATTCTCTTCAGAAGCAATATACTCACTCAAAATTTGAGTAATAATCCCTCCTTCAGTTGCAACGCTGCACTAACGCAAAAGAATAAGTCAAATTGGAGGGCTCAGTCAACAAAACAATCCGTTAGAAATGAAAGGAAAGAGTAGAATTGTATTTAGGATATTTTTATATTTATCACTTGGAATTTTTTATTAGGTAGATGTTCTAATTATATTTTCTTATATTTATCTTTTGCACCTGAATTTTTCTATACTACACTTGGCGCTGGCAGTCTCGTTTCAACATGATTTTTTAGTGAAGAATGATTGATGATGATCATGGTATTCGTGCTTTCATTAGATCTTCAAAAGAAGTATTAACTGGAAGAATAAAAAAATACTTCGAAGACTTCCATGTTTATGAAATTCAGAATAATGAAGAAATATGTCACTTAACTGAAATAAAGAATAAAAGTGACATTTTGGCCGAGCTTGAAGTAAAAAGGAGAATTTCATCTGGAGAAGATTTGTTTACTCACTCAGGGTTTGAAATAAAAAAAGAATTTATTGAAAAACTCATTTTATTGGAGATACCAAGAAAATGTATAGACAATATCATCTTTTATGTAAAATTTTTAGGAGAAATAAAAAGACTTACAATTAATAGTAACATAAATAATAAGTTATTCAAATTTGACTCAAAAGGAAAACTCGTTACATTTTGTGAATTAAAAATAAGAATTCCCAATAGCGAATTGAATAGTCAACTTTTAAATAAAACAAATGAACGAGAAAGTAATACAAAAATATGTATTATAAAAAATAGTAAGATGAGGAGAAAGTTGTTTCATGAAGCAATTAAGGAATATATACCGTTTATTACCTCTCAAACTATTGATACCAATTCTGGAGAAAAAAAAACTGAAAGTAATGTAAAACACTTTGAAAACATAGACTTGTTTTTATCAAATGAAATATTTGCAGAACTTTCAAAAAATATTAATTTTAGCGAGTTTATTACTGAAGAAAGAAATAAAGAATATGTTGAAAATGGAAATCAAGAAATTTTTGACTATATTGTTCTGAGACCTTCAAGAGACTTCATTTACTCTCTTAGAAATTTAACAAGTACTTCTTCACTGGATATTAATAATGATGATGAAAATTATGATAATTCATACTCTTCGAAAAAAATTAAATACAATAATCATAATAATAACTCAACCATTGCGTCATACACAAATTATGAATTAGGAAAGGATGAGAGATGGAACCCAAATATTCCATGCTACATTCACTTTACTGTTTATAAAGAAAACAGAGACACAATTGATGCGATTAATATGATATCAAAATGTTTAAGGCGTAATCATAAGTCTTTTGGTATTGCAGGTTTGAAAGATAGAAGAGGCATTACAACTCAAAGAGTATCAGCATACAAAGTTCTGGAAGAACAGCTCATTTATGCGACAACATTAAGGGGTTGGGACAGGAATATAAGGATATGTGATTTTAAGTACGAAAATAATCATATAAATATAGGGGATCTCAAAGGGAATCTCTTTCATGTTGTAATTAGGGACCTGAAGGTTGCAGTGAATGAAAAAAATGAAAATAGAACTGGAAGTATAACAATTGATACAGTAAAAAATTTAATTGAAGAAATAAAAACATTGGGGTTTATTAATTATTTTGGATTACAAAGATTTGGGACAAGCTGCATCCCAACTTACAAAATTGGTATTTCAATATTAAAGGAAAACTGGAAAAAAGCATTTCTCCTGATAATTGGTTTTGATGATGATAAACTAGAAAATTGCCAAGCTTCAGATAGAGAATTGTTCCATGAGATAACTAACGGAAAATTTGATAATTATCTCAGAAGACTTTCGCCTCATTCTTACATCGAAAAAATAATTATTAATGGTATAATTAGAGAACTTAAAAACGAAAAAATATATCCTGAGTCTCTCTTGAATCATAAAAGAGAAAAGTATATCTATAAAAATAGTTTAAATTACCTACCTAAAAATTCATACTCATTGTATTTACACTCTGTACAATCATTAATCTTTAATCTGGTAGCAAGTGAGAGAATTAAAAGATTTGGAAATACACCAATTGTAGGTGATTTAGTACTTCAAAACCAAGATGAAAATTTAAAATTACATGATATGAAAGACTTTGGAGCGTTAGATAAACAACCCAAAGTAATCGTTTTAAAAGAATCTGAGATAAATGACTATACAATACAGGATGTTGTCTTAACACTTCCAGGGGACGATGTCATATACCCACCAAATATGAACTTGTTATACAAGGAAATTGTAAATAAATTGCTAGGTATTGATTTAAATTTTACTGAATTTGGGATGAAAGGTAGCTACAGAAATTTGGTTGTTGTTCCAAGGGAAATCAGCTACACCACTTTTAATTTGCCAGAAGAGAATAAGGGTGTAACTAAAGAGAGTTTCTCAGATCCTAAATTGATATTAAGTGATTTGGATGCACTCTTGGCTCCTGATAGTAGAGAACTAACTAATACAAAAACTAATGAGGTAAGAATAAATGAAAAGTTACTGGGTTTTAAAAATGAAGATAGTAAATGCAGTGATATTGTGAATACAGTGGTATTTTCTTGTAAGTTGCCAAAGTCATCATATGTTACAGTTGCACTTAGGGAGCTTCTTGGGAGTTTCCCTATTGAATAAATATTTGAAACTACAAATCTATTTTCCTGAAAGTGGTAAGGACTACAATTGCACCCGCTGCGCACAATGATATTAAACCCCATGTAATAAACCAAAATAGTGCAGGCCCTACTTCTTCAAGGCCATTTCGGAGGTTCATTCCGAAACAATCAGCAAAAAAACCGCAAAATCCTGTTATTGTCGCTATTATTGAAAGCCCTAAATCGGCTTTCATTATAGAGTTTCTAAGAGAGGATAATTCAAGTGTTAATACTTCCAATGCATCCTCCAAAGATTCGCCTATTGACTCTATTTGTTGCAGCATCATTTCCACTTCCTGAGCATAACACTCGAGAACATTCTCAACCTCCTCATGGTAAGGTGTGTTTTTAGGATATTCCCATGCTTCTGGTCTATTCCAATAAAAAGAAATTTCAAGACGTTGCATATCCTCTTCATTTCCAAGCATTTCTGTAATTGCCTTAAATAAACCTTGTGCGAGCTCTTCAATCGCATTTAGTCTCCTTCTAAGTTCGGAAACCGCATCCAATAATCTTCTCGTTTCGCGATTTCTTCCGGGGAAGCTATCAAGTATAAAGAGTACTGAGTCCCTTATAGGTCTAACTTGACGGTTGATAATATTGCAAGACTCTACCAAGATTGTTTCAAGTACTAAATATTCAAACGGAGTTGAACTTTCAACCTTAGATATTTGTTCTAACTTTCTTAAAAGTGGAAATCCGTCTTCTATTCCAGTAGGTGCAAATTTACAATTCTTATAATTAATTTGTTTTTCATTCAAACCTTCAATAGGAAGAAATTCAATACCAGCAATAGAATTACTCTCGTCTATTCTAGATTTCACATTAAAATTATTTAAATTAGTTTCAGTACTAATTTCTGTCTTATTGTTATTATTTATTGGTGAAATAGGAACCTCTGTCGATAATACAATGGAGTTGTCGTTTAAAATTTGATTCCTGTTACTGCTAGGTACACATTCTTTAGATAACTCATTCTTTTTATCTAAAAGCTGTGTATTATTAGAATTATAATTACCAATATTATTGCTTGAATACTCAAGTGGGGACTTTAGATACCCAGAAGCAATTAATAAAACTTTTTGGTGTAGGATGATTACCCTGAAGTGAGGAACGTTAACTAAAATGCAATTTCTCCTGACTTCGATAGAAGGTCTCTGGCTACTCCCCATACTTACTACTTGTCTTAAGTCACGAAGTTTGAGGGCTCCAGGAACTGTATCTTGTAGGACGCATTCTTTATTGTATGAATGAACCAATCTCAAAAGTTCACCAGTTTGTAGGTGCAGACAGCGTTTATAACCTCTTCCAATTTCAAAGGTAACATATTTTCTTGTTTTTGCTTGAAGTGCTTCCAAAAATTCTCTGTTACCACCTAATTTCCGATTTTTTTCCGTAACCTGTCTTTCATGAATATTAGAAATTATTTCAGTTTCTCTTGAAATTCCATCGGAGAATAATAAAGAGTTACCTTCATCTATTTCGGTGTTTATTTTACGTATTCCTGATGGTCTTCCATTGGCATGAAATTGGTCAACAACCCTATCAAGAAAATCAACATTTTCAAGTTTTTCCTTACAAGAGTCGTCACTTTTTTGAACATCGGGATCATATATACGATCCTCAAAGATACCCATATTTCCCTCAACAACTATCTCCTCTAAATCTTTATTTTCAAGATATGTTGACGACATTAGTTCTATATTGATAATGCTAATATTGACATTGACAGTGATAGAAAAAAAAGGCAAGAATGAGATAAAGCGCGGATGCATTTTCCATTAAAGATATGCCCAAAGTATAGTTGCATCTTCATTTATTTGACTTATGTAACTTATTATATCTGATTTTTCGCTGAAACCAAACTTAATCTGAATAAAATCCAACGTATTGTACCCATTACAAATATCAACTATCTCTTTTTGGTTCGAGTCTAATTCCGTGTTATTAAGAATAATAGGATACTCGTGCAATCTAACAATTTTCTTTTTTGCTACACCAATTGATATAAATTTACGGATATTTTTTATATCGTCTTTAATTAGATGGTCATAGTATTTTCTCGTAAATGTCTTAACATTTCCATTATTATTACATTCAAAACATAGATGTTTATATATTTGATATTCATTATCTAAGTTGGTCCCAATATATCTATATTTATTTTCAACTGAAAACATATCAACTATTTCTATTATTTTATAAAAAACTAGATGTTTTAGGCAAGTTATTACATCACATAATTGGATTGAGCATAAATTTGATATATCAAAAACTGTATTTCTGCCATCAACTTGTTTAAGTACACGAGTAAATAAAATATCAACACCTAAATATTTAATATCATCAAGTGGCCATTTTGCCATAGGATAAGGCACGTCCTCCGGCTTTATTAGAAAATCGTATGTTGGAGGTCTTATTTTGAATGAAAGAGCATTTTTAGGTGTTAAATTCAAGTGTACCCTATGAGTTAAATTCAATTGATATCTTACATCCTCAATAATTTCGGAAATATTCTTAGGAAATGGAGTTAGATTATGTGCCTTTTTATTTACTCTTTTCAGTGCCCCACAAATATTCTCTGAACCAATACAATAAGAATAAAGTATTCCACATTCCTCCTCAAGTTGTTTAAACCCTAGTCCTACGATTCTTGCAATATGTCTTGTGTATAACTCTTTATTTATGTCTTTTAAAAAGTCTTCCACTATAATGCACACTGTAAATTGAAAGCTATTTCTCAAGTAGTGACAACCTTCAATAAAAATAGGAACTCCAACAGCCCTCCACCTATCATTAATGACAATTGAAAGTGTAGTGCCTTCAAAATGTGAATCAGGTAATAAATAATGTGTTATCAATGAAAGAAAAGAATTTTCGTACCCAAATATTTCAGAGGGACTTTTACAAAGTACAACTGGGCCAAGTTCTTCATCAAATTTACAAAAAATAATACCTTCAATATATGGCCAAATCCAAATATTATCCATTATATTCCTTATTTCGCTTTCTCAAAATATGCCAGTCTTCACAGTTACTCGGTATTTTCATCCGTATCTTTCTAAAAACAATATTTGAATAGTGTGTATTTCATTTTTAATAAGTTATTATGTATAGATTTGAAATTTGAATTTCAATTAAAATAATCAACAATGGACAAACAGTCCATTTTATTTTATCGATAAAAATCCCAAAGTTGCGGTAATTTACAGGGCAGAATTTGTAATATAAATTCTAATGGTTTCTTTTGTCTGCGGAGATTGCCAAGAAGTGCTTAAAAAGAGTAAAATAGACTCCCATTGTATTGGTAATTGCTCAAATGCATGGGAATTCACGTGCATTGATTGCAATGTCACATTTCAGGGTTTTACATACAAAAATCACTCCAAGTGTATTACAGAGGAGGAAAAGTATCATGGTAAATTTTCGAAGGTAAGCAAGACCAATTCAAAAATGGAAAAGAATAATAGAAAGAATTTATCAGGTGATTTTACTTGCATAATTAACGAAATACTCAGAATAAATGGCTCGATGAGTTGGAAGAACTTGAGAGACAAATCCGTTAATGAGTATTGTAAAAGAAACAATGTAAAAGTAAATAACAGTGAGTTCAGGAGAAAGCTTAACTTGGAATGCCTCGCATCGATTCCCGTAAAATATACTTGTAGGGAGTCTAATATAATTAAGTTGCGTGATTTACCCTAACATGTCGAGTTTAATCCAATAAAGTAAAATGGTAGGTATATTTAATTTGTCAACAATTTTAGAGTAAACTTTATAATGTGTAAACTTCACGGGAGCTCTCTCCACTAAAGTTCTATGTGGAAAGCCATCATAGTTCGAAATAGGTTCTATTATTCCTTCTTTTACTAGTAATAAAAATGACAATTTATACGAGTCTTCAGAGTGCTCAAAGTTTATTCCAGATACATTTTTTTGCAAGTAGTTATGTAATTTTAACTTGTTTATCTCCTGGACTATTTTTCTAAATGTTATGATCTCCAATCCTGAATTTATAATTCTTATTGAACCTGCGAGTATAGTATGTTGGATGATGCTGAGGTCCTCAAATTTTTTTTGTAAAATATACTCAAAGGAGAGGTCACCTTGAGTAATCGATCGAAATTCATGTCTAAATCCTTTGATAATGTCTAAATCTTTCTCTTCAATGTTAAATATTTCGAGCATCTCCTTATTTGAGGACTGGGGTGTAATAAGCAAAAATTTGTAGGCAATTATCAAAAGTAGGTCTAACTTCGTTAAACCAGATTCCACGAGGCATTCCAAACTATCGGTAAAATTTCTTGAGAAATCATCTGCAAAAATAAATGAAATAAGCTCATTAATTGATTTATTATACGTTTCTATTGATTTTCGTAAAAAATGATTTGTATTCTCACAAACATCAATATTTAACAACTCGGATAGTTCACTAGTGAAGTATCCAATGTTAAACTCTTTTATTTCATTTGATAACTCTTCCATAATAATCCTTCTTTGAGACATTCTACTTTTTACTCTTTTCTCAAAGAAACTAGGTAGATCAAACATTGAGGTACTTAAAATTAGTATTAGGTTTATCTCCGGAGAATGCATGATATCCACTAGAGTGTATAGTGCAAACTGTCTAACTGAATGAAATGAGGAGTTTGAGTTGAAATGGTTAATATTTAGAGAGTCAGAGATAATAGTTTCACAGTTTTCTAAAACAAAAATAACTAAGTATCCACATTTTGAAATACCAATCAACCTTTCTTTCAGAATAGATATTTTCTGATGACCACTAAAAAGCTTTCTATGCATCGGGAAGTATTCATCTAATCTCTCAAGTAATACGGTTAATAACGTATTATCGTCAAAATTTACACAATTAATATGAATTATAATAGTCTCTGTGGGCATTTTTAAACCTTTCTGATAGAAGTATTTCGACAGTGAACTAGTTTTGCCAGAACATGAGTTACCGAAGACAATACATGAACGGCTGGTATTGTCGTTGACAATTTGATCCAATAGATTTCCAATTTTTAAAGTTATTCCGGATAATTTGAATGAGCTTAATCCGCTTCGCTCATAATAATTACATTCACATTGTGTGTTAAGTAAGAATTCACGAAGCCTCAAGTGCAATAAATTGAAAATTTTACCGGAACCATCATGACTCTGAAATAAATTATCAAAAACCTAGGAAATTAGTTATGATATACACATAAATTAACGTTTATACAAACAACTTACGGCCGTAGTTAAATTCTCGATTTTATTTTGCTTCATTAAAAAACAGAAAAATGTATCACAGGTGGGGAGAGGGGATAATGTGAGAAGAAAATAAACGAAAAAAAATCAACGAATATTAAAATATATTGCAAGCGTGTACAAAGGAATAGTTGCATTGTCAATTTGAAGTGTATATGCCTCTAATATTGATGATATAAATGAAACTAAAAACAAGTCAGAATATTTATATTTATTTAGAGAAATGTTGCACAGGATAACAAGGGAAGTGAAAGTTGATATTATAAATGATACCATACCAAATAAAGTTTTGTTGTTGTTCCAAGGCAATGAAACGCTACCAAACGTTACACCAACTAATGCAGAAAATGTATCTCCAATTCCAATTGTTGCAATTCCAATTGCGGCAGAAACTACATCAAAGGCCTGACTACTGTTGTGATTTGAAAATTCTACAATAATTGGAAATGAAACTCCAATTAATAAACAAATATGTGTCACAACAAAACCATCTAAATTATCCTTCATGTCTATAAATAGAATAAACACAGAATTTAACACTTTAGTTAATCCATTTATTGCCTTGCATTTCCTAGTTATCTCAAGAATAATGTATAAATTTGATGACACATATATTGAAATAACAGTGAATGCTAACAGACATTCTGCATCAGTTTTGCTTCCTTCGGATCTTTTATAAATAATTATTGGGGGAATGAATACCAAAACAACGAGTAGATGAAAAGCCTTCCTAAGTATTACTTTACCTCTTTTAGTACTGGAAATAAGAGTCAGGTTTAAAGAAGATAGGAGTAGTATTGTTATAGAGACAGTAAAAACCCAGTAAAGAAGAAGAATTCTAATTGAAAAAGATGATAAAATCATTTTAAATATGTAATCAATAACCTCAATTCCAATTTTAATTGAGTAAGAAACTGGGAAATAGACGGCCAAAATAATTAATGCAATGTCAATAACTTTTCTGAGGTAGAGATTTTGATGGTTTATCTTATTTAATGTTTTGTCAGTGAGCAATGTATTCATTCCAAAGTAAATAAGAGGTAAAAGTACTTCCGTTATAAACGTAATATGTGCTATACACGATTCCCACTCCAAACTTTTTTTTTCATTAATTTTTATTATTTTTATAAGGGAAAATAGAAATGATGATGAAATTAATTGAGAAAAGATATTGAATTCTCCAAACTTAGTATAATATTCTTCCTTGTCGATAATAAAAGAAATGGACTTCAATATAACAAAATAGTATATTATTGAAAGTATAACAATGTGGTTTGAATGAATTTCATTGATCTCTGAATCAGTAAAAAAATTAAAGGAAACCATAATAACAAACAAATAAAGATATTTGATACAAAATGAAGAAATAACAACTTTCTCACCCAATATATATATCGAAATGCCAGTAATAGAAATCAAAATAGAAAACAATTTTATTAAGTCGGATACTTGTGTTCCTAAACTGATATTTGACTTTGTAATAGTGTATAGCAATAGTGGACATGAAAAGTTATGTATTAAAAAAAAGTCTCCTTTGTTTAAGTTATCCAGGAAATATTTAATTATATACATAAAGATTGTTATAAGTAGGATGTAGAAAGTATACAAAGGTTGATTCTGATAGATTAATTCAATACTTGAGTTTGATGCAACAAACAACAGACTGAATGATATTACGTCAACAAACTGAAACATATTAACCATTTTTCATTTTTGAACACAATTTTAGAGCCTTCAATGATTATCAAGATATATAAAAGATATCATATCCCAAGTTTACTTCAAGGTAACCTTGTTTTTGAATAGTTCCTCACCTTTAGAATTCATAGGCTACAGAATATCTGTTTTATTTTAAACATACTAATAAACTTGCGAGTGGCGCACAATTCTGGCGTTGAAAAATAAAAACCGAGGGTGTCACTTATAATAATCATTTTCTTAGTCTGGTGCATTAAAAATACAAATAATGCTTTCGTTTCTATCTGGAATTAATGCATGTAATTTAGAGCTCACAATTGATCAGGAAGTGGGAAGAAAGTTCGCATCTTTGAGTAGAAGGCGAAAAGGTGAAAAGGGTTTAATTTTTAGTGATGGAGAAGATATAAGTGGTCTAGCAACTGTTGCAATAAGGCCCGGGAAAAAATTGGATCATCAGGGGATTAGAGTTGAGGTTATCGGCCAAATTGATGTTATTTATGATCAATCATCCTCATATGATTTTTTTTCTATTACTAAGGATCTTGAGCCATCTGGAAGCTTATATGAAACCAAACATTACAAATGGAGGTTTAATGCGGTTGATAAACCATACGAAACTTATTATGGAGCAAATATACAACTAAGGTATTTTATCAGATTGACAGTTCTCAGAGCGTTTGCTGGTAATATTGTAAAAGAAGTAGATTTTGTAGTTCAGAATGTAGGTACTGAGCATGTACCTGGTTCAATTCCGATTAGCAATAAGTTAAATGAGGGAATAAAGATGGAGGTCGGTGTTGAAGGCTGCCTGCATATCGAATTGGAATACAATAAATCAACCTACCACCTGAAAGATGTTGTATTGGGAAAGGTGTACTTTTCTATTGTGAGACTCAAAATTAAATATATGGAGATTGACGTTATTAGACTTGAAACATGTGGTTCAGGTTCATCTGCAATTACAGAAACGGAAGTACTTTCTAAGTTTGAAATTATGGATGGTGCTCCAGCAAGACAAGAATTCATTCCTTTAAGAATGTATTTATGTGGCTGCGACTTGACGCCGACATATAAAAACGTACAAAACAAATTGTCAGTCCGATACTTTTTGAATTTAATTATTGTTGATGAGGAAGATAGACGCTATTTTAAGAGGCAGGAAATAACACTTTGGAGAAAGAAACTAGGCTAATGAACGAAATAAAGTAATTCCCTTTGAAGTTATTAGAGTATCTCATATTGCTAAATTTATCTTCAATATTAATTAATTTTAATTTCCACTTCGGTTTTATCTCAGAATTTTGAGTTCAAAATGTCACTTCACGGTCTGATGATTAGGCGGAAAACTATCCTATATCAAACATAGCTCTAAACAATTGTCACTAAATTTTGTATTTTTTAAATATTGATACAGGATTTTTCTCAATAAAGAAGTAACAGAGTATTACTTTGGCTCCTCAAGTTTTATAACATTACTCATAGAGGCTCATAGCAACTTTAAAGTGTTTTTTCGGATCTGGTAAATAGTCGACCTTCGACCTGTGGATTTGAAAGGCAGGGGTTTGCCAAAATCCGCAGGAACACCTTACTCCATGCCAAGAATAGTATCCTATTTTTGCATCACATTTCGAGTTTGGGCACATTATTTTTCCTTTTTCCATCCAAAAATTTTCCATCCAGCTCATTTGTGAAATAAATATTGACGTACATTCGTTGTATTGGTTTTGTTCTCTGTCTTTATCAACAGTTTTATTTTGTAAGTGCTCAACTAAGTGGTTATCATTAAAAAGGGGTAGACCGCATCTTCTACAACGATATACACTCGTAGTCATCAAGAATCACTATTAATATTGCTTTTGTTGTATGTTTAAGATGTTATTGAGAGAGATAAGGTATTCGCTAATTACCTTCGGAATGTTTATTAAACGATCCTCATTTGAGTTGCGCCAGAAAATTTTGAGTAGTTTCACCTATAATTATTTAAATGGTTCCATTTCTTTTTGTATGAATGAGGTTTTTTTATTTCAAACCATAATAGTTATCTCTTTTTCGAGCACTTCTTTTTTTTCGAAAATTGCCGGGTTGTTCCAACAAATAGTTAGATTCCATTTTCTTCTTAAAATGATATTAACACTTGTAGGGACAATATTTAAATCTTAGTGAATTGACTTTTTTTTTCTTCAAATGTTATTCGAAGTTATTACGTGAGATTTGAATCCATGTTCACAAATAAAGCATTACTCTTACTTAATATAGTTGTGAATATATCGAAATCAATTCAACAAGGTTTGAATGCATGCACAATTGGCAATAATCCATGTTCATCAAATGCAGAATGTTATGTAGAAACACTATTTATTGGAGCACCTAAATGTAGATGTCCATATGGTTTTGAAGGAGACGGATTATTAACTGGAACAGGCTGTAGGGATATAGATGAATGCAAGTTAGGTACTCATACTTGTAATCAAAATAATCAAAGATGTATAAATACAATAGGTGGTTATGAATGTGAGTGTTTAAATGGATATAGAAAACATGAAAATAGAGCGAATGAATGTGTCGACATTGATGAATGTTTAGAGTTGAGTGCCTGCCCAAGCTCAACAATTTGTATCAATCTTGAGGGGTCATTCAAATGTGAATGTTTAAATAGGGAGTTAATATTTGACCAAGGAAGGTGTCGTCCAATCAATAAGTGTAATGATTACAATGGGAGACTTAATGATTGTTCACAACTTTGTGTTAGCGATAAAGACGAACGTGGAAAGTGTGAATGCTCAGATGGGTATAGACTACACTCTGATGGCAAGACTTGCATAGATATAAACGAGTGTTTAGAAAGTAACCCATGCGATTTAAGTATTTCTAGCTGCATAAACACTCTTGGAAGCTATGTTTGTGATTGTTTTAGATCTGCTGGGTATATCACATCCCCAGTAAACAACAAAATATGTATTAATTTAAATGAATGTGAAGAGGAACCCATGATTTGTGGGGACCTAAATATGTGTTGCAAGGACCTTGCTCCACCAGATAAATACGAATGCGTCTCTCCAATATTGAGGGTTGAAGAGAAAAATGAAAGTGTGAAATACCAACCTTTTAATGATGATGAGAACCACATTGAACATTATGAAAATATCCCTGATCAACGTAAATATAGGGAAATTAAAATAGTGAGAAGTTCCAGGATTAAAAGAGTAGAAAGTTTTCAGGGGTCTTACCCCGTTAGTAATGATATATATAATAATGGTTGTTTTGAATCAGATATTGAGTATCCCGGATATACATTACAGGTTCTACGGTCATTATCTACTGCACTCGATTGCCAATTACAATGCCAATTGGATTTAGGATGCGATTTTTTCAGCTTCGATATGTTCAATAAACTTTGTTTCTTTAAAGCAGCAAGGTATGAGGCGAAGGTGGTTCCAGGAATAATTTCCGGCCCGAAATATTGTACAGAGAAAAAAGTGAAACCAGGGTACAGAACCAGAAGCCAAGATTCATCTGCTTCTCTTCTAAGAAAAATGTCATTTAACAACGGCCTAACTAACAGAACTTCACAAGTAAGTGATTACAAGTGCCCGGCTGGATTTTCTCATGCGTATGAGGTATGGAGAAAACAAAAGAATAAAAAAGCTTTCGAAGTAATTCAAAATCAATTTGGGACGAGACAAGTGAACGCAATAAATCCAATTGATATTTCAGAAGGGATACAAAGTAATGCAAACTTCATGGCAAAGCAAATATATCAGTGGTATGACACGATTTCTGGGGTTCCAGGCTCAATCTCAAATACAACCAGGAAGGTTGATCAGAACAAACCAATAATAGAACCTTATAATATCAACCCAGGTTTTATTGCAGGTGGAATTCCGCCACCTCCTAGGATGGTTACAAATGCCAATAGTGCATTTTATTATCCAATGCAGAACCAAATAGAAAATGGATATGGCCATCCAATCTATTCTACTGTTGTAGTGCCAGATGAAATAGGATCAAATTCAAGTAGAAAAAAAGTTTACTGATACAACAAATATAGTATACTTGATTTTTCATAAAAATAAAAAGTTAACTATGGGCTAGATATAATTAATCATTAGACAATAGAGTATACAGTATCATTTACAATCATTATCTTATTTTCCTTTTCCAACGTTCTTATCACGTCTTTTATATCATCATGAGTTATTTCTTGTGAGTTTCCGAGTTTAGTCAACTTTTCGAAAATAACAGAACATAGTTCACTTTCAAGCATAGCTTCTAATCCCGAGTCTGAAAAGTGCTCTGCAATGCAGGCGGTTATTAATTTGCTTTTTTTCGGTAGTGAACCTTGGCCATCAACATTAGTGTTACTTTCCATAAGTATGCTCGCCGCAGCCAGGGCAACTTGATGTCCACGGTCAGTGAACTCCCTAAAGTTTAATTCTCTGTTTGGAGTTACTATTGAAGTCGGTGGAGGGGCAACCAAACTAACTTCAGATTCGTCATTGTTCCTCCTTTTATGCATCTTTTGTTCCCTTTTTTTATTCCTCTGGATGTCCTCGTTTCCACTGGGATCATTGCAAATATCCTCTTCGAATACTTGATCACTCAAGAAATCACCTGCGTCAACTTCACCAAAAAGAGCATAATTTAATAATTCAAATGCTACTGATACATCTTCGGATATAACTAAGTCACGCATCTTTAGTTTCGCATGTGCAGTAGCAAGCCTGATTATTCCTTCCAAGGTCCTCGTGGTACACATAGAAGTTCCATTAAACTTGTTTAAGCATTTAACCCTCAAACCAGTGAATATTTTTGCTACCAACTCTGCTGCCTCATCAGAGATTTTGGGAACATTCCTGACATATTTACAATAATGAATATACTTCCTTAAAAATGACATTCTTAGAATTTTATTTTGACCACTTCCCCCCTGGAACTTATCAGTACCACCCGTATATGGGGAAAACTGCCAGATATTATTCATGTCATTTGTATCAGATACTCCATCTTCATTAATTTCAGGTTGAATAACAATGTTACTTGATTTGCCAAACTTATCCGCGTCCTCTGCATTTTTATTGAAACGAACTTGTGCAAGTACCTGTGATGCGATTCTACGATCATGCTCAGATGTTTTAGAATCTCTTATGACAAATATCAAATCAAATCTTGATAAAAGAGAATCTGGGAATGCAATTTGTTTGTTCAATTCAATCCCATCATCAAATTGTCCATAAACAGGGTTTGCTGCCGCAAAAATTGAACACCTTGCATTCAATGATGCCTGTATACCTGCCTTCGCAATCGTTACTCTTTGTTGCTCCATTACCTCGTGAATAGAAACTCTATCTGAAAAGCTCATTTTATCAAACTCATCAATACATACAATCCCTCTATCTGCAAGAACAGTTGCTCCAGCCTCAAGTCTTCGTTCTTTAGTCTCTGGATCGTGTGTAACTGCAGCTGTCAAACCAACCCCGGAACAACCTCTACCTGTAGTGCTAATAGCTAGTGGAGCAATTAACATTACAAATCTAAGTAGTTGGGATTTACCGCAAGATGGTTCTCCAATTAACAGTGTATGAATGTCACCTCTAATATGCGTACCATTATCAAGATTGTGCTCTGCACCACCCAAAATACCTAAGAGTAATCCTTTTTTCACATGCTCATGGCCACACAAAGATGAGGCAAATGATCTTGAAAGCAAATCAAATGTATCGTTTCTGTTTGATATTTCCTTCATTACTTTAATTTCCTGTGGAGAAATGTCAGGAGACGATATGTTTTTATTAATCAGCTGAATATTATTTGCGATAATCACAACCTTGAATATTCCGGTTAGTGAACCCCCATCTTTTTTACCAAGTGGCTTGTATACACCAACGATTTTTATTCGATCTCCTGGTTTTGTAGATTCAACTAGGTCGTCCTCAACAATTACCTCAACACTTCTTGGAAGTTGACCTGTGGGAATCATCTCCGGTAACTCCTGTAAAATCAATTTTTGACTATCTTTGTAGCTACATAAACCTACTTCGACTTCCATCTTATTACCCTGACTATCTTCTGTAGGTACTCCAGTCTGGAGGTATCTGTCTTTAACTAGGCATGAAATATCACGATGACCTCTAACTTCAACATATGTATTAAGAGAATTTTCACCCTTTTTCTCTTGCCCTATTAAATGCCCCCTTGAAACGTGAACAGACTTCACTAATTTAGGTTTTACAATTGAACATTGCGAAACTATTCCTTCTACACACACCATTTGATTTACATTTTTTGAAGATAATCCACGAGGAGTTAGGTGATTTCTCCCAAACCAACCGCTAAATCCAACCCTTGGATTTAAATGTAACACTTTCGTTGAACTTTTTTCAATTTCTCTCTCTAGACTTACTAAATCCTTTATAACTTCTTCGAATGGAGATACATAAAGATATGGATCTTCAATAATCTTCTGAGGGAGTTCATCATTTATTCTTCTCAGATCGCTTAATTCGACAATTAAGCGACTAGAATCAACGTTTTCAATGGCAATTTGTTTTATTTTCGAATAGTATTCATCATCGTTTTGTAAGAAGTCTCTGTAGACCTGTGAAAGTTGTTCAGTAAGCTCCTGGTCGGAAAGTCTATTATGCATTTTTAAAAGGTTTTAGCACTAAATCAAGAAACAACTGCCTTATTTCAGAATTATGCCTAATCAAATTTGGTTCATATTAAATGATACTAGACCTTATCCTCAAACATGAGGTGTGGGGAAATTTAAATGGGCGCTTTTATGCCATGCCGTTTAATAATATATATCCTTAGCCATGTCACAGAATAAGAGCAAAAGAAAGCTATAAAGAAGTAATAGGGAATTAAAGATAGCACATATTTCAAAGTTGCCTAGTCATTTATTACATGACAATTTAATAAAAAACTGATGTTCAGTTTTCTTTCAAGTGGAGAAGCAGCTTGTGTATTTCAGATTTTTGACGGATTTATTAGGAAGTAAGTATTGATTATTCTTCCTTTATACCCTCTTCAATTTCATAATCTTGTTTTTGTTCATTTAAAGTTTTAGTATCTATTGATTCGGGCTCAATATCAATAAATGCTCTTTTGTAGATTGGCCCAACGGGGTTGTATTTAAAGGAATCGATTAACCATGGGTGTTTCAATGCCTGTTGACATGACTGTATCCTTTTCTTTGGATCCCATTGTAGGAGTCTTATGCATAAATCTTGTGCTAGAGGAAATTCGGGGAGTGGTGGAGCGTCAAATTGAAAACCACCTTGATCACTAACTACTTTTAATACCTCCATTGCCTTTGAATAGTCACACATTAAATCTATTCTTAGAGGTGGTATTCCAGTCATCAATATATATAGTATTATGCCAATGCTCCATAGGTCTGATGCAGTTGAATAATCACCTCCGCTTAATACTTCTGGTGCCAAGTAACCAAATGTGCCAACTAACCTTTTTTTCATTCTCACCATTTGTACATGAGATACTTCTTCCACTATTTCACACGTATCAAAGTCAACAAGCACAACCTCGAAGTACTCTTTGGATGATTTGAGGGATAAATGTGTTATTCCTGATTCTTTATCGTTTTCCTGTAAATCTCTATTCCCTATATAACTTCCGTCAGTTGAAATTGAAATAGAAGATTTGGGAGTGGATACATTTTCCTCTTTCCTCTTGTATCTAAACATAATATTCTCTGGTTTCACATCTCTATGTAAAATTTTAGAACGATGTAGATGGTTTACACTTTCTAAAATCTGTCTTATTATGTATTTGCAAGTTTCCTCTGGAATTGCTTGTTCTGTAATTAAGAACTGAAAAAGTTCCCCACCTTCTAACCCTTCCATAACCAGATAAAAGTGCTCATCATCTTCAAGTATCTGGTATATTTTCATTACATTTGGATGGTATGGAAGACTTAAAAGTTTAAAACACAATTTACTCCAAATAGAATGATCACCTGAAAAGGAGGAGTATATTCTAGCTTTTGTAACAACCTTAATTACAACAGGAAAGCCTGTAGCTAAATGCTTTGCCCAATATAACTTTGGACGACTACTAATCATTTTCTCAGAGTCTTGATCAATTATCATTCCTGGTTTTTCCTTTGATCTTTTGCTGCTGTTTATTCTCGAAAGTATTACGAAATAGTCATCTATGCTCATCCCCATTTTTGTAAGATTCGCATAACAACCAAGTAGAGTATCGGGAGTTACTTCGAAAGTGTCTTGAATATTTTTAAAGTATGAGTTTACATCCTTATTATTACAAAAAGAGGATTTTGTTCTCATTTTTCTCTTAATTGTCTCTTTTTTCTCATTACAAGGATCTCCTTTTCTTTTTTGTGAAAAAGCAATTTTATCGGAATTCCTCTCAAGGTTAGACTCAAGATTTAGTCTGGATTTTTCCTTATAATTTATATTTCGATTAAATTTATCTGAACCCATTACCTTGTTAGTCGTGATATTGATTTGATACTTATATATTCCATTTTCCTTTGATTGAGATTCTCCCAAACCAGCACATTTGGACATTTTAGCACGTATTTACTCAATACTATTATATTTAATTAGAATTATAATTTGAAAATGCACCTTTTTCCATGAGAAGGAATCATACTTGAACTACTTATATTTGAAAGGTTTGAAATTACATGTAGATCTAAAAGCGCAAGATCTCATGCTCGGGGCGCAACTTTTGACCATTAAAAAAATACTAATATGTAAAAATAAAGACAAATTTCGCAATTATTGCTGTTTACACACACTTATTTAACAGTTTTATTCTACTAGAGATTTTAAACTTGTCTACAGTGCTCTAGTCAAAACAGTTCAAATTCGTGATTATAACAAATTTGTGATTATAATATATCTTTTGTTATGGAAGACAAGGTAAAAAAAATCTCAAACAGATCTCAAATAAATTTAAACATTCGTCAAAACTATTCGTCTATGTATTGCTACAATTCAAATAGAATTTATTGAAAGATAAAGATCCTCGAGTGAAAATGAGGCCTGGAGTAAATTTTCATGAGACGGAGATATTATAAAGTGAAAATAAATGTTGTGCTAAAAATGATATTAACAACAGGCAACATATCATTTTTATTTATTTTATCCTAAAGATGTGACTTTACCTTTGAATATAGTTAAAAATTAGACTTTGGTGAGATGAAAAGGCGGGACGTAAATCCGTGTTTTGAAATAAATTCTAGCTAGTAGAAAAGCATACTTTTTGGAGCTAATACTAGTAATGTGACAGTAATTTTGTTATTCATATATGGATTTCAAGAAAAAGGAGCCTGGACTTTCTTCATCTTTAGAAAGTATGCTTCCGAGTTCTGGGAAGGATGCTACCTCGATAGATAGGTTTAATGTTATTAATGAGAATCTTTTAACTCCTATTGAAAATGAAGGTGGAATGAGTGACAAGCAGGAAAGGAGTTCAGACACAAGTAGCAAAAAGAAATATAAAAAAAATCTAATTTGGGATGGCCCACGTTGGGATCTTGCTCATTTTGACCCTTCAATGAGTGCGAGGGAAAGAAAAAAGTTGATTTATTATGAAACTTTATTTAACAAGCTTGAAAACGATAATTTTTTGATGAAGTGTAATGAGAATACAAGCAACATTAATAGGCAGATTGGGAATAGGGGTAGGAAGGGGCGTAATAACACTGTTCGTTCAATAATTAATACACGCGAATCGGAAAACAAATATAAATGTGAAAATAATGGCAGAAGTGACTCGACAAATAATACAGAAAACAGAAAAATTGACAAATACACAAACAATATACAGTGCACCAATAATGAAACTATCGAATATGGCGTTACAGATTCTTCCACTCCATACAGAAGCAGAAAATCAAAAAGTTGTAATACTGCCTCTATTGATAATTATAGAGAGCATTGCAAGTCAGATGATTACGCTTCCAATACAGCAGTAGAGGGAGAAAACAGCAGTATTCGGAGATATCATGATTGGAGGATAAAACTTTTAAGCAAGGCAGGGTCGCTCCAAATGACACCTCTGAGAGCTCAGAAATTATAGTTTTTTTTTTTCAAATAAATTACCTCTTAATTATTCTATAATGCTCTAGGTGAAGATTCATTAGATTGAATTTCTTAGTTGTGTAGAAATTTAGTTTAGTAATTAATATTGATTTTAAGTGGTAAAGTGATACTTTAAGTTTATTTAAATTTTATTTAAAAATAATCATTACCTATTGTAGTTGATTAGGGATAACGATACATTTTTGAAGTTACAACAAAATACTTGTGAGCGAATGGGATGATTATTATGGCTTAGAATTAAAAATGACACAAAATATGTGCAGAGATGCATTAATAAGTTCAATATTCATTTCAAAGTCGAATATGCTCTACAATTTAGGGAATAATTTATTTCAAATACTAATGAACATCAATTTGAATGCGGTAAAAAATTTTATTTATTTATTATGGTTTATTCTTTAGAAGAGCTTGAGCTTTATATGAATGAGGCACTAAAATTAGTAAGTCTACATTTGTACTTAGTAATATTAAATATAATTGAACATTAGGCTGAAAAAGCATTGAATAGTGATGAAATTCCGGTGGGATGTGTTATTGTTAATAGGTTCACCAAAGAGATAGAGTCTGTTGCACATAACAAAACAAATTGTATGAAAAATGTAGGTTATCAAGTAAATAATAGTATAAATCTAAATCGAGGTTCTTTTAGGGAACGAAACACTGTGAAATTGTTGCGCTTGAAAAATTGACAGATAAATTGGTTAGTGTACTTGAATTAAAGAAAAAAAATATCAATGCGGTAAATGAGCGTATTTGTGAAAGACTACCACAACTTTGCAGTTCATATGACATATTTGTTACCGTAGAGCCATGCATAATGTGCATCGGATTCATTGATCAATCAGGTGCGTATATTAAAAATTTTGGAGCATTTTGTTAATAATTTGAAGGAATAAGGAATATTTATTATGGCTGTAGGAATGACCGCTTCGGCGGATGTGGATCTGTTTTGAGCTACAATGATCTAGTTGAAAATAAAAACCTCACTCTAAGACATGGAATATGTGAGAAAAAGTCAGTCGAATTACTAAGATGTTTTTATGAGTTCGGTAATCCCAAAGCTCCGATAGAAAAGAGGAAAAGGGCAATAAAAGATTTTAGAGGTTAGATATACAATTCATTATCAGTGATATTAGATGATCAAAGTGCAGTTAAATTTATCGGTTTACTATGTAAGTTTCTGATTTTTGCAGGGGTTATTGGACTTTCATCGATATTCTTTGTCTTGCCACCACTCCCAGGGCTACTTAAAAAGTAGTCATTAGAGTTATTTGGACTGTTAATGAATACATTACCTTTTGTGGATGTCTTATGAGGTTTGTCATAATCGAAAAACGACTCAGAATTTCTATTTACTCCTTTGGGACTTGCATCAAATTTTTCCTTTGTTTCTTGATCGCTCCCTTTTAAATAACAATTAGTTGAAAATTCCTCAAACTTTAAAGTTTGAATAAATTTCATTAGGTCTCCATTATTATTATATGCGATTACCAAAGCTGAGATGCAATCATTGCGTATTCCACGAGCATTCGCAGTCGAAGTTACTGTTATAATTTTTCCATTTCCATGTGACTCGCAACCGTTTTTGCAGTATTCACTTGTTCTCACTATCAATTCAATGTCATTACTTGAAATGAAGTTGCTAACATCTTTCATATCGAATTTGAAACGCTTTAAATTTTCAGAACTCTCGTCATTATATTCTACATCAGTCTCGTTTATACATTCTTTGCTCTCGCTAGGACTGCAAATTGAATCGTTAGATTCAATTATCTCAGACCATAAACAGTCAAGAATGCGCATAGTTTCGTCTGCATTCTCGAGAGAACTCTGTAAAGTCCCTCGGATGAGAAGGTCTGAACTGACATGGATTGGCTTTGAGATGTTCTCCAGATGCTCCAACTTTTTAATGCTTTTCCCAATTCCAGAATGCAAACACAGTATGCGATCATTTACGAGAACCGCCAACGATAAAAACTCGAAAACATCGTTAATTCTCTCCCAAAGGAATTGACCATTGGACCCAAACTTTTTATTGCACTCGTCGAGAAGACCAGATGAGACGTTTATAGATATATCTTCGTGATTTCCACGGAGTAGAAAAATTCTGTCAGGATACAATATCTTGAATGAGAACAACAAACAAATTATTTCAAGAGAGAATCCACCAAAGTCAATATAATCTCCCAAAAACACATATTTCATTGATAGAATATCACCTTTTTGGTAATGGGGCCAGGAGAAATTTTCGAACAAATGAAGAAGATCAGACAATTGGCCATACAAACCACCAAATATCCGTATTGTATTATTTTCGCCGTTTAGCCTTATTAGGCTATTCTCATCCCTTATTACTTCTACGACCTGATCACATAATTTCATTATTTCTAAGTAGTTTAGTACGTTATTGATATATAAAAACTCTTGATTTTCTGGATATTCGAATCTAATATTCTGTGAAATGTCCATAAAATAGTCAATTGCACGCTTGCATAACCTCATGTCAAAGCGGAATTGAAGTCCTTTGACGATTCCAATTAAACCATACCTCTCACTCTTAATTTCGTGCGATTTGTTCCTTATAAAACACCTTTGTGGCGAGTTGTCTAAAGAACAATTAAAAGTTAATCCATCTGATTTACAGCTAGAAGATACTCTTGGAACACCCAAATCTACATCGTTTCTCACGTGTTGATCTATAAAGTAAGTTTCATTTTTTAATTCACACTTTAAAAAGTCATTATTTTTGTGATCATTATTAATAAAATCAACCAGATCAAGATGTGTTCTGAGTAACCATCCAGTTCCCTTTAGAATATTATTCTTTACGGAACTAAAAAAGGCATTAAACCCAAAGATACCGTCATAATGAGCAATAAGATGAATAGCACATTCTCTTGCTTTAGATTCAGTCATTGCTACAGTGTTTTTCATTAATGAACGAATTTCAGAAATATGCAACAACATACGCTTTAACTCATTTAAATTTAATAGACCATTTCTATCAGTATCATAATAAAGAAAGATGAATTGCAGTCTAAGCTGTCCAATATTTGTATTAGGGTCGTTTGTTGCCAATGGACTCAAACTTAACATTCCAGAAGTGAATTCAATTTCACTCACAATGCCATCCTGATTTCTATCCATCAAATTGTAGAAAACACTCCTGTACTGTTTTTCTGTGATAGGATTGTCATCAAGAACATTTAGGAACTCATTCACAGTTAAATGCCCGCTTTTTTCCTTTCCGTACTCAACTACGATATCTTTTAGTGCGGAATACCTCTCTTGCCATCCCATTTCCAATATTGCGTCATTTAACAGCCGCCCAAAACTTCTCCATGGAAACCATTGCTCAGGACGAATAATCCTCGAGGGGATATTTTCTGTAGTTCTTTGACCTGAAAATTTCTTTGTGATCATTTTATACTAGTTCAGAAATCTCTTATCAAAACTATACAATAGCGACTTCAAGAATAAGAGGGAATATTGTCAGCCTAAAGTTGAAAAATCACTATTTTGAATAATTAAATAAACAATATACCAAATGGATGTACCTTTGTTTCTATTCTCCTGATTTCCTACAAACTGAAAACCATACTATATATTGGTTCACATATTGCCGCACACAACACCCCACAAACAGGAGAACACTTTTTAGCGCTGGTATAGGTAATCCTTATTGATTTGGGTTCTTATTCGCAAAAGTTAAATCTGATCGATTCAATGGGTTTGATATAGTTAACTTAAAAACGAACAATGCGTTTCAGATATCAGCTATCTTATCTTTGTTATTCTATCTTTTGAAATCTTCCTTGCAACTTTGTCCGAGTTTTAACCTTGAATTCAGTGTGTTAGGTCCACGTTTTCTGCTGTTGCTTTGTATCGTGGTTTTCGTTAATATAAAAATGTTTATAATTAGGTGTTGGAACGATTTTTAAACATCAGTTTCACAGAAGCACTAATTAATTAGAGACCATGTCAATACCTATCCAAATGTATTGTTTACTAGATGCGAAGCATCATTAATTTATTTATTATAAAAAATTTGGTGTATATTTCTGCAGAGTTCTGTTTAACTTTAGTATTGGAATTCAATTTTTGAAAAAAAAGCTATCACCTTTTTTCGTCGATGAAAACAGTAACTATGACAAAAGTTAATAGGAAAAATAATATAGTTGCGTAGGTAGCGGACAAATATGAAGACAACCTAAGTGGAGAGAGGAATATTGACTGATAACAAAAGTTAAGGAATTATGAGTAATTAAATCGTAAACTTACTGGCAATTCTAAATAGCTAATGAACGGTATTCCAAAAAAAGTAAACGAAACATAAAGAAATACAAATAATGTAGAGGTTGAAAGAAAAATTCCTCTGTAACAACCCATTTCAAAAATGTTATTATTCAATCTTCAAAAAAAGTAGAAAAAAATTTAATTGCGCTAAAAAAAAATTTAGAATAATTTAAGTGTCAGTTTAACCAACTATGGCTCTAGTGTCATAGTTAAAATCATAGAAGATAAATAGAAATGTGAAGTAGCAAAGTGAAATAACTGAACAAATGAAACTAGCATAGTAAGGGAACCCTGAAATAACAAACCTTGGATTCTGGTCGTGTCGAAAGTTCCTTACTGTTGCAAGTGACTCATAAAAAATGGAGTTGTATCCCAATTTATTGTGATTTATAACAAATTTAAATACACCCCATGTTTCAGGAACTCTAAATTTTGCTGTAAATGTGGTATTTCTTAAATTTGTTTCATTGCGATGAAGAAAAACGCGCAAGTAAGGGTCTAACATAGTGAACTCTAGTTGTATATCATTGTATCGGTATACCCTCCATTCATTATCAACCAATTCATGTAACTTCGCAGAGAAAAAAACTGTGTCTTCAACTGTATACATCAAAGTATTGTCGTAGTTTTCGTTAACTTTCGGTGATTCGTTTAATCTATAATGAATGATATCACTTATTTTTATTATTCCTTTCTGTTGGAATGTCCAGGATAATAAATTCTTGCAGAAATTAATGTTATTCACGTTTTTTGTGAATGCATTGTTACTGCACAATTGCCCATCACCCGAAAAAGTTGCTCTAGCATTATTTCTTGCTTGCATAGAGACTACTAGACCTATTTCCTCACCAGTACTTGAATGGATCCCATTTCCAAACAATTTTAAATTAGCGGACGCTATTTCATTGAATGTAGATATACAGGTGTCGCAGGCAGACAGAATTGGGACTATCAATTCGCTATTAGGTACATTCATTGAAAATCCAACACCTCTATATAAAATTCCATTTCCCACACATGTGCCAGAAGAAAGGAATGCCTCTGAATCTATGCAATTGTTTGAATAGATGTATCCATCTCTTCTTGAATTAATTCCGACATCTATAAGCTGAGTATTTTGCGGCAGAAATGTTATATCTGCACACTCTTTTGCCAACTTTCGTATGCCCTTGTTATGATCAGTGCCATATTTTTCGTTTGTTGTATCTGTGAAAACCAAAATATTTCCACCCTTGTCAATATATTCCAATATTTTAGGAACGAGTGTTATGGGGAATGAAGGCATGTGTCTATGGTATTCAATATCAAAAATAACAACATTCTTATATGCAAGTTCATCGTATTCCACCAAGCTTAAATCTGTATCTTGAAGGGATTTTTCAAATGACTTTATTGAAATTCTATGACCTTTTGAAACTAGATGAGAAATGATTTCTGAATATTGATCTCTAATTATATCTTCATCGTTTACATTAGTCAAGAACAATAAATCGAGATTTGAAGAGTCTATGCTCGCTAAATGATCTTCTACCTTACTCGAAGTGCTAATAACATTTGCTATCAAACAAAAGGTGAATATATATATATGAAAAATAAAAAGCATTTTAAAAATATAATTACTTGACTTTTGTGAGTGTCAAATTTTATGGAGGGAATAGAGCGGTAGGCTTGAAACTAAAATTAAAGAATATAAACTAAATGAATCTTTAGATAATAAATTGAGAATATTTGAAATTTAGATGTATACATAAGATTTATACTTTTAAATGGGAGTATTTGTATTATTCTCCAAATTTAAGTCATGTCTATAATACTCAAAATTTGATTTAAAACTTTGAGAAATGTCCATTAAGATAGTGACTAATTACGGATTCCTAAAATTTGAATTATTTTGTTCACAATGCCCTTTGACATGTAAAAACTTTCTCGCACTTGCTGCGAGTGGGTACTATAACAATACGACATTTCATAAAAATATCAGTGGATTTATAATACAGGGTGGTGACCCTACGGGTACTGGTAAAGGTGGGGCAAGTATATACGGCAAATATTTTGAAGATGAAATAGACAGTAATCTCAAATTCGATACTCGAGGAATTCTTGCAATGGCAGGTAAGGGAGTCAGTAAAAAGCCGAATACAAATGGTTCACAATTTTTCATTACATATTCTAGTCTGCCTCAATTAAATGGTGAATATGTGATTTTTGGAAGGCTTATCGATGGGTTTGAAACTTTAAATGCAATCGAAAACATTGAGACAGATAAATCTTACAGACCAATTAGTGAAGTAAGGATTGAAGATGTAATTATACATTCAAATCCTATTGCAGAAAACGAGTGATTATATTTCCATTTAAATCGTCTCAACATCCCTGACAAATTACTACTATCTAATTTCATTCATCAAATCTCCCCATACCACCCAAATACTTTATTTCAACTTGCCGCTGTTATATTAATTTTAGCAGATAAATACTTGATTTGAAAAAGAAATGAACTCCGAGGAAGAAGGAAAGAACGCTAAAAATGACTCGAGATATGATAGCCTTGTTCCATACTCTAAGGTTAATAGGGTGGTTAAATATTCGACAGATAAAAAGTTCACAAAGGCGTCAATTAAAAAAATACAAACGTCTATATCACTGTTTATCGGGGAGCTTGCAGAAATGTCAGAAAAACAATCGCGACTTAGGTGTGGGAAGGTTGAAAATAACCATCCAATAACAATAAAAAAGGAAGATGTTATTGCTGCAATTAGAAAAGGTGGACAAAAATTTGGTTTTATTCACTCTTCAACGGAGTTTACTGAGGAAAATTTTTGGGGTGATAAGTGAAGAGTTATATCTAAGTTGTAAAATAAAATTACTGAATCAACTAATTTATTTTTAAATGTTTTAATATTTACTTAGTCGCTTTTTTAATTCATATCTTACGCGCTAGGTCTAGTTCCAATTTTAAACGTTTCATAAGCTAGCGAATAATTTTTGCAAATTTACATGAATGACTTAATATTGATGTGACTATTACTTTACCATGTCGGATTCTCTAGAGGTATTTATGGAAGATATTTCCCTTCTTCCAGGTTGGATATTGCGCAACCTTTCACTAATGAGAGAAATTGATTTAAAAGGAACTGAAACACTCAATAAACTTGAGGAAAAGAGAAGTTCGTACTTGAAGGAAATAAAAAGTATAGATAAGTCAGATATGGGGGTATATAATAATAATAAACTAAGCGAAATTAAAAACCTTCAAAAAGAAATTAGAGCACTTCTCAGAGAGAAATTGGCGATTTCAGATCAAAGTATACACTTTATTAGGTACGATGGAGATATACTGAGAAAATATTTTGAGCAGCTTGGTGAGACACTAGTCGATAATAATGTTGGTATTGATCATAGCAATGGCACTAACTATCCAGGAAGAATAAGTATTTCTGATAACTACCAGATAAAAAATACAAATAAAACTGCTTTAAGTACAGAAATTAATTTATTTTCTTTAAATGGAACCACTTCGGATCGTGGGATTGATTGTTTTTCTGGAAACTCTTCAAGTAATTCTAGAGTAGTGAAGTCTCAACCTGATAACTTAGCTGGGAGTAATTCGCTCTCACAATTAACTGTTTTCAATAACGAATACCCTAACAAGTCTAAGAAACGAAAAACCTCCCTAAGCAACACCCTTTCAACAAGCAATACTGAACTATTACCTAAAAGTCCCAAGAATTTATCAATTGAATTCCCCAAAATAAAATCTAAAGCGATTCATCTGGTTGAAAAAAATAATGCAAATTTTCAAGCCTGCTCAATTTGCGGAGGTTCAGAATTGCCGAATAATAGAATAGTTAATTGTGATTCTTGCTCTGATAATGTTCACTCTTCTTGCCTTTGGGTAACAGATCCTAATCTATGTAAAGGATGTTTTAAAAAGGAGTCAGTTCAGTTAAAAAGCAACTATGAAATAGGATATTTGGTAAACATAAATACACCTAAATCAGACCAGGCAAAAACTTCGAAGATCTCGAAGAAAAAGTAGATATTTATCAGGATCTCACTGGGTATCAACGTGAAATTTCTGGTATGTAGACATTTGATTGAGAAGAACCTTATTTTAACTTATAATAAATATCGACAAAATACTAATAAAATATAAACAAGAGTGCGCAGTGATGCCATTACAACGGTAGAATAGAAATAACGCCTTTAAACTGCTGAAATTTAGTAGAAAGGTTTATCAAATGATTATTAAATTAAAACACGTCAATTTGTTTCCTGTTATTTTCTGTTTATAAGGTACTTAATTTGAATTTTTCTTTTAATTTGAATAAAACGTGGCCACTTAAAATTGAGGAAATGTTACTTGTCTAATTTATTCCCGCAAGTTCTCTTGGTAGGTTGTAGGGTGTTTTTGTGAATATTGATTCAGAGTAGTTTTTCGCACCTTCACCTTATAACTTATTTTTTTAATCAAAGTTTGGAAGAAAGTCGAATATGACGGTCGTTTCTTATTCTAGATTTCTAGATAGTGCCATAATGGGTATTTTCACGATTTGTCTTTCTGGGCTGACACTATATTTATTTGGAGAATTTTGGGGTTTATGCCAGACACCTCCGCTCTCAAAATGGAATGTAGGAAAGGTAATGTCCACTTTATTTCCGTTTAAACGAACATTTGACATTAACCTCACTCACATCCTACTTTTTGCAATCGTTATTTGTTTGTTAAGTTTGAGAGCAGTTGAAAACACACAGTTGAGAGAATCAAAGCAAAGAAAATCTAAGGAATAATTCACAGAAGGCTTGCTCTAAACCTGATTTCCACTGTTATTGTGGTTAGATAAACACTTAATGTTTCCAATATCATTATTTTGAGGGAATTTGATTAGGTCATTGGATGTCATTGAGGAAATTGATGTAATTCAAAACTTACATTCAACTATTTAAATATTTATCATTTAATTGGTATTATATATTATTGATTAAAATGAAGTAACCTCCCAAGTTTTATGACTGTTGTGAACAGTATTAGTATTTAATTCCCTTAATATCAAAGGGTAACTTTCTAATAAAATATTGAACTTATTCAACTTAAATATAATGGATTTCATATTATTCCAACTCACTTCAATGTAAACACGTGCCCTAATCTTTTTATTTGTGTGAGGTATGCATATGTAAATATTGAAAAAAATTATGTTGGTTATTTGTTGAACTTATTTTTCAAGTATTACTTTCCTATTGATGCTCCAAGAAATTTAACTTTCTATAGTTCACGATCAACTTGAGGGTAAAAACTGACCTTCAAAGGTCTGTAAATAGGATAAGTATCTATTTTAATAATATGTATGTTGTATGTCAACTAGCATTTCTTTATTCTACATGACTATTTGTTCTTTTTTTAAACCTGTCTGATTGAGACTAGAATAGGAGGGACAGAACTATTTTTAAGATTCCGATAGTTTATATGCGGATTAAATATTAAGTACTTCAATCCCCGAATCTCTCCTCTAGTTTCAATTTTTGACTTTTAATGTAGGCTTTTTTTTTTCCAGGGTAATTCAAACGGGAACCATTCTAATAAAATACCGCCATCTACATAATATATTATTGTGTGCATTAAGAATTAAAAAAATACTAGACCATAGCAGAGAATATTTTATTATATTACTTTAAATAGTTTTTGTTATTTTAAAAAATGTTTAAGGAAGAATCATCAACTATTTCAGCTAGTAAATACTCAGAAAATAGACTGTCTGATATTCAAACAATTTTTCATTTGTTTGACAAAGACAAGGATGGTAGTATAAGCGGGTCCGACTTGTTTGAAACATTCAAATCCATTGGTCTTGATATTCCACCACAACAAATAGATATTTTGCTAGGTGAAATAAAAGGAAGAGCAAGTACTGGATTGAAACAAGAGCCAATATTAACAAATACGATTGACTGTGCAACGTTTTCAGGATTTATTTCTAGACAACTTGATTCAGCACCACTAAAAGAACAATTGAAGGAAACATTTTCACTATTAGATATTGATGGTGATGGCTTCATTACACCAGAATGCCTCTCTGAGGTTTGCACAAAGCTAGGTGTGTCACTTACAGATCAAGATGCAAGGCAATTAATGGTACAATCAGATGGACAAGCAAGAGCTGACTATAATAAATTCGTAAAGCTGATGCAGTTGTCAAAAAATTAAATATAATGTAAAACTAATAATTAGATAATAACTATCTTTGTGTGGCAAAAATGCATTTCCCACACTTATTTTTCTAACTTAGGCAAATAAAAGATACTTTAATTTGCTCCTATTTCATTATTACTAAAATGAGAATTTATTATCTTAAAAAAAACGAAATAATTAAATTAAGTAATGTTTTTAAAAAAAATGTTCTTTCTATTCTTATTGTCATGTTACTATTGTTAATAGTTACGTTTGTCTTGGGATTATTAATAAATATAGAATTCAAAAATTTTTGGTTAAATTATAATATTTTATTTAATAGTATACTTGAAAGAACAAGATCATATTATATTGGGTTCAATGACGGCCTATTACAATTTCATACCTGTAGTGAGATTTTAAGTCCATATGTTGAAAAGAAAATGCTGAATTATATTCAAGAACTTGAGAATATAATTTCGTCTTTTCCATTTTCATTTTGTTTAAACATGTTCAACTTAAATCCTATGCTTGGGGGTATTAATACACTATACTATAAAAAAAAAAACATTAGTTATTTTTTCAAACAACTATCTAGTTTTGGTAGTGTAATAGATGATATTGACAAATGCCTAAGCAATATTCTACCTTATACTCTAGCACAACAATCAATATTTCTGAGACAGCCGATAATTGATTCAAAGAAACAACTATGGTCTATTCACCAAAAAATGATAAATTATACTATTGACGTCGGTGAATCAGAAAATAATCTAACATTTGGGCCAGATTCTTCAATTTGTGACCATTTTTTATCAGTAGATTTGGAAGGTGGCCCAACTATAACAGGTGTAGTTTTGAACGAATCGTACTATCAAGCACCACTCTTTTATGTAAATAATATAGAATTAAAAAAAGTTAGTATTTTAAATCATATAATGAATATAAATGAAGGAAACACCGACTCAACCGAGAGTTTAGAAGACATTTTATCAGAATACGGCATATCCAATAATAAAAGAAAGTTATATTCACTGGACTTTAATAAAATTCAATTTGAAAAAGTTAAAAAAACAAAAAATAATTCCTTTATTAACAAAGACAATGATAAAAGCACAAACCAAGACCATTATTCATTTTTTGTGCAAAATAAATACACAAATCCGAATATTGGCTATACAGAAACTAAATTAAATCTTGTTAATAATTCATTCGAAACCAATATTGTAAATGGTGATATTAATGGCGACAAAATGAAATCAAATACCCTTGAAAATGACAAAGGAAATACGAACTCAATATTCACAGGAATGAGAACAATTTATTTGCCGACATCACAAGTATTAAGTAATATTCAGGTATTTACAATAGGTATGAAAGAAATACAAAGAAATTCAAAATTAAAGATAAATAATAATATCAAAAAAATAAAGATATTCTCGTTTTTCATTTTATTAGCTACATCTGTTATCACAATACTTATATTTATCCCATTAACATTAGTTGAAAGGGAGAAAAGGGAAAAAATATTCAAAGCACATGGTTATATTGTCGAGCAGAGATATAAATACTACAAAAATAAATATACTGAAGATGTTAAATATTCAATTGAAATACTTAACCTCATTTTATTTATTCATGTGGTCGATATTTGCCTCATATCTATGGATAACATTAAAAAATTAGACAAACACTCAAAGAATGGAATCAAATGTAAGGTATTTCTCGAAATTGAATTGATTTGTGAACAATTGAATAATATACTAAAACATAACATTCACTCACTCTGGGAAATAGCATTTTTCTCAAGATTTGTGAATTCATTTAATAATAAAAAGCTGTTTAGGCAAAAAAATGATTTAAAATCTTTACATATGAATTTCAACCTATTCATAGAGTTAATAATCACTTTGTTGCCATTAAAATATCCTAAAATAAATTTCAAATTCTCACAAAAAATACTATCCAATGAATTGATTGTTACCGAGTTTACTAATATTATCAATTCATACCTAATTATTGCAACACTAATATTTTCAATTGATCAAATCATAGGTGGAATAAAGAATGTTTTAATTGAAATAAAAGAAGAAAAATTACAAATAAAAATAAGTATTGAAGGTAATAAGTTGTCCAATATATTTCAGAGAAAAGATACGAAGGTAACAAAAATAGTGGATATGGCAAGAAATTATATTTTATCTTTTGGCTCTAAAAAAATAATAGAAAGAAGGATTGAAACTGAGATTATAAGAAATGACCTGTTTGAGGAATTAATTAAATCATCTCATATTCAACATACATTAATTTTTGATGGAAACGAAATTATCGCAGAAATCCACGGAATATATGGAAATGGGTATATATCCACAATCAAAACAAGTCAAAATGAGGAAACCAAAATACAGAAACAAGAAACTATGTTTATTTTACTCTCTAATAGCAATAACTCACACCATCAAACAATTAGTGAAGTATTGATGAATATTTGTGGAGTTGAATTTGACAGTATAAATAAAATGTTGCATTTTTTTTCCGGAGTACAATCTAGAACCTTTGTTATATTTGCTGAAAAAAGTTTTATAAATCTAGATAAAGACTTAAACAAAATATTGGAAACTAGTAAATTCAAACCATTAATTTATATATATTGGTTTGAGCCTGTATCATCAAACAAGAAATTGAAACAAAATGAATACGAATATATTTTAATTAATAAGCAAAAAATTGGAGTTTACCAAAAGTGTAATAATATCATGGATTCAAAACAGGTAAATTCGTTTTTAATCAAATCAGTAACTATACATAAAATCAGAGCAATTATAGAAAGTCATTCAATCAAACCCAATGAATTAAAAGCAAAGTACTTGACAAAAAAAATGATTTATAAAATACTATTAATATTTTATACGCATAATGAATCTAAATATAATCACCTCGCTAAATACATATTATTATCTGAATCAAATAATCCTTCAATTAACAATACAACTGTAATGGAACTCAAATCACCAAATAGTTATTTTAGACTTTATAAAAGGGGTGTGCCAATAAACACTCTCAAAAGGATTTATATATTTCATCTGATGCCGATTTATAATTTCGTAATACCAAATTTTAAGAAAATTAAAATCGATTTACAAAATAAACTATCCAACAATGATTTAGGCCAAGTTAAAGCCAGTGAAATAGCTTCTGCAATTTCAGATTTATTTAAACTAATTTTTACGGATAATTTTGAGTATGAGACTGTAGAATTATTAATGGAATTATGGGATTTCACTGCTAATTTACACGAAAACAGTTATGAATATCTTCCTTTTTTTAGTTCACACTTAGTTTTGCATTGCAATATTTTTCTTGGAACGTTTATTAAAAACTCCGGACACTTTACAAAAGAAATACTAAAGACGAAAGATATAACTGTTTCATTAATTATTTGCTTTATGGTAGTTCCACTTTGCAAACTTGGTATATCATCAGAAGTCCTTACATTCGCAAATTCACCAGTGTCTTTATATGCGAACGAAATTGCAACCATAGAAAATTACGTCTGCAAGTCAATAATTAATATTTTGGAATTACCAAGATTCTCAAAATTGTTTGATTCACCCAAGGTAAGTAAAAATATCACCAAAAGTTAGAATAACTTTTATAATGTTTAGGAATGCAAGGAACTAATATTATTTATGATATTGTCTTTAAATTCTAGAATTTCCACTGATATCCAAAATGCTATTTATGAGAGAACTCATGATATAAAAAGATTGTATTTTCCACAAGTCGCAAACTCGATGATTGCTAATTATACTAATAACATCGAAAGGGTATTTATTGTGGCAATATTTAATCTAAGTAAGTTAATATAGTTTAATTGTAGGCACAAATATTAATTTATAAAGTTATTTATGGCCAAGCCGTTTTTACAAAAAATGATTCAATTGATTGGGTAAGAAGATGGGTCAAACAAAAATACTGGGAGGGAGAATTTGAAAAGTCATTTATAAGTTATTCTAATAAAAAGAATAACAGAAAATATCCAATACGTTACTCAGACGGAGTCGACTTGTTTACCTCCCATATTTCAGGTTGGTTGAATATACTCAAAAAATTGTCACCAGACCAAGAAATTATTAAATTCATCGATAAAATAATTGTTATGTCTGATATAAATATGAATGAATGGAAAATGAGCCTGAATGGATTATGGGATATTTAGACCTAATGATTTTATACATTTTAAAAAAGTGATAGGACTGTTACCACAACTATCTTATTTCTATATCAAATATTGATGTGATTAAAAGAATAATATCGTCATGAAATTTCATATAAGAATCATTAATAAATTTTGGAAGGGAGTCATGTAAAACATCGTTCTTTAATGATAAATCATGCTTACTTGTGTTGTATTCCTTTTGATTGTTTATTTTTTTAATTATTTCCTTGGTCTCAATAAATAATAAATCAAGAAAACTCATTGTAAGATCGACAATAAACGTCGAAATTGATATAAAAGGGCATAACCTCAATTCGTTTATAATATGGATGAATTCGTTATGCAGTACTTCAAATGGTTTGATATTCTTACTTAAACTGTGTTTTTCAAGATTATCAGTGTACTCCTTCATTTCATAAACAAATATCTCAAGAGAATATTCAAGCAATTTTCTGTAATACTCGATCACGTAGTTCTCAAAAAGAGGTAGTATTGCTAGTTGAATAGATCGTGAAAATGAAAAGGTGTTCACAATGTGCATATATATTCGATAGCAAGAATTTGTAGTAATAGGTATTGACTTTAAATTGAACAATGCAATATAAATAGTTTTTATGGGAAGCCCGAGTGTCTGATTAATTCTAGTATTCTTACAAATCGAATTTTTGAATGATTCATAATGTACCAGAGTCATTGATTTTTTACATATTTGTGTAAACCAAAAAACATAACAATTCAGCCAATAATTTGAAAGCACTGAATTCTGACATTTTGAAAAAATTGAATTGAATATTGATATTGTCAAAACCAATTGTGAACTGAAAATGTTAACTGCTGAATCAAGTGAAGCAAAATTATTTACACCTATTAAAGTTTGAGCCTTATAAATATAGTGAGAATTTATATACTCGCTTCTAGAATCAAGAAATATCCTTCCCAAAGTACATTCTGTATATAGTCCATTTTTATTGTTTTGTAATTGTTTGTACAAAATATCTGTACTGAATAGATTGCTATTATTTTCACTTAGGTAAATTAGCCTTCTCAATTGTCCGATAGTTTCAACAGCGTTTATAAGTGAAAGTCTATTAGAATTTAATTTATATTTTAGTGACTTATAGAATCTGGAGATTTCTATCTCGAGGTTTACTTTCACTTTTTTTATAATTGAATTGGCGATGTTATTCCCTGAACCCCCAATTAAACTGTTATTTGGTATTGAAAATATGGAAGCCTCCAAAATCTTTATTGTAGATTTTCCATATTCAAGTGCATTTAGGGCGTCATCCATCATGTTGGATTGGATAAATGCTTCAACTAAGCTCGGTAATTCTGTTAACTCCGCAATTTTAGGAACTATATTTTTCAGTTTAATCAATCCTTTATAAACCATTAATCTATCCGTAATCAACCCTCTGTTATATGAAAGATTCTCCATAATATTTGAAGTATACAAAGGTGTGTTTTTGTAGGAATTTTCAAAATCTGAAAAATTATGCCTTACTTTGAAAATTGTTTCTTTGTTATTATTTATTATCTTACTAGAGTTTTTAAGTGATGCCCTCTGCAAAGTGTCTTTCAACTTTTGCGATTCAATATTAAGTGATGAATATTCCGAAAGGAGATTGCTAGGGTAATCCGATGAAATTAAATGTAATATATAACTTCTTCCTTCTAAATTTTCCACTTTTTGGTTGGTACCTCCTTTTGAAAGTGCCTCATTATGTTTTGTAACTATTGAGCTCTTGTAATCTTGTGTGCATGTTAGTATTTCTCCTATTTTTGAGCATTCATCGATATATAGATGTTTTTGTAATAAGTTAACGAATTCTAAATCATATTTATTCATTTTTATAATTTGCTTTATTAATATTTAAAATCCCGCCAGGCACTTGAATTACTATTGCTATTCTATATTTTAAAAAAGATGCACAATTCTGAAGAAATAGTCACAAAGTTTGGTCATCCAATATTAAGAAATAGAATCATTCAGTTACTTGGTTTCGTTCCTTTAGATCAATCTTCAGTTACACTTTTATCAAATTTAATTGAAAACGGTTGGGAGACTATTCATGATTTTGATGGATTCCACTATAAAATATATTTCCCAAACAATCCCGGATCATTCACTACAACAAATCTGGATCGCCTTGAAAACTTGTTTACTAGTCACGAAAATACTGATGTAACTAATATAAACTCTAATGATGAAACTATTATGATTATTGAGGTTTACCATGAAAATATAAATCAGTTTTGGAACGATGGATTTCAACTTATTCAATATTACAAGAACATTGTAAATATTGATATAAATTTTGTTGAGAGTAGTGAAGTATATAGTGACCACATCAAAATCTATGTTCCGAGAAAACTCTCCTTAAAGATATATTATGGATACCCAAAAGTTTTGAGGACACCAGCCTTTTTTGCATTTGAAATGCTTACGTGTGCAATTAGGAATTTATTATATTGTGCAAATATATTAAACTCAATAAGATATATCTCCTACTTCTGGGACAACAGGGATGTGAATGAGGGTTGTTCTCTCGGGATCGACAGCTACATATTTTTCGAAACATCTGATTTCTCCGGCAAAAAACTACATACATACTACCCTAACACATCCAACGAGGATTCAAACATTCTAATTGCGCTGGAACTGTTTAATCAATTCATTAATGAGGGTATTTTAACTAACAACTTTCTTCAAGAACTCGCTATTTCAATCAATCAATTTGACTACATCGGAAAAAAAAACGATAAAATAATGTTTTTCCTCTCAAAATCAATTCCAAAGAACGTAAATGAAATAGAGGAACTAATTATATCTGACAAAAAAGAAAATAACTTGTTTTTAATTATTACTGTTCCTGTTTCTTGGTTACATTCAACAAATGATTCGAAGAAGCTATTTCTAGCTGCATTCATATCTACTATAAATAATTTGATATATCAAATAATTCCACAATGTAAATGTCTGCTAAGATGTGGATTGAGAAAAAATATAATGGAGCTTACTAGCCAGGAATCCAAGGGGTACTGAAAACCAACATTACTTTTAAATGTGCTTATGTAATCCAGCCGCCTAATTGCCACATTCGTTTTGACCTCAGTGCCGCTATAAGTTGGTATAATATAAGATAACTTGTATTGTAATCAAAATTGAGGATTACTTTCAATCCTTTCCTTCAGGAAAGTAAGGCCATTCATTCACTTAAACGTATATATGTATAGGTACTTATATAAATACTCACATTGATATATAAAATTTTGCTATTATGGTTGGATCAGACTCCCCAATAGGGCAAAGACTGCGAATTCGCATTAAGGCAGAAAGTAGAGATGATGATGAAAACACCAAAAATAAAAGGAGAAAGGAGAGCATTTCTTCTATTAATAGAAGTTCCGACAATATTTTAGAAGAATCAAGGGCTGCTCTCCTGTTAGAATGCAATTCACCTTCTCTTCGAAGAGTTGATAAAGCAGAGGTTTTAAATGTAAAAGTTAGTGATTGTAATTGTGCTAGAGAAGATTCAGTCGAAATTATGTCTGAAGCCTCAATCGAAAGTCAGGAAGTACAGGAATATGTAGATAGTATTGAACTGCAAGCGAAAAAACTAATAGATAGAAATGATAAAACTAAACTAGATAAACAGGATTACAGGCAAGTGGACACAGTAAAGGCCGTTACTGGAAACAGTGAGAATATTGTCTCAAACGAAACTCCAAATGCTGAATTTGCCATATTGGATGAAGAAAATAAAGCCACACATACTTATCAAGAAGGAAGGAGTGAAGCTAATTCTCAAACAAATAATACCCCAGTTTTTATTCCACCCCAGCCGATCCAAATTGCCCCAAACGTTATCCAACAACCTCCTAAAACTTTTGCTCATTCTCTGTTACTTTCGAAAGAGAAGTTCTCAACAAGATCATTCTATCCAAATGATCCAAATTCAAATTCAAGTTATTTACAAGATATAAAACCGGTTCCAGAGTCAATAAAACGACTTTATTTCCCCGATGAATCCACTAACATAAATGAACCAGACTTTGAAGTCAACATGGAAGAAATCAGCCAAAAAATACCCATTATTGTTCCTTCATGTTCAAGTTGGTTTGATATGGACTTTGTACACCCTATTGAACTTGATTTGTTATACCCTGTTTTCAAGAACGAAATAGAGAATAAGTCCGATGATAAAATTGAAAGTAACTCTAGTGATGGGTTTTCAAATATCCCAGATAAAAATAATGATTCAGTTTTGTCAAATGAGAAAATTTCGGAATACAAAATGATCAGAAACGAAATAATTAATTTGTATAGAGAGATGCCCAGGCAATACTTGTCAGTAACCGAGTGCAGAAGGCGAATATCGTTTACAGGCGATGTCTCATTTTTACTAAGACTACATTCATATCTTGAATTCTGGGGTTTAATAAATTTTCAAGCGGATATTAGAACCTTGCCTCCAAAGGTAAGGAAGCTCCGTGATTACAGGCTTGAAGACTTTAAAACAAAATATAACGAAAAGAAGCCTTGCTTTTTCACCTCAAAGATAGACGAAGAAACCATAAACAATCCATTTATGAATACATTAGTTGTACAATGTATTTCATGCAATAAGCCGTGCATTTATTCTTATTATATTTTACGTGCAGGGATTGTTAATGGAATGTCAGTAGCTGTGTTGGATCGTTGTGTTTGGTGCATTAGATGTTATTCGGAAGGTCGCTATCCACCTATTCTACATGCTGGCCATTTTATCAAAGTTGATATCCCAGTAATTTCGTCTGTAAACGGCCCAGAACACTCTCTGAAAGCCGGACTATTAGGTGTCGCAACATGGTCTCAAGAGGAGGTACAAAAGCTAATCGAGGGTATTGAATATTATGGTGATGATTGGGACGCTGTTTCATATCATGTCGGAAATAAGAGAACCCCACAGGAATGTGTTGCGTATTTCATTCAACTTCCTATAGAAGAGCCATTCATGAGGAACGTTAACCCTTCAACTCATACTAAGCTTTCATTCCCATTTATGGATGTAAGTAACCCGCTGATGACTCAAATTGCTCTTATTGCATCGGTTGTAAATCCAGTGGTAGCGGCATCTGCGGCTAAATCTGCACTTGATAAGATATTGGAAATAGAAGGCTATAAAACTTGCAATAACATTAATGAAACAGAATTTGGTACTGATGTTTTGAGTAACCCCACTTCAGATAAAGATAATTCAGGATTTCTCCCACAACTAGTTCCAAGAATTTCCTCTGCGATGTGGCCGAGCTCTGCACTTTTAGGTGAAAAGGCTGTTCAAGAAGTATGCTCAATAGCACTTGAAAATGCCGCAAAGAGGGCGAAAGATCTCGCCGAATACGAAATGCGCGAAATGCAGAATATACTACCTAATCTAATTGATAACACAATAAGCAGATTAGAGCTCAAATTGCTGCAGTTCAAACACCTGCAGTCGATGGTAAATGAGGAGAGAGATATTCTTGAGAAACGCCTTGAGAAGATAAGAACTGAAAACGTTGAAGTGAAGTCAAAATTAAATAACAATGTATGCCAAAATAGCTTGGGTGACAACTAATGTTTTTTTTTTTTTGCACTTTATTTTGTAATATATATAGTTTTTTTAAAGGGGACCCCCGTGCAGAGCGTAGATGCCCGAGTCGGTCTAAGGGGCCAGACTTAAGATCTGGTGTACACGTGTACTCCAGGGTTCGAATCCCTGTCTACGCACGGTTCTTTTTTCCAGTATGGGCGGGTGTTCACCATCCTTCGTGTTTTCGCGGTTTGCACAACCCTTAGAATTGTTTGGTCTTAACTTGGTTCATTAGTAGGGATGACAAGTAAACCTATTTGTGATTTTAATTAAAGAAATGAAGTTGGGGCCGTCGCCTTTTGCTCCTCCCTATGCTTTATTAGTTGGCTCCTTGCCTTTCTACATTTTTCTTCGAGTACGTCAATTTTCACATTTAATAAACTTTTTTTTTGACACTCTCCACCTCGATGCTTATATTTATTTCTGTGGTGATTATGAACCGATCCCATCTTAGCTACTCGTTTCTCTAGGTTTTCATCCGGCCTCTCCTTCACCTGCTCCGAATTGCTGTTAAAGCCATTAAATTTTAGAAATCTTGACAGTCTTTTTTCGATCTTATCCCCAAATTCGTATTTAGTCTCGGTAGAAATGAGTGGAATGATGTCTATTCCTACAATCTTTACAGCAGAACCCATAGGTAAATGAGACAAAAATTTGTAGCGTTTAAAAGTGAACTCATCTAGAATCAATTCAATGATATAGATAACATCTACGTTTAACAATACCCTTGGTATTTTATCAATTCCACCAAACTCAAATTGCAAAATCTTAATATAAAATGGTTCTAGGAAAATAAGTTGCCCATCGTAGCATTGATAAAAATAAAATATTCTTTCCATTCCATTATCAAATTTAAATTGCTCATAGTTGGTATTTGACTTTCTCAAAAGCTCTTCTAAAAGTTCATTCTCGTTGAATTGAGAAATTAATGAGATATTATCGCACAAACAATCAATTTGATGAGTTCCAACCCCTTGTATCCCTATCCTCTCATACAAAATAGAGATACACTCATCAATATAATATAGTTCTTCATCCATATTAATTTCACCACCAAATTTCTTATTTAATAACATTTGAAGATCACAAAGTAAAATTTCAGTTATATTTGAAAGAAACCCTATTCTTTGAAAGTGTATTCCAGCCTCATCTTTATCAAAAAATGCTTTCTTCGTAGAAATAGTCTTGGAGAAATCATAGTGAACCACACAACTTGAAAACTTTCTAAAAAGTAAGCATAAATTAATTTTAGATCCAATTCCAATATTTCTCACAACATGGTACCTTACTGAAACAAGTTCATTTGAAGCCAAGGAAAAGCAAATGGGGCATTTGAATTTCTCATACTTCTCTTTTCCAATATTAAAATAAATATACTTAACAATGCATGGCCAACAAAAAATATGTCCACAACTTGATATTTTAGGAACTAGAATATCAGTCTCCATGCAAATTGGGCAGCTTATAAATTCATCACTATCCTTATAAATAAGATCAATCAGACCTATTTTATTCCATTCAAATGAAAATCCATCATTAAAATCATCAAACTTTCTATTACAAGTGTTATAATTAATTAATTTGTTAACATTAACCTCATTTTCAAGAATATATACCCTGTAATTCTGTTTAACGAATTTTGAAATAGTTATCCAAGCAGTTTCTTTGCTTTTAGACGTGTTCATGTTGAATATCGAGAACCATTATACAATGACATTGGATTTATGTATACTATTCCACAAATTATCATTAAATACACATGAATCATATTTTAATTACTACTCAAATCACGCTAATGAAACATAAGTTCAACTGCCTTTCATTTGTTCGCGCTTTTAATCTTAATATTTACTTTTTTTAACTTTAAAGGGGAAAAAGTAATTATTAACTAGGAAGCCCAACTCTAATGTAAAGATAACTTTTTTTATTTACCTTCTATAGTTACTAATATAATGAAAAATCAAAATGTTTGGAAACGTCCAATGCAGATGGGCTTACAAAATAAAAAAGCAAACCTAACTGAACTCCTAAGTTCTGTAAATGGTAACAAAATATGCGCTGATTGTGGAGCGAAAACTCCAAGATGGGCATCCATAAACCTTGGCATTCTCATTTGTATTGATTGTAGTGGAGTGCATAGACATTTGGGTGTTCATATTTCAAAGGTTAAAAGTATCTCACTTGATACGTGGAATGATGAGTGGATTGAAAGATGTATCAGAATTGGTAACTCAATATCCAATAGTTACTATGAATACAACCTACCTTCTGGATTCCAGCGTCCAAATTGGAGCACCCAACAACATTCTGTTGTTGAGCAATGGATTAGAGACAAGTACGAATTTAAATTATATATTCATTCCAACTTGGCCCCACCTTCGGTCACCTTTGAGAAACATGAAAAAAATAAAGAATTGATTAATTCTGATATTGAATCAATAAGAGATATCACTCCAGACAATTGCAGCAGTGACAATCCTCAACCACCATTAATTAACTTGATTGATATTGGCATATCTATAAATACTGATTGTATACAGAATCTAGAAGGCAACCAGCCCACTAATTTATATAACCTAGGAGAATCAACTTTTCACAAAAAATCAAGTACACTCAATAGCGATACAAAATACACACGAACACAAACTTCTATTATAGACAATACATATTCAAACCAGCTTAAAAACATTAAGCATACTATTGAAAAGATACATGATTCAAATATTGACAATTCACTTTCATTTTCCAGGTTTAACGAGGCAGTCACAAGTAGTATCACCTTTCTAGAAGAGCATATGCCTGGTATCGATGGAATTAATACTGCCCCTCAGAATAATATCAGCTCACTCGACCCCAATAAAAGTAAGAACGAGGTTGATAGTGTAAAAGACGATGCTACTAAAAGGCCATGTCCATTTAGTTCTATTGATGCATTTTCAATCGTTAGAGACACATTTCCTAAATAACTTTTTTTAACACTTGAAACCCTCAATTTATTTACCCAAGTCTCATTTCACCGCCAACCCACTTTAAAAGTACCTTGAACCTATAAATATTTATTTTGTACTTAAAATGAAAGCAATAATTTTGTCAGGTGGTTATGGCTCAAGACTTCGTCCACTCACCCTTACTAGGCCAAAGTCTATTGTAGAATTCTGCAATGTGCCAATAATCGAGTTTCAAATTGCTCAGTTTTCAAGTATTTCGGTAACAGACATTGTCATTGCACTTAACTACAAGTCAGAAGAATTAATCCCTTATTTAAAGCAGATGGAGAAAAAATATAAAGTTAATATCCACCTAAGCATAGAAGACAAACCTCTTGGAACGGCAGGACCTATTAGACTCGCAAAGAACTTCCTAACAGAAAATGAGCCTTTTTTTGTTTGTAATTCGGACATAATTTGTGATTTTCCACTAATGGAAATGATTGAAATGTACAAATCAAGGAATTCAGTTGATGAATGTCAAGGTGTTATCCTGGTTAAGAGAGTATCGGACCCGTCTAAATATGGAGTCGTAATGCATTGCGAGAACACATATTTGGTAGATAGTTTTGTTGAAAAACCAAGAGAGTTTATAGGCGACTTTATAAATGCAGGAATATACATACTTTCTGATAAAATAATCGACTTAATTAAACCGAATGTACCAGTTTCAATTGAAAGGGATATATTCCCGTTGGTAGCCTCAAATAAAAAACTTTTCTGTCACAGATTCTACAGCGAAAACCACGTGTGGGCCGACATAGGAAATCCGAAAGACTACTTGATCGGATCGGCTCTTTTCCTGGAATTTTTCAGCTCGAATGTTGAAAATGCAAAGAAGGGATCAAAGGTTGAACTTTCAGAATCTAATCTTCGACTCTTCAAAACACTCATCGAGAATAACGGACTGAAACTACACCAAAGATCCGATACTTTCAGTGTGCAAGGGAACAACGTGATCCATGAAACAGCAAAGATCGGAGCCGCCTGTAAAATCGGCCCTAATGTAATAATCGGTAGAAATTGTGTTATTGGAGATGGAGTTCGCCTCAAAGATTGCACAATATTTGGTGGAACGGTAATAGGCAATTTCTCAAACATATCTGGTTCAATAATCGGTTGGAACTGTAGAATTGGCGCATGGACCCGTATTGAAGGTTTATCTGTATTGGGAGATGAGGTCTGCGTCAAGGATGAGTTGCAAGTCTTGTCATCGATAATACTCCCCAATAAAAGCATCGATTCTTCCATAACCATCCCGAACACCATTTGCCTTTAACTTAACACAACTACAAACGACTAGTCACGTAAAAAAAGAAAAAAATCAAGTATATGTCTTTTGCGGTTAATTCTTTACGACAATTTCAACTCACATAACCGTATGGGGGGGGGGGGGGGGGGGGGGGGAAGGGATTGATTGAGGATTCTACAAGTTTTGGTTGTACGAGTACCTGATGGGAGTTGGAAGATGTTGTGCTTTTATATTTTGGTTTCAGTCTTTGTGATCAATTTGTCTTATTGCAAGTGTGAGTTTATTTTAGACCCCTTACAGTATGATATTCAGATTCTGAAAGAAAACAATTTTGATACAATTATCTCAAAGAATCGGCAATCTTCTGTTTCCTCCGTTTATTTCTATGAGAGCGAAAATGTTGGGGACGCCAAACAATTGCAAGGGTGGTACAACGATGCGGCTCGTGAGTTAAAGGGTATGGTCAAGGTTTCTGCAATTGATTGCACAAGCTTCAAGGTGTTCTGTGATAAACTTGGAAATACTGGGAAAATAATCATTTACCCTGTACTTCCAATTCCCTCCTTCGAATTCTCACAAGAAAGAAATGTCGACAATCTAAGGAAACAAACGTTTAGATATATCCCGAGAGACAACGTCTCTGTTATTGGGATCCCTTCTGATGTTAATAAGAAATTGGTGAAAATCGAAGACTTCTTAACAAAACATATTTCAGTCCCAAAAGTTCTTATTTTCAGTGAAAAAGGGATTCCACCTACAATCATTCATTCTCTTGCAAATGAATTCAATAAGAAGCTTTTGTTTGGTTTTATTCCAAACTGCAATAGCGATAAAGTTTCAATGGACATCGCGAAGAAGTACAAAATAAACTTATTCCCACGCATAACAATCTATAAGGATAGCTCGAAACCTTTGGAGGTATATAAAGGTGACATAAAGTTCTTGCCACTTTTTGAGTTTTTAAATATTTATGCTGAAACATTTGTTATGGGTGGTGGATTCTCCGATCACGATTCGGGTGACCAGTCGTCCAAACCATGGTTAATTCAAAAGATACCTGAATTAACGGCTCTGTCATATCATGATGTCTGTGGCAAATACAAGAGCCTATGTGTGATCTACCTGAAAAGTGGGAGTGAGCTTACACGAATTGAGCAGGAAATGCTCGAGGATCTCCAGGAGCTTTTTACCCCTCATATTTCAGGTAGAGGCACTAATTTTAGATGGATGTGGATGGACATCTCGAATGAACCCGAATACAATAAGCTCTTTAATGCTGATGGACAAGAAATTCTTCTCCCATCCGCAGTTGTCTTGGGAACTAACAAGAGACTAAAATTTACACGTCTACCTCGAGATATAGAGGGGAATGTGCAGGTAGCAAACAAAGATACCATAAAAGATTTATTGGATAAAGTTACTGGGGGTGACGCTAGGTTTGTTAATGTACCTGGACAAAAGTTGCCAAATTTCTCTAAACGTACTCATGAGGGTTCGAAAGACCAGAAAGACGAATTGTAGTTAGTTAATAGGAAATAATCTCTTCTATTTTAGGTTCTTAAAATGGAAAAGGTTATGTTTGGAAATTAACACTATTTGAAATTATTTCTAAGACTTTTGTTTCTGTTTCATTTGCCTTCCATAGTAGTAAGCAGGTTTTTTTCTCGCTGCCCTTGACGAACCTGAGATTACTAACGGTCTAAATTATTATTTGTTCTGCCTGCTTTTCATAGATTTTTCATAGCTAGTCTAACTCATTGTTGATTCAAGATTTATGGTTCCTGAATTCTAATTACTCCTTGTTAACAGTAATTTGTGACTCGTGCCTGTAAATTTTGTCCTGACTAACAATTTCAACACATGCACATAAGGTCATTTTATCTGCGACTCTCCACTCAACAAAAAAAAATATTTTATGCAGTATTACAATATTAAATTTTTATGGTTTTATTTTGGTTTCCAAGTTGTCACAAATGTTTGAAAGAATCATCTTGAATTTTCAAATTGGTTTCCACCGTATCCACTAAATCTGACGCGATTCTCGAGTAAATATTTTCTTAGGGTTAATCCATAAATTTATCTATAAATAGAAAGAATATTAATAAAAATCATACTGTTCAATGATCATTGAGTATTATGGTTATTAAATAAATTAATATTTTTGTTCTTGAAAATGACGAATTTTATCATTAAAGGTTTTAATAAATATCTAAACTTAACTCATGCTAATTATTTGATATATTTTCTCTCGAAACTTTTTATATAAGTTTAACTGTTACTTAACTGACTATTCGTCTAATATCATTATCAAAAACATCAAAGTATTATATTTAGGCAAATACTTTATCCAATGAGTCATCTCTTTGAAATCAATAAAAATTTGTAATTATCACAAATTTATTCTATATATTAATATTGTAATCATTATATTAAAAAATATTATTGATAACATCTATATAAACTAAATCCACCTTTTACACGAATATCAAATATTTTTTTCTTTTTTCTTTAATTAGTTTTAATAAATAAATTATACATAATTTATATTAACAATTATCATTCCAACTAATAACTTATTTCATTAGAAAAAATGCGTAAATTTTTCAGAAATATATAACATGTATTTATATAGCTGTAGTTTTGTTCTGTGGAATAACTAAAATGCCTTAAGATAGTTAAAAAACAGTAATAACGAAAATTAGTTCAATTCAAATTGTTAGTTATTACAACTCAGTTAAAGGAATTCATACTCCTTATAAAATAACTTTGCCTTTGTCTCAATTGAAGCAAACAAATAAGTCATATTTACAGGAATTGAAAACCTACTTTTGAATTTACAAGTAATATTTTTTTATCTACTATCTTAGGTATGTTATTTTATTTTTAATTAGTACTTCACTACATATAGCATTCATCTTATTCGATTTTTTCTATAAATCAATATACAATCAAATGTGTTTAAATCTGTCTCAATTTTTTTTTGGAAAATGATAATTTTGATTTTTCAAATAATATTGTTAGACAAATAAAACCCTGATTTTATTCAGGTTAAACCTACAAATTAACGTGTTCAAAGCTTAAGCCACAATAAGCACAAGCTGATATCTATAATTACTTCATATGTTTTTTAGACATTAATCTGATGAGAAAAATACAAAAAAATAGTTGTATTTATCTGGGTTTAACTAGACATTACATTCAACAAAAAATATAAATTAAACAATTATTATTTAAAAAACATTTCCTACTTTATTGAACCGTCTGAATTTTATTTTGTATATAATTTAATATTATCATATATTCGTGTTGGTTATTTTTTTGAAAAAATTCTTCTATCAATTTAATAAGATCTTTTCTTTCCATAATGTAATTGTGAAATAAATTTGATATACTTAACCACCAAAGAGAAATTAATGTGAAAATTGAAATATTATTATACTCTTCGTTGGTGATTTTTTCATTCTTATTCAAATGTTTCTCGAGAACATAATCTAGTATTGAAGCAATTGAATTGAATCTAAAAGATTCTGAATATATAAGATCATCTTCATTAAAAAAGCAACCTGAAGATCTAAACGTTAAAATAATATAATATATAGGATGTCTTAATTTTTCGACTGGAAATATCCTTTTAATCTCTTTAATTCGTCTTTCACCCATGAAATTTGAGTAATCTATAATTAATGTGTCATAGATAAAATTAATGTTAGCAATTTCAATAAAATTGAGAGGGTAATCCAAATAAAAAAATTTGACAACTGAGTTATAAATAATATAACTAAGTATCTCCGGAATAAGTATCTTATGTGATATTTTCCCTTCTCTGATTGATAAATCAGTAGGAAAATCACTGATCTTTGAAACAACAGTAATTAAAAAAATAAGGGTGTTTTCTTGAAAATTTGTTGAATCGTAAAGTACTTTCAATTTTTCATTTAGTGGCACGAACCAATATTTAAAAAACAAATAAAATAGTCCTTGTTTTTCATTGGGTGAATAAAAGTAAGCTTCAAAGAGACGGATTAAGGACTCAGAAATGGTTGAGAATAACTGAAATTTTAGGATGTTGCTACATTCGCAACAATTTACAATTTTAGATATAATACTCATCTTCATTTCCAAAGATAATAATAGGTCGTCTGTCCCACTTATTAATGTTTTAAGAAAATAAAAAGAAAAAGATATTTTTGTCTTGTTTTTCAAAAAAGATAATACCTCCTTTAAAATTAGAGAGATAAATTTGTTTGAAATAGTTGTCCAATTTGGAATTGTAGAAATTATCTTTTTTTGAATTTTAAACGGTAAATAAGAAATTATACTACATTGTTCATTATTTGGAAATTTTATTGATATTATAAATAATGACATCAAACCCTTGGACACGTCGAGTGTGAGACTTTCATCTTTGACGCTGCAAGCCATGTTATCGGTAAAGTAATCACAAATTACGGTAAACAAGTTGCAAATGATATTTATTGGTAATTTTTTTCTTTCATTAATTGACAAATTAAACAATATATAAATTAATTTTGGGACTCTAGATATAAATAGTCTTGCCAATAAAATTTCATTTTTTGTTGGCTCATTTTTCCTTGTCAAATTTAGACATCGTGAATTAGTGTAAAACACAATTCTCTCCAATATATTCCAATGTGAGTACTTACCATAAAAAATGTACTCTTGTCTATAACCTATTTTATTAAAAATAAGAGGGAAAATAATCAAAGTATTAAATATAAAGATAGTGAATTGTTTATTATTATAAATCCATTCGTCTTTTCCTACAAATATAACAATCAACAAACTTAGGATTATGTCACCAAATTTCATTTTCTCACATGATAGATCTAAAGAAATAGATGATGTACATAATAAATTGTTTATTTGGTCGACGTCTTCTTTAGTAAACGGGTTATTTATTTCTAAATCGTTAAAATTTGAATTCCTCGAACTAAATATAATTTTTTGAAGATTCAAAAAAACATTTAACAACTCAAAAAAAATATATTTTTCTGGTGTGCAAAATTCCTTAATTGAACTTGTTTCATCAAAGTTAATGTTCATAGTTTCAATTTCTAACAAGAAGATTTTGTGGAAGATATTTGATTGATTCTCTCCAAATAAGTCCTTTTTATAGTAATTTCCAAAGTAAAGATATTTTTTTATAAATTCATAGAAAAGATGGACAAAGTCATTAATAATTACGTTTTGTTCTGTAATAATATAAGCCACATGTGATGAGAAGAGTTTGATGAGAGATAGAGACTCAATTAAAAATATTGATTCCTTTTCTTCAAATGTGGGATTACTTACAATTTCTTTATGTAGTTTTTTAAATGAATTTAAAATTTTTATGACTTTCGATAGGTTCGAATCAAAATTAAAGTCCAATTTAGAAATATAATATAATGTAATTAGTACTGAAGAAGTTAAAAATGACATAATCGAATCTAGATCATTTGGAATATCAGGCGGAATATTAGGAATCAAGGCCCTCTTTATTTTAATACCGTATTTTTCGTTCTTTTCTCTTTTATTTCCATTAATATTAAAAATAGAGGTGGATATATTGTCGTATTTTTGTTCTCTCTTAGAAATAACTTCAAATGAAAGATTGATAATAATATCGTATAATTCTGTTGTGATGCTCTTTATGCTTGATAAGTTAGCATATAAAGAGAACTCATCATTCTCAGTATTCAAAAATATTTGACGAACTATTTCTCTAACAATTGAAATAACAATGTACATTCCATTAAATGTTCTACATAAATCTGTATTTGCAATTCTGCAAACCAATGGGGACCAACCAAGAATGTACTTTAAATTAATGAACTTTTTTTTGTAACCTCCGAAATCAGAAAATAAGTAATCATTCAAAAATGATAGTCCATCAAGCCTAATATCACTCCTTACGTGAGAAAGGGTATTTTTAATTTGCATATATAAAAAGTCTGAAAACGGAGAAACGAAACGAATGTTACCAGCATTGAGAAGTTCTAGAGTGATTTTGTAAGTTAATTTTCTAACTTGAGAATCGACATCAACCCAACATGTTGAGATAGTACTTATTACCCTGTCAATATTTTCATGAATAATTTCAGGGTTAGATTTCAATATCTTGAACAAATCGTCTGCTACTTGCCTTCTGCAGTGTTCATTGTTCTGAAAAACAGAATTAAGCCTATCATTTAAAAGCATATGACATTTTGAATATTTATTCGCTTTGTCGTCAGAAGCTGACTTTTGGAAGGGAACTCTTATTCTCTTACTTTCAACTTGTGTTTCAGTCGAATTAAACGAATGTAAATTGGAGTTTAAATGAGGTCTCTTCTTTTTATTTGACCTTTCCTCTTTAATTACCATGGTCAATATTTGAAAAGAGAGAAGCTGATTTGTCAAAAATAATACAAAACCTCAATTTCGTAGAAAATGCCGGAATAAATAACAGAGTTAAAAGTAAAATAGGAGTAATATCATTTTACGATGGTAAATATGAAATAATACTTAATTTATAAATCCACAAATAAATACGACCTAACAAATAGGTTCTTATAAGGTATTTAAGTCCTAAAATTATTTTGCGGCTTGCAATTTCATTCTAGCGCCTCCCTGATTAATTTTTTTTGCTCATTGTTTAAACTTTTTGGAAAATTAATGTCAAATTCTATAATTAAATCACCCTTTTGACCAGGTTGGTTTTTAATGGGCATTCCTTCATTTGGAACTATCTTTCTTGTTTTTGGGTTAACAATCTCCTTAATGGGTATCTGTAAGTTGCGGTTATCAAGGGTTGTTACTGGGCATGTAAAGCCAGTTAATGCTCTAACAAGTGGGACTGTAACTTTCATTATTAGATGGCAATCATCTCTAGTAAACCTTGGATGTGATTTTGTCTGAATGATAAGAACCAAATCTCCAGGAACTCCCCCTGGTGACTCTTGATCACCTTCACCTGAGTAAGTTAGCTTTGTCCCATCCTTCCATCCAGGTTTGATTTCAACTTCAACGATATTCTCCTCATTTCTCGCCTTATGATTTGAAAACCTCTTTCTAGTAATCTTTATCTTTTTACGTTTACCTAGGTACAATTCTTCAAGCGTAACCATTAATGGAACCTCATGAGTCCGTGGTGCCTGTTTAGTTGACCTTCCAGTATGGCTAGATGACATTTGAACTTGCCTGAACATCCCAGATGGGCCACTGAAGAAAAATGACGCACCTTCATCGTCTCCAAAACTCCCTGCTCTGTCTGACGCGAAAAACCTTGCAAATATCTCATTAGGATCAATAAAGATTCCACTGCCCATTCCACCCTGTTCGGCGGAACCACCTCCAAATCCAGATTGTAATCCTTCTGAGCCATATTGGTCATATATACTTCGCTTTTCCTTGTCACTTAAGACTTCATACGCTTCACCTAGCTCTTTGAATATCTCCTCTGCCTTTTTTTTTTCATCTGGTTTAGAGTTCGCATGTTTATCAGGATGATACTTTATTGCAAGCTTTCTATATGCACGTTTTATATCTTGGTCTGAAGCATCCTTGGTAATACCTAAAGTTTTATAATAATCCTTATACATTCAATAAATAAAATCAGAGAGAGTAAAAGGTCAACCTACCTTCCCCATTTTCCATATGCTTTATTCTCAAGAGTATTATCAATATAAAAGTAAAATATTAAACTTTGAACCTGAAGAATAGGAATATTTCGATACTATGGTTTATGACATCGAGACAATTAGCGGGCAATTAATCAAGTTGAATCTAAATTCAACTTTGGGGGGGAGGTGGAGGAGGGGTAGGAAGGCAGAATTAAAGTTGTCTATTATTTTTTTAGCTTTTGATTAAATTTTATTTCGCTAATTTACACATATCTTGAGATGCTTGAAGCAAACTATAACGTTATTCTTGTTTTATCGCCAGATCGATTTTGGAGGTTATCAATTTTTTTTTTGTATTTTCATTTAGTGCAACAAAAAATGGATTGACCATACTTTCTTTGTTGTAAACTAAGGGTTCCTCGATTGAAAATTCCGGAACTTCTCCTAACTCTGAAACACTAACTTTATAGATTTCGCCACATGTCTGCTTTATTATGATATGGCATGCACATGTATCCCATTCCATACACTTCAAGAACCTCGGATAGACGTCGGCGTTTCCCTCGATCATTTCTATAAATTTTATCGACGAACCCCGTGAATTCGTAACGTTATTTGGAAAATGTTTTTCAACAAAAGCTCTAAAAAGCGAGTCCTTACTACTTGGTGAGCTTATAACTCTTACTACATTAATTTCGCTCTTTTCAGAAATATTTTTCGAAATAAACTCTATAATAGTCTCATCGCAAATAAGATTTGAAGCAGCTTTAGTTGTTATTTTATATGTGCCATTTAAATTTTTGTTTGAGATATAGGCTGTACCTTCAACCGGAACACAGACAAGGCCAAGTGTCGGAACACCACACTCTGCTAATCCAATGTTTACAGTAAATTCACCATTTCTTTTTATGAACTCCTTCGTTCCGTCGAGGGGATCAACAAACCAACAGGCCCTAAAAGTATTAGTGATGGTGAAATGATTTTCATTTTGACACTTACTTGTAGCTTTTTCTTATTTCCCATTCAGCAATTTCTGACTCCTCCGAAATAACCGGTATTTTTGGCCATTTGGAAACGAGTTGGGTACAAATAAACTCATTTGCTTTCAAATCAGCAACTGTAACAGGTGAATTGTCGGAATTTTTGTACTTGATGCCCCATTTTTTATCGTCGAAATCATTGTAAATGTTCATAATTATTTTCGATGCATTGAATCCTATTCTAACGAGGTCAATAAGAGAAATCTCTGCAAGTTCAAGAGATTCAACATTGTAACACAATTCATTAAATATATTGAATAGCGACATTCTATTTGGATTTAATTTTTGATGAATTCTAGTTATTTTTTTTTGTTTGCAGCAATCTATTCCAAACAAAGCGGTAGTAAAGGTGGGTGAAGTATGCATGAAAAAAAATATTCGAAAAAGATTTAAATTCTATTTCTACCTCAGTCAAAAAACAACAAATATAACATAATTCCCACTCCAATCAAAATGGAAATGTTTGATATAAGTTTACTCCTAAACTCATTGTCTGAATACATCAATTTAGTTCAAAGATGTGTTTTTGTTAACTTACTATTAGAGTATTGAAATGCTCTCTGAAACTCATATAGAAAGAAACGTTGAGAGACAACTAGACCAATAAGTGTATATATAGGATTTCCAAATATTGTGAGAAGTGATAAGCTTGAAAGGTTAAAAGTAAAATCTGTGTTTGGAAAGGTCCTTTGTGAGTAATCGTTTCGCTCTCGTTGTCTCGGTTCAGGCCTTTCTGCTCTAGGCCTCGGTTTAGTTTTTTTTCTTGGATCAGAACTATCACTCCCTCTTCCATACAGTGGTATTACATTTTCTTGCGTAACACCTGCCTTACAAACTGGGCAATCACCATACCCCCTATCTAACCATAAATAAATACAATTCCAACAATACTAAAAGTGGCATAAAAAACTATCTAAAGTTAAGTTGTGAAAACTTACCAGATGTCCACATCTAGTAACCACAGGTTCGAATGCATTTTCAAAACAAATATTGCATTCAAAACTACTTGATGGAATCGATGATTCATGTTTATTTGATATATTTTCGCTAGAATTTAGTGTTTTAATCTTTGACTTGTCCACATTATTATGAATCCCTTCCATTGTTTAACTAGTCTTATATATTAATACCAATTGAAGAATACTATCATTTTGTGTCTGCAATGAATCTTACTTTTTTTTTCAAGCGGGAATGATTTGATGATTTCATATTTATAATGTGAAAAAAACTCATGAAACTAATTTCACATATAACTACAAATATTATTACATATTAATGTATGAAATGCGTTAAATGAATTGTGGAGTTATTTTTATTTTTAAATTATGAATTGTTTTCATGAAGTCACGCGTAATTTTAGTAATTATTATGTACAGGAATGTTAATTTTTAACTAGATAAATTTCAAAATATCATATCTCAATACTCTTTTCACATATATATTTAATCTTTAAACATGTTAAACTTTTTTTTCAGACTATAATATTCTCAGAATTTTGGAAATAGTAAGTTATGGAGACGAATCGATATATTAAAGTGCAACGCTTCATGTTTCAAGTGGACAAAGTGCATGCATGCACCAAAAATTACGTATTGGTTAAATTATTATGAAGATAAGAATCTAGGCAATAATCTAAAAAAAGATAAAGAAGTTATTAATAATGAATAATAACACAAAAAGGTAGGTCTTACTTCATTGAAAAAAACTATCGGGTTTTTGTTCATCGAAAATTCCTTTACTCATTGATAAATTAATTACTTGAAGAACAAACAAAATAACACTTCTTGACAATATTGAGAATCTTAAACAAAGCATACTACTGAATAAGTCGTCAATTGAATCTAATTACATCGAAAGATGCAGGAGGAATTCGGACATTAATTCGGAAAACGAACAAGATTTAAGACTGATGTGAGTTAGATTTTTTAAATATAAGATTAATTGATTTTTAGATGTTAATTAACGTTAAACCTTCAGGAGGAAAAGAATTTCAATTAGAGACTTTAGAATATTAAAGCCAATAGGTGCAGGCGCATTCGGAATTATTAGACTTGCTGAGTGTAGGCATACTGGAAATGTTTATGCACTAAAACAAATGAGAAAAAGCATAATAAGAACAAAAAATCAACTTGAAAGAATTTACAATGAAAGGGCATTGCTTGTGAAAAATGCCTCTGATTTTGTTGTGAAGTTGTTCTATACATTTCAAGATGAAAAACATCTTTATCAAGTAATGGAGTATCTTCCAGGTGGTGACTTGATGTCTTATTTGATAAAGTATGATAAATTTACTGAGGAAGATACGAAGTTCTATATGGCGCAGTTAGTTCATGCTGTTGACTTGGTTCATCAACTAGGATTTGTGCATAGAGACGTGAAGCCAGATAATATAGTACTCGATTCCAAAGGACATCTTAAACTACTTGATTTCGGTCTCTGCAAATTCGCACCAGGAATTGAGGGGGAAACAGCTCTTAATAGAGAATTTGGCGCAGATATCAAAGGTTTTGGAAGAGATGTAGTTACTGAAATACAAGAAACTGATGAATTAGTTGATGAAAAAAGACAAGAAATAAACACTTTTGATAACTCATTCAGCAAGAGACCTAAGGAAAAAGATTACACGAATAAGTATTCAAGTAAAAACGTCGATATTAAAAAAACCAATTCACTTAAGCACTTGGATAGAAAAACAATTCATTCAACAGTCGGAACACCACAATACATGGCACCCGAAATATTTCTTAGACAAGGATACACACACCTTGTTGATTGGTGGAGTGTTGGAATTCTGATGTATGAATGTTTATATGGAGGAGTTCCGTTCAATGATGATACACACAATCCGATAAAAGTTGCTATAAAGGTGATGCAATGGGAGAAATTATTACTACTGCCGCATCCTTGCAGGCAAATTTCCCCGGAGGCTCTTGATCTGCTAAAAAACCTTTTGTGTCATCCTTCAAAAAGGTTTGATGGTGAACAAATCAAAAAACATCCTTTTTTTAATGGTAAGTGTGCGTTGTGCTCTTAAATTTTCAGTTTTAATTTTTTTAGAGATTGATTGGGATCGTTTAAGGGAAGCTTCTGCTCCATTTGGAAAAACAGTTCCGGAAACTATTATTCGAAAAAATAAGACGCTAAACGATAATTGTTCGGATAATTCCATCGATGAATCCCCAAATATATCGAAGTTCGGAATCCAGGGGTCTTCCCTCGTTGACTTAAATTTCTTAGATTATACATTCAGAAATATTGAAAAAGGAGACTCGATAACTTTCAGTGAGGCAATAAAAATGTGTGGGTAGTGAACTTATAAAACAAATACAAAGTTGATGAACATAGGGTAATAAATTCAAAGTATTATAACAAATCAAACATATGAGCCTATTATTCAGTTTCACCTAGGGAATCAGATTTTAAAATTCCATCAATAATAACCTCATTTTCAAGAACTTCTGAGTTTGTGATAGCAATTAATGCCAAAATATCGAGGAAATCACTTGAAATCTCATTTGTTTCTTTTTTTGACGATTCTATATTCAGATTTGGTACTTCATCTTTTTTTTGCCAAATTATACCATTTGAATCTTTTTCAACGGACTTAATAATAGAAATAGTTTCATTACCTGAATTTGTCGCAATACTCTCCAAACTTTTCATATTATTTGGATATGTAACAACTTTTTTATTATTACGTTCCGATTTATCACCTTCCTTCACTTTGGACCAATATTCGGAGTTATTAATTGGCAATGGAACTGAATGTCCAGGTGATATTAGAGGTAAGTACTCTTTTAATGCTGTATTATGAACTTCTCTTGCTGTTTTGATTGATAATGGTATTTTTGATTTTAATTTTAATGGATTTAAGTAATTAGTTGACTTCCTTTTATTGCATATTACACGAAAACACGAGTAAAACCCTAAACTCAACAAACTATCAAGTATCAATGGTTCGGTATAGCCTTTACCTCTGATTCCATCGTGCGCCTTTTCAGCAAACTTAGTTAGACCATCTTTTACCCTTATAAAGCCATTTCTTATGTGTTTTCTCATGCTTCCGTTGTCTATAGATTCATCAAAAGATCTTGTAGATGTTTCTTTAGTTGAAGTTTCCAAGTCATTAACGATTTCGTTTTCATCTTCCGATTCATCCTTTTCATTAAATGAATTAGGGTAAATTTGCTTCACATTAACGCCATTTATCATTATCCTAAATGACATATATTTATTTAGGAGAAGTGAAAGTACCTTTGTTGGATTCAATTTCATTTCAGGTTGGTTGACTGCGATTATTTTAGTTATTCTAACAGCAGTTGGTCTACCATTAATTATATGACCTAGCCGTTTTAAATTCGTTGGAATCTTCCTACCTATAAAGTTCGATCTTGTTGTATCGAGTGGAACCTCCACATTTTCAAAACAGAAAGGGAACGTTGCTTCTGGTTTTGTTTCAATTATCGCAGTAATATCCCAATTTCTATAAACACCTGTGTTGTATAATGTCCACTCAACCTCTGATATCCCATTTTCACATTGAGAAGCATCAACACCTTCTATTTTCTCCCAATCAAGTAAAAGAGTGAAAAGACCGTGTTTTTTTTTGCTTTCGTTTAGATCCATGACGTTTTCTTCTTTTGACAATCGGCTGTAAGTGCTGCTATGAGGAATTAGTAGGTGTGATTTTCCATGAAATAGGGTCAGTTGTTCTTCTCCATAATTTGAAAAGTCACTTGAAAATACATTTAGACAGACTGTAGAAGGGTCTGCATTCTTTACCGTAGAACCAAAATCACATTTGCTACACGAAATGTAGGAGCTACATGTTGGCTCCACAGGTGGAGAAAACGGAGTAAACACTTTACCATTAGTACATATAGTGCTGCAGATTCTGTTACTTACTGTGTCATGGGCTCCTGTTAGTCCAAAGGTCCAATATAAAAATAATGCCCTCGACATTAAGGAAATAAATAGGCAAACGAGCTTCATCTCACAAAAAATAGACTAGCATACATATTTGACTTAAGAAGTATCCGTTGTTAGTTTCAATGATTCTTAAGATAAATTACTAAAGAAACTTAGAATAGTAAACAAGAAAATCTAGAATAACCACAAAGTAGAGAAGAGTCGCGCAACTAATGGCTGACAGTTGGCGCTAAAATGTACCGGGATTAGTCAAGCAAAAAGTAATGGGATTATAAGAACTCGAATGTCACCCCATTCTTAGTATTCCAGCAGCCATCAATTTTTGAATTCCAGTAGCAATCTTTGGGTCCTGAATAACCTGTGCAATTGATGAAGGGTTCTGCTTCAACTGCTCGAGAACAAGCCTGAACTGCGGATCCGAAAGAAGAGACTGTATTTCGGGGTCAGCAAGTGCGTGTGCCACTTGTTCCTCATCTATTTGATCGGATGATGATACTTGCTGTATTTTATCCATAGTATTTTTCAGACCTTCATTACACTCCCTATTTTCAGGATCATATTTTAGACCTTCCTGGAAGGCTTGTAGAGCCTTGTGAAATTCTTTTAACGACAAGTGAATATTACCTTTCCTTGACCAGGCTTTCGTAAAAGTTGGATCAATGTCAATTGCTTTTTGCACATCTGTTAATGCAGATGGATATTCTAATAAATGCATGTAACAGGCGGCCCTATTGCTGTATAGTTTTGGGTCATTTGGATTGCGTCTAATCGCCTCGTCATATTCTTTTTTTGCACCGGGATAGTTTTTTTGTTTAAATAATTCATTACCCTCCAGTCTGTGTTTCTCTGCAAGTTCAGGATTTATGTATGCCTCTCTCTCAGATCTTTCTATTAAACTTTCCAAATCTCTCAATGATGTTCTTGTATGTCTGTTGTTGTCTTCTAACAAACTCTTTTCGTACATCTCCTTCGCTTTTTGGTATTCCTTCATTTTAGTATAGCAAGAAGCCATTCTATTGTATACCTTTGCAACCTTTGTATAGTCTGCCTTTGCTTCAAATCTAATTTCCAATGCTTTCTGGCAAATTTCCAGGCATTTATCAAAATCCCCCTTTTCAAGATAAGCTGCAGCTTTATTATTTAATAAGGAGATATCAAAGGGATCTTTTTCAATTGCCAGGTCATAATTTGAGATTGCATCATCGAACTGTCTGTTCTTATACAACTCATTTCCTAGTTTTCTGTAGTGATCTGCAGTTTTCATGATTTCAAATATGGTTAAACAATCCAATTTCAAATAGGAGACGCGACTAGAATGAAGTGCCGCGGAGTAAGATAAATCACAAACTGCAGTTTACAGCCTATATTAAAATATCAAATTTGCACTCAATATGTCTTTTGACATGTATATCAAATTTCAGGATATGTATGCTACTTCACACTTATGGTTTCTCAGAAGAGTGATTATTTTGAAGATGGTTCAAATATTTATTCGACTGTTTCTGGCTCTAAATCACAAACAAAATTGGGTATTCAAAGGAATAATGAATATTTTGGTACTTTCAGATCAAATATAGGTGTGAACCTTCCAGACCTTAACTCAAGTATTAACTTTGATGATCCAAATAATTTCAGCACCTTATTTAATGACGTTTACAATGACTCAAAATTTAAGGAGGTTATTCATTTCTGGACAAGTTTCTCTGAAGATATGAATCATGGTAATTTAGTTAAGCTAATAAATTCTATAGAGTTATATTTTAGCGAAGATATTTTTGCGAAGTTTTTATTTATAGAGGATAAAATAAGGTATTTATATTCTTGCAATGATGATCCTCGCGTCATTCATCTGAAAGTTGAGTATTTGAAATTCAGGATTTCTCAAGGTTTTGGCCCTGTGTCAACAACTGAATTAATTAGGGTAATATTTGGAGATTCAAATTCTGAGTTTTCAAAACACCTTTTGAATTTAAATATATGTGATATTCAGCCTTTAATTGTTATTCTGTCCTCTCATTACATTAATATTAATTGGACTTTTGTCCATCCGTATATCCCAGGTATTTCAGATACCTATAAACTTTCAAATGGGGGCGTTAGAGGGAGCGACAACAATATTTACAACATTTCATGTAACAGTACAAATTTAGGCTGTTCAACAAAATATTCGATACATTTGAGTTCGTACTGGATCCTAAGAGACTGTATTTATATTATTTTTTTGTTAGTTTATGAAACAAGAACAAAAGAAATGCAAGAGAATTTTTTTGATTTTTATTGCAGTTTATTGAAAGACTTGACATACAAAAAAACGTTATTACTGTCCGGTCCAAGACTCACCAATTTTTCTGGAAAAAGTGAGGTATTCAAGGAGAGGTTTTGTATTACATCTGCGATACCATTACTGGATATTTTGGTTCAATTTCTTTTGAGCTCAAATGAATCTGATGATTGTATTTCAAAAGTGTTATGCAGGATATCTCCCAATGAATCTAAATTTTGCAACATTAAATTGAAAAGCTCCACAATTACAAACAGCTGTCGCGATTTATCAGTTATTAAGTCTTCAAGTGATAAATTAGTCACGGGTGTTGATTTAAATAGGTTTCAAAATTTTGATTCCAGTATAGAGATGCTTTTGAAGGGAGGCGAATTCCTTCTTGTTTATCCACCTCAGAATATGTTTAGGCGTTTGAAAAGATTGCTTTCCAGTAAGAGATTCTTAGATAATAATAAGATAGATGGCTCTGAAATAAGAGACGAGCTAAAAATCCAGTTAGAGAATCACTTTCCAAAAGTATTTCTGAGGTTGTCAAGTGATCTTTCCTTTCTTGTCTTTCAAATACTGGATGAAAAACCTAAAGTAGGAAAATTAACGGGTAAATTCAACACGGAAGAGAATAGTGGAGCAAATTTTTCGTTGGTTAAAAAATTGAAAAAGCGTAAAATATCAATTTCAAGTGTTGTTTCTTTGGATGTGGGCTATTTTACAAGACCAGATTGTATTTCTCTCCCTATACCAGGAACTTCAGTACAATGTTTTTGTTGTGATAGTGAAAAACTAGATAAAACTTCTATTCTTTATAGAACCCTCGCAATAAGAACGAAGAAGACCGTGTTCAAGTTCTTGTCCGTGGGAATACGAGACTTATGTGTCAAACAGTGGCAAGCAGCAATTAAACAGTTTGTAGAATATAAAATATCCCAGGTGAACACTGATAATTCCAAAGGTGTGATTAAGATTACTAAGTATCGAAAGAACAAATTTTCACTTAGTGACGAATTATTTAACCCACAGATAAAAAAAAAAAAATGGTATGAAGAGATTCTTCCAAATTGGGGAGTTCACTGGAACTGCAACTCAATTCCCATTTCGGTTTATGATATGGTTTCGCTTAATAACAAATCATTTAAGAAGAATAAATACTTTCAGGGAACTTCAAAGTCAAGTTTCGAAAACTATCTGAAAGTAGTGTCTGATCCTACTTCCAAAGAAGATTTTTGCTCTTGGTTTTTTGGTTCTCACTGGCTAAACCAAAATAAGAGCCTCCATATTTCTGGAAGCAGACAAAAGATGGCTAATATTAAGACAATTCCTGTATTTAAGGGTTACTCATTCGAAAATTTTAATTCTATCGATGATTGGAACAGTGTCTCTAATTGGCTTCATACCTTACTTCAAAAACTTAACACCTCACACCATTTGCACTCGATACCAATAGTTGATAGAGGTGTTAGATTTGGGGCTCCTAATTCACAACTGTTATTAGATTTATGGAATACTGGAATTCCTATTAACTTAAGAGGAAAAATATGGCAAATTGCACTTGGAAATGAAATAAAGGTCTCGAATGATCTTTTTTATATATGGCATCTTCAAAGTATTGCTAATATAAAAGAATGTGACTTAAACAATCCGAATATTGCTTTGTTATTTAAATATGCTAAGGAAATACAATCGATTTATTATAAAAATGAAAGAAGAGGTGATAACAAAAAGATTTCTCCATATGTTGATGCGAGGGACCGCGTACTGAATATTTCTTCATCTTCATTTGTTCAATTCATTTTACTAAAAACATGTGGATTTGCACGAGAATGGGATTATTCATACAAACAAAGTGACGTGAAAAAAGTGAATCCTTTGATAGACGTGGATGAATATTATATAGATTTTGAGTGTGTATCAGTACCGAAACTATTGAAAGAAGTTGAACCTTTAGAAAGTGCTACCTTGAGAGATGGTTTATCTTGTTTTAATGAACAGTTAAATAGATTTAAATTGTCACAGTTTCAAAAAACGTCATCGGTTAGGCCCCATGACTTTTCCTCTTTAGAAGTTCTGACGTTAAATAGGTTCATTGAGTCACATGGAAATCCCGGGGTTTCTGTACAAGACTATATTAGTCAAAATGAGGAAGCTTCTATCAATAATATTCAAGAGAATCAATGTTCTAATTCAAATTTGACTATTGTTAAAGGTCTTCTTGACACAATTGGTGCTTTGATTGCACATTCTCCTAGTATTGGATTTCAACCGTGTATTATTAATTATGTAATTATATTTCTTATGTATATGGAGCCACCAGTTGCTTTTAAATGTATACTAAATATGTTGAGCTCATCTGACTTTTTGAACTCAAACATGAACTATAAAACAAAACCCGAAGACTATCTTTACAATACACATGTACATAGTTTACTTGACAAAAAATCTTTCCAAAATTCGACCTCAAATTATAAGAACAGTAACTGTATTTGTAAAAATGACAGATTTTGGCTGGTTATTTCCCATATATTTCAAAGTTTTGTTTACTCGAACTTCCCGCAGCTTTATCAACACTTGTTATATACTTTGGGAGTAAACTTTGAGGTTATTGTAATGACTTGGTTCAAACACATATTTATGGATACCTTGTCCTTCCCAATCGTCTTAATCATATGGGATAATTTCCTTCTACTAGGACTCCCGTTTCTTTTTCAAGCAGGTTTGTCGTTGTTAAAAATATGCGAGTCACAATTGCTAAGGTGCGAATCCATCTTAGATGCACTGAAAATCCTACTTAACAATTGTGAGCACAACTCGTTCGTGATTAAGCCAGATACCTTCGTGACGGCACTTAGGGATATCCAGACTAAATGCGAAACAACAAAGATAGTGTCGATAATATCACACTACAACATACTAGAACAAAAAAGGTGGATAATGAGAAGTCAACAATCTATAAAAAACTTTCTAATCGACAAGGGCTATTATTGCACCTCGACATCCAATACATCGAGAGAACGACTCGAGTAGCTATAGACTGATATCAAGCGACGTTCATACGATCGTACCAATAAATAAGAAAGACCGTTCATATGATTAAGATGTACTATTCTATTATCTAACCAGTGCTAGCATCCTCCAATAGAAGCTCACAAGTTATTCAATTATATCCCTTCCATTTGGAACATGTAGCAAATTAACTTAATTCCTAACTTTATATACGTAGATATTAGAGTCTGTAGAACCAGCAAACAGCGTTTTACCATCATTTGACCACGTCAATGATACACACCATGGGAGGCCATTCTTGATAGGTATAGGCGGTGCGAATTCCGCAACGGGGAGTTTGTGCTCAAGTTCCCAGATGCGAATGCACTTGTCAGTAGCAGCGCACAACCAATAATTACACGGAGAGAAGCACAGTGCGTTTATCGAGTGGTTGGCATCGAGAGAGTACAGGTGCTTGCCTTCGTTAACATCCCAAAGCATAACAACTCCATCCTTCCCACCGGAAGCACATAAGGAACCATCAGGGGCAATTGTAACGGTGTATAATACAGAGGAATGACCAACCAAATTGCAAGTAAGTTTGAAACCAGTGCTCCAGACTTTCACAACCTTGTCCCAACCGCAAGAAACAAAGAGTGGTTGTTCAGTGGATGGCGAAAAACGCACACATGACACCCAATCATTGTGTTGACCATCGGACATAGTATACATACAAACTCCCATTGCATTCCATACTTTAATTGTATGATCACGTGAACCCGAAATAATTTGTCTGTTGTCCGGTGATAGAGCAACTGAGAAAACGTCAGAAGTATGCCCAACGAAGTTCCTAACTGATTTCCCTGCGTTTACATCAAATAACCTTAATGTCTTGTCACAAGAACCAGAAACAACATAAGAACCGTCACTTGAGACTGCAACATCATTTACTGCCTGATTATGACCAGTTAAGCGGATCTTCGCAGAACCTACAGAATTATGACCCTTGTCAGTATCCCCCAAGTTCCAAACTAAAACGCTTTTGTCGCGACTTGCAGAGACAACTATATCTGAATTGTCTGGTGGAGCAGCAATTGATGTAACCCAATCTGAGTGACCGGTTAAACAACCGACGAAATCCATAGAACTTTCCATATTTTCAGATGATCAGAATCAAGTAAGCTTAGAGTAAACCCTTCTTCAATGCTCTATATATCTCTAAAAAAAAGCTGTTTACTTCTTAAGAAAATTAGACACGTCTAGGGTATTTTGTAAGACAGAATTTTTTGACATTGATTTTAGATAATGTAATTGTAAAGGAATAAATCTGTCTCAACCATGCCCCGCTTTAAAGGCATTTTGCGCCACAAGTATAAATTATGAGAGCGGGGAAAAATTATATTTAGTAAATTGCATGCCATTATTAGGCAAAAGTTGACTGATTTTTATTATATATATTTTACATGATTTTTTGTGAAGTATTGCAATTTATGCATGCAAATTATTGAATATGTTGGTGTTATGTTTCAAATTCTGTTTATGAAAAGTATTGTTTCACGGATTTTTCAAAAGAGATGAGTCTTAGCACAGGCTACCTTCGTAGATATAAATTAATAAAAGAGATAGGAAGTGGAACTTTTGGTAGGTTGATATATATATATCCTTTAGGATTTAACTCAATAACTCAGGCAGGGTTTGGATGGCCAAAGATTTGGAAAATGATGAGTTTATTGCAATTAAAAGAAGACCGAAGTGGCAAAATATGTTGAGGTAGGCTAGTAAATAACTAATAAAAAAATAGAGAATAACTTTTTAAGTCGTGAAATTGAAGCAATGGAGTGTGTTAAGAGTAAAGAGGGCATAACACAAATAAAAGATAGTTTTTATACCGTCACTCCTGGTGGCATCATAATGCAAAATATTGTAATGCCCTTAATGAGCAAAAGTTTGGGATCTTTTCTAAGGGAACAAAGAATGCTAAGGAAAATAAATCACAATCATAGAATATCAACTGAACAAATCAAAAGTATTTCATTTCAAATTGTTAAAGGGTTATCAGCATTACACTCATTGGGATATACACACAGGGATCTGAAACCTGATAACATTTTACTAAACTTAACTAATAATAATGAAGACTGTGTCGTAAATATTTGTGACCTAGGTAAGTTTTTATTATTTTTTATGAAAAAGGTAACTCATTCTTTAGGCTCTTCCAAAAAAATTACAAATATCAGGATAAACATGCCATATGTTGTGAGCAGATACTATAGGGTAAGTGGAAAATCACATTTTAAGGGTATTAAGTACATTTTTAGGCACCCGAGTTGTTATTAGGAAGCTGCAATTATGATCAAAAGATTGATATCTGGGGTATGTTTTGAACAATGAATTAGAATTGAATTAATATTTTCTATAGCTTTGGGTTGCATATTTGCCGAATTGTTTACTTTGGATCCAGTATTTGTTGGTAGGTTAATTACAAAAATATTCTACCTAAATATTCATCCTCTCAGGACGCTGCCCAGACAAACTAAGGAATAGACTTCCCTCCAATAAACAAGGTTTGGATGAGCCATTTCAAATTTTAAGAATAATTGAAGTCCTTGGAAACCCAAATTCTGAAGATATAAATGCATTAGTTAACCTAGTTCCAAATTCAATAGCAAGGAGTTGTAGTTTTTCATTTCTAAATTCAGGTGTTGCTCCAATTTCTTGGGTTGAACTGCTAGAGGGTTTTTACACGGAAGAGTAAGTGAAAGCAAAATAAATACAAAAGTATACACTTAATTAGGGAGAGAATTTTAGTGGAACTTATCTCAGATTGTATTCAATGGAATCCAAAAAAGAGGCCAACAGTAAGTAAAATAAACTAGAAAAATTAAACTTTTAGTGACTCTGTAAGATTGATGAAATATTGGAATCAAGATATTTTAAAAACTATAATTCAATGAATATTTAACACTAAAATATTGTGTGGGGACATATTTTAGCATAGGTATGCATGTTATTTGTTGCTGCATGCAGGTAAATTCACTAGAAAAAATATTTTAGATATTAGATACCAAAAGATGGATTTAGACGACTTTAATATATTAGATGTGTCTTCTGATAAAAGAGAAATGAGTATACGTAGGTTTATGCAACTTTTTTCCTTTTCTTAACGCAACATTAAATTAGATAAATTGTTCAGAGATTTGGGGGAGGCAATGGCCAGAATAAAGGAGTTAGTCGAGATTGATAGTGCAGCAAAAATGATAGAGTGTTCTAATAGAGTCGAATATGAAATGGAAAGATACCAGAAGGAATTGAATGATAAAAATAATAGTAAGATGGTCAGAGATATCCTACAACTTGAAACTTCTAGAATTGAAGGAGAGTTGGAATCAATGAAGAGTGAATATATGAAACTAAATAATTCAATAAGTATCTTAAGAGGTGAAAAGAGACGACTAGAAATTGAATCAATGGAGCTTAAATCAAGATATAGATGTATTTCTGAGGCTTTGAATGATACGTTAATTAAAATAGCAAGCAAGAATGAAGAAATAGAAAAATATAGAAGAATAAATGATGACGTAAAAAAAGAAATAGAAGATCTAGAACTTGCTATTACACTTGAAGAGAGTGACATCATAGAAAAAAAAAAGATCCTGAGGAATCTAGAGATCGACCAAGAAACTAAAGAACTCGAGATGAAAAAAAGCATGGCTTGTATCTCAGAAATTGCCAAGGACTTTGATGTGAAAGTTAAAATGAAAAAATTAATCGAAAACAACATAAATCCAGGGAAATGCAATACCATCATATCTACAGTTAATTATGGAAACAAGTTATCTAAATTAGGTAAAAAACATCAATATAAACTGAGTTTCAATCTGAGAAAAACTATTTCAAATGATATTTATGAGGCAAATAAATAGATACACAATAAAATACTAAAGAAATATCAATAAACTAACTTTGCTTCTTCTTGATGAACGACACTATAATTTGTGTTGTCCTCTTTCAGTCTTCTTGTAAAATCAATAATCGTTTCCCTTAGCCCGAGTTTAAAATCAATTTTTGGGGTCCAACCAAGAATTTCAGTCGCCTTCGAAATGTCCGGTTTTCTTTTCTTTGGATCGTCACTGGGAATAGATCTGAACTCCAAAGGTGTTTCATAGCCATTTAACTCGTTTATCGTCTCGGCTAATTTAATAATTGATATTTCAACGGGGTTTCCAATATTTATTGGTGACATCTCAACGTTTTTCACTTCAAGATTCATTAACTTATAGAGAGCCTCCACTGTATCGGAAATATAACAGAAACTTCTGGTTTGTTTACCATCACCATATATAGGCATCTTCTCGCCCTTCAAACACGAAATGATGAAATTAGGAATAACTCTACCATCATTAGCCAACATTTTCGGGCCGTATGTATTAAAAATTCTAGCAATTCTAACATCAACTCCATACGATTTGTGGTAATCCATACATAGAGTCTCTGCAATGCGCTTCCCTTCATCATAGCAACTTCTATTTCCTATTGTGTTTACATTACCAAAATACTTTTCTGTCTGTGGATGAACAAGAGGATCACCATACACTTCAGAACTGGAAGCAAACACTATTCTAGAACCCGTTTTTTTTGCAAGCTCTAGAATATTCATTGTTCCAATAAAACAGGTTTTTAGTGTGTAGGTGGGAGATTTTTGATAGTAAGGAGGTGATGCAGGGCAGGCCAGATGGTAGATTTCATTGACATCAATTGTGATAGGATCAATTATATCATGCTCAATTATTTCAAAATTCTTATTGTCTATAAAAGACTGCATATTATTTATATTTCCAGAGTAATAGTTATCTAAAGAAGTAACGTGATAGCCTTTTTCTAGAAGATATTCCACCAGATGAGAGCCAATGAACCCGGAACCACCAGTTACAAGTACTTTTATTGGACACATTGTAAATATATCTTAGATTTTTTAATTAAGAGATAGTATTTATTGTGGATATTTTATGACTTTATTTCAAAAACGTCAAAGTAAAAAATGCATTAAGGCGGTAAATCAAAGCCACATGTTTCAGGAAACAAGCGGCAAATTTTGATTCGTGTGGGTATCTTTTGCGTTTCCCCACTTCATGGAAATAGTAAAAAAAGAAAGCAAGGATTTTATCAAGTAAATCGAAGTGGGTTCGAAATAAGAAAATTATTTGTTTATTTATATATCGCTTTTAATTCGAGTGGTTTTCCATCTGGAAAAATAAGGAGTAAAACCCACCGTTATAGGAATATATTTTTTTTTGAAGTGGAAAGGTGGTACATTTTTGAGCATGGGTAGTTGCGCATCTAAAACAGATAAAACAATTGAGAAAAAGAAGACTCCTCCAACATTGGAACTAAAAGTAGAGAAGCGGGGGTTAGTTGAACTTCAGGATAAAATAACGTATGAAGGTGAATGGTTAGGTGAAAATAAACATGGTTATGGGGTACAGAGATGGCCGGATGGTGCTATGTTCAAGGGGAACTTTTCAAATGGTGTTGCAAGCGGGTATGGTGTATTTATCCATACAGATGGAGATAAGTACGAAGGTGAATGGCAAAATGATAGAGCACATGGGTTTGGGACCTATACGCACTCTGATGGCAGCAAGTATGTAGGGGAGTGGAAAAATGACAAGAAACACGGCAAAGCAATTGAAAGCTGGGTTGATGGTAGCAACTTTGAGGGAAGTTATGCATATGGATTGAAACAGGGGTTCGGTAAGTTCTCTTGGCATGATGGCTCTAAATACATCGGGAATTTTGATGCCAATCAAATAAATGGTTATGGAGTATATTATTGGAACGACGGGAGGATATACACTGGTTGTTGGTTAAAAAATCATATGTTCGGATTTGGTAAATTTGATTGGACAGATCACAGGTGCTATGAAGGGCAGTATATTAACGATAAGAAGGATGGTGATGGAAAGTTTACCTGGCCGGATGGTCGCGCATATATTGGGCAGTGGAAAAATGGTAAGCAACATGGTGTTGGAGTATTCTACAATTCCAAGAAGGAAGGAAAGGTCGGAGAATGGAAAGATGGCAGCAGGTTAAGGTGGTTAAAGTCTTCGTTAGAAGATGGGGAGCTGGTTGGAGAAGGGTTGATCTTGAGAGAAGAATATTTAAGACAAAGAGAGGAGCTGTTAAAAGCTAATGGCCTGTACGACAACTACAGAAAATTACCTAAAAATAACGTTGAACTTCAACAAATGAGGGTTTTACAAAAATTCGATGAATGCCTGGCAGCGATGGAGATGAGGACTAGCGGTTCTGCCAAGGACAACGATTCGGTGCAAGTTGAGAGTCATGTAAAGGAGGCAAATGAACTTATTGATGAGCCCGAAGAAGAGAAAAAAGAAGTAATTGAGTCATTGACTCGGCTTTCAAAAGACGAGGTTGCCGTCAAAGACGGCTCTGAAGTTATCGATGGTGAGATCGATAAGGGAGAGAATGAAGGATGTTCATTTGAAGATGGTGAAAATGAAGTAGTTGAACAAACACTAGAATTAAATGGTGTGTTACATGAAGATGAGGTTTCTGATAGCCACGCTCAAAGTGCTAAAGATGACCACGAGATGGAGTTGGAAAGTAATATATCCGTAGAAGTAAAGGATCAGGCACATGAGAGTGATGGTTGTAAAAGCCCCAGAAATGAATCGGAAATCCTTAAATATGATGGGGATGCCTCTAGTGGTTCTAATAATGAGCCTGCAGAAGATGGGAATTCTGACTCAGGTTCCGTGGTAGAAGTTAAAACTGATGTTTATAAATCAAGGAGTGATGTATTAGAACAATCAGAGCCTAATTCTCTTGAGAATACAATTACAGAACCTGGGGCTGAAGTTAAAGAGGGTGAAGCAGAAGTTAACTGTGTAGATCCAGTCAAGTGTGTGGAAGATGAAAAGAATCAGGCCTGATGTGGTACAATACTTATATAAATTAAAGCTCAAGTTTATCTTGAAGCGGATTGATTAATTTTGAAGGAGTATTCCTTTTTCTCATGTTTTTATGGCTTTCTAGAATTTTTTATTAGTTTTGTGCGCGTACGCACTCTAATTTAATTTTATTTAATCTTGCTTTTTCCATTTTGGTCTATGATGCTAGGGTTTGGATTACAACCTTCTGAACTATTTAACTACTTTTATAAGGATGATGAACCCTCTTTTCTAGATCAAAGCTGGTTTCAAAACTCTATTGAATTTAAATATTCAAGATATGTATTTATCTTGGTCACGTTTTTATTAAAAGGGGATAAAACGATTGAGGAGTTGAGTACTTCATATTCTACACTCTACAATAATGAGGTGAACTTTATAATAAGGATTATAGAGGAGTATTCGTCACATAACAACAATTGCTTGCCCTTTATTGATGAGACGCTCACTAGACTTAAAACACTTGATCTATCTAACATTACAGAAGTAGAAGAGTTAGTAACTCATATTGGTTTAAATTTTGAAAGTGAGAGAGACATTTTAAATCTAATATCTGGATTGGCTTTTAAATTTCACTTTGATGATTCTGTTACAGAAACTGAAGACCTAGGACTAGATCTCACGAATTATATTGCCAATTACTTGTTTTTAGCATATTTAATTGACTACCTAACTTGGGAACCAATCACTTTTGAATATATCGGTATGATAAAAAAAAAAAAAGTTGTTCAAACTGATATAAATGATATTGAGTTCAATCAAGAGTTGGAGTCACTTTTTTTTCTTTTGATTAATCCATATAATATCTGCCCCTGTACATTGACAATATTATTACTATATAAGAGTAAGATTGATAGCTGCGCTGGACTGAAACACAATATTTATTTTCTTATTACAAGGAGTATCATTGAAAAAATAATGTCATTCATAAGTCACACTTTGATGAAGATGAGTCCCGACTTAGCGGAATTATCTTTCGCAATTATTTATATCAGGGTATTGTCATTTTCTTCTGTTCATCTTCAAACCGAATTGGGTCGAAAACTGCTAAAAGAGAAGTTTTTGGCTCCCTCTAAATTAGGTGATCCGGCATTGGCTCCGCCTCATCTTGATAGGTTCATTTTGAATAGCTTTTCTTCAGTTGAAGGGTTATGGATGGAAATTTCGAAAAATGAATCATTTTTTCAGTCAATTCTAGCAACTGTTCCTTCATTTGAACTTTCGATTTCAATAATCTCTTTAAAAACAAATAATTTAGAGTTAAAAAAAAAGAATCTATTTTTGATATTAATCTTTTCACTATGCAATTGTTTATCGCTAAATGGAGTGATAAATGCAAATGCTTTGAATATCTTGAGATGTATTTGTGAGACAAGTCAAGGGCTCTTGGAAAATGTAGTTAATTATTTGTTATTTTTTCTTGGTAATTGTTCATATTTATTGAGGTCTTCATCAAACAATTTTTTGAGAATCTTTAGTTTGCTTTTCAATAAGGTTCACGATTTAACAATATCTACTGGGATGGTTACCAGTATGTTTAACCTGGTACGAATAAGTACTACTCTTAAACTATCTGATTCTACAATGCTGAAATTTTTGGAGTCATTTCCTAAGTTGATTAGTAGTTGCAATCTTGAAAATTATGGGAAAACGATTGAATACACGGATGTAACATTGATGGATTTAATATATAATAACCAGTGTTGTTTTTTAAGCCATTTATTTTGGTGCAACCCGAACCTTATTGCCATAATGCTAAAGAGTATTACTATAAAAATCGATCATATATTTCCATTTGTCAGTTCCATTTCTATTGCTGTATCGAATATCCAAAAAAAGATAAATAAATTTCAATCCTTCAATTCATTTTCAAAAGAAAAACCAACTGATATTGAACAATGTTCTTGTGACGAAATAATTGATAGTTCGAGACTACTAAACCAATTAAACATGAAAAAATACATTGATTTTTTGACAGAAACAAATAATTTAGATAACATCACTGTAGTTATTCTAGATTTTTTGTCTGAGTGGTTAAGATCAAATGACCAAGCTATTTCAATTGAACTGATGCAAAATAAATATTTCTTTACTATTCAGAATACTCCACTGCAAACCAAAGTAACAAACAACCACCAATTTATATTTCTTCTTTATTTATTTTCGAGAACAATAAGTTATGAAAGATTTGATCAAATTCTCAATAAGATCAAACTACAAAATGTCCCTTGGAGAGGTTTTTTGAGATGGATCAATTTCTGGAAACAGGAAAACTATAAGAGTATATTGAATTATAGAATTTGGAAGGTATTGTTTTCTGAAATAATGGCAATACTCACACCAGAATCCTTTTATGTTCCATTGATGCCTATTTGCAATGTAAAACTGTCAAGTGGAAAGTCGCTAATAAATAGTGGGTGTATTATTAGGGAAAGAATAAATAAGTGGCTTTTTGAAAGGAAATGTTTGATTGATAGTTGCAAATGTACGGATAGAATCAATGATTCCACACTATATTGGTTAGATTTATTTTATATGGAACCAAATATGACTTTTTACTCTAGTATTGAATCGCTCTTCACTATTGGAATTGATTCAGCTAGTGGTACTTTTTTAGACTTACTCTCAGAATTTTACGCGAATGAAGATAAAATTAGGGATCTATTTATTTCTCCTGAGAATTATTTCAATTCTAATCTAAAATATTTTTTTGGTAAAAATTCTGTTGAAATATTGTGCAATATTTACTTAATGATGTTGAATTTATACCAAATAATTAGGGACCAAAATTTAGTAGTGAACTGCCTTAGAAATATGGATTACGAAGTACTTTGCATAGTTTGGAACAAAATAATATACTTGTCTGACTTTGAAAATAAACTAACCATAAAACAATTCTCAATGTTCGTTACTACTATTTTGGGGAAGAACAATGATGTTGCCAAGTATTTAATTGAAAACGGAATTCAATACAACTACGGCGAATCCAATAAGTCACTAAACACGTTTCTTGAAAAGATTCAATTACTCACTAGACTTATTTGCCAGAATAACATACAAATGACTAAAGAACAGTTCATTTTACCCAAAATTGCAAACAACATAGATAAACTGTTAAATACAAAGACAATCACTGAATCATGGGGAAAATACAATGTGACGAAAAGAGTTGGAATAGTGGGATATGAAATCGAAAACCAAATAATTCATTGCGTACTGTTGTTATTATGGCTCTCAAATATTGTCATAGAACCACGAAATATCACATCAAATTTAATAAATGGTTCTTCTAACGACAATATCACATTTTTGCCTGTGATTGAGAGGACGATTGTGAGAATGTTTTGTATTACACAGGAGATAATAAAGTTAAAAAATGAAGTGGAAATTTACGAGAATCTCACAGAAAATTTTACCATATTTCTGGGGTCGTCGTTGAATTTTGTGACCACTATTTCGATGTCATTCCCACAGATAAATACATCGCTTTTAGAAACAATAGACGCACTAAAACAACTCATTATTGATAACAATGCTAATAATTTAGACCTATTTAGGGTTTTAAATTCAATTGAAGAATCAATTATTTCATAAATTTTGAGTCAAATATTGTAAAATCATACGTTTAGGCGGGTGTTCTCTTCCTTTTTAATTCTCAAAAAATTACAAAAAAAAAAGAAAAATAATACATGTGGCAAAACTTTTTTCTTTAATTAGTGGAATTATATAATCATATTTCTTGCTGATTATTCATGTAATTGCATCTTATATCTCTATAGTTTCTCGAAAGCTAATTGACCTGTAAATTCTCGTCAAAGTCAAAATACTTGGTATTTAATAATATGAAGAAGAAGAATACATCTACAAGTGGGGAGAGCTCAGTAATTGGCAATATAGAAAAGTTGCCATCCCTCGGAAATGTCCCTGAACATGAAGGCGCAATACTAATGAACTCAGAAATATCTAAAAGTCTAAGGCGACCTTCTTCACAAGTGTCAGATGAGCTTATTATTTCGTCCCTCTTAAGTAACAAAAAATTTACACTTACGATGATAAAGATAAACGGAAATACAAAAACTAGAAGTGAGGTAAACACATATGGATTTATCGTTGTGCACATATTATCTTGCAAAGCTAACTCATTCATTTATACCTTAGACGATAAATATGAGTTCAAGTTGTCAAATGGGTGTTATGCACATATCCCTCCAGGACATTATTTCTCTTTCCATAATCTATCTAATGAATCTGCAAAGGCATCTTTCGTCATTTTGCCGAAGAAAGTTAGCGAAATTGAAAATGAGCCAGCATTCAATCCACATGTTTTAAATAGTTGACTTCTTTAATACGGGGGATAGCTAAACCATTTTTTATATTCCACAGGTACATTTTATAACATATTCATTATTATTTTGATATTTATGAGATACATCTATCTCTCCTCAGGGCTAAAATCTTTTGACATTTTGGTGTTAAGAGCAGTCCCATTGAGACATTATCCTTAATACTACTTTTGCATAATCTGAAGAAAAACAAAAATCTATATATCGTAAAACTTTTAGGCTGTATCCACTCTGCTTAATTATTTATTAATTTACTTAATATTTTGACTTACTAGCATGTTATTTTAGTTAATAGATGGAAGCATGCTAACTTTTTTGATTTTGGATGGTTCAGTTACGGGCTGCAACTTAGAACTATCAACTGTTTAAGCATTGCCCATATAAAGCAATAATATATTGTATGATATACAAATTGCAGTGATTTTTTATTGGATTTACATCCATTCTTGAAGTCTTATATTCGTGAAATTTCTGTTCTTTTTGTGTTAGAAGCTTTCCCCCCATTTCTGTCCCCCTCGAATCAAAAAGTTAAAAATTGTGGAATAATTTTTTAAGCGATAAAATAATTTAATTTCTGTATAGTACATAATTCATCCAGAACTATTAAATATTTGCTCACTTCTTTAATGCCAACTACTCGTCCTTGAAAGTAATTACCAATGGGGGATACAATAAATAGAAATCAAATAAGTAAATTCAAGTTTGTCTTTCTTGGAGAACAATCTGTCGGAAAAACGTCAATTATTACGAGATTCATGTACGATACATTCGACAACAATTACCAGGCAACTATAGGTAAGTTTCTACTCCATGGAAATGTCACAACTATCAATTCACTTTGATTAGGTATCGACTTCCTAAGCAAAACACTTTACTTAGAGGATAGAACAATTAGACTACAACTATGGGATACTGCCGGGCAAGAAAGGTTTAGGAGCCTAATTCCCAGCTATATCAGAGATTCTTCAGTTGCGGTGGTTGTTTATGATATAACAAATAGGTCTACATTTTTGAACACTACAAAGTGGATAGAAGACGTAAGGAATGAACGTGGAAAGGATGTAATTATTTCATTGATTGGGAATAAGGCAGACTTAGAAGACAGAAGGCAAGTAAAATATGAAGAAGCAGAGAAATTAGCACAAGAAAACAATATAATGTTCATTGAGACAAGCGCGAAAAATGGTTATAATATTAAGTCTCTTTTTAAAAAACTCGCTGCAACATTACCTGTTCTAGACAATAGTCAGGAAAGTGGAACTGATGTTCAAAATGATAGTTATTCCGATTCAAATAATGCCAATAAAGTAGTAGATTTACAGGCAGGTGAGGATGGAAATCGCTTTAGTTACAGAAAATGCCTATGCTAGAGATCTATAATAACTCAAATATCTAGGAACTTAATACTATTACTTGTATACTTTGATTTTACTTGTATTTTTTTATTATTACCTTGCTTTGAATTTAACACTTGTTGCATTCTAATCCAAATAAAATAGCGCCAAAGACTTTATAAGGGGTAACTGTTCCTTCAACTACCCATGAAACAAAGAATTTAATTGGGTCCTTAATGAGTTTGAAATTAAAAAGAATATAAAAGGAAATGAACAGGGATGATTGGAGCGAATATCTTAGAAAACAGAAACTTCGAGATTTAAAGGTTCTGGCTAAAAAGCTGGGGATATATATTAAGTCAAATACGAAAAAAAGTGACTGTATTGAAATAATCTTAGATACTGCTCCGGACACTATTATAAATTTACCCAGTATAGATGTGAATTCAGGTGATTATCCTCTGTATTTAAATGATAATTTCCCGAATAATGTGCAAATAAATCAATTCAAAGGTAGCAATAAAATAGATTATTCGAGTACCAATGAAGTTCGCGGAAATATATGTTTTAAAACTAACAATGACAAGAATTTGGTTTGCTCTATGTGTAATCAAATATTTTTTAATGGTAGCATTAAATGCGACGCCTGTTACAGACAATTCCACAACTTGTGTGTCGGATATGATGAAAAAATGGAAATTAATAAAAATCAGTTGATGGTTTTCATAGAAGAAATGGCAAGAAGAGAAAAAAATATTGATATAAATTCTTTGAAATTCATTTGTCCTTTTTGCAGGTTTATTGCATTGGATCCTTACAATAGCGATATTAAACCTCTTTTTTTTACAACCGTTTACTCATATACAGCTATTCACAATATACATCCCAAACATGGAAACCTTAACTTTTCCAATTCAAGTCACTTACCTCAATTTACTTCCAAGTTTGTATTTTCCCCAAAAACAGTATTTGGTGATGGTTTTTCGTCTGAAATTTTGAATAGAGATGGTTTAATTATCTATTGTTTAAGACTTGACAGAATTGATTTGAATCACGAATTTCCGAGGTTACTATCTGTAAGAGCCAACAATAAAGTTGTTCAAAACATTGAGTCTCCTAGTTACGACCATATAAGGCGAGATTGTCCCATAGATCTGAAAGGTTTCATTGTTTCTAACAATTTAATTTCAAAAACTAATCTCAACATTACATTCAATACATTGAATGCATTTTTTCGGGAAGATTCTGTTGGGAAGCAATGTTTATCAATTCCTACTGCGCCTTTTATCATTGGTGTTTTCCACACGAAATCACTAACTTCGGAGGAAATAATTAATTCTTTGATTTTAGAAAGGTCTTTATCCTTTAACATTTCCAAAGCACATTTTAGAAATATTATTGAAAATGAGTTTTATTCCAATAACTTTGAGCAACAAATAGATGAGGATTCCCCTGATGATATTGTTTGTCTTAATAAGGATCAATCACTTAATGTACTATGCCCACTAACTATGGATATAATTGAATTACCTGCAAGAGGATATTTTTGTAAGCACATTAATTGCTTTGATCTTAAGGCGTTCATTCAAATAAACTCAACAATCAAGGCATTTAATACACGTTGGAAGTGTCCCTATTGCTATCAAATCATAAGACCAAGCATGTTAATTATTGATAATTTTGTAAAGAGCCTGATTTCAAATAAGGGAATTCAGAAAGATAATAAAATTGTAATAAACTCCTCTATATTTAGCGAAATTCAGTCCTCCGATGGAGAGTCTGCAAATGTAAATACTGGTCTACAATCAATATATAAACAAGATATGTGCCTTAAGGAAATTAGTTCAGCTGCAATCTGGGATTCTAATGATGTTAGACCTGAAAATATATCAGAATTTATACAGTCGAATTCAGGGTCGCTTCAAAATGATCAAGTAGAAATAATTAATATATCAGATGATGATGAAGAGGTTAATCCTATATATTCAAATTCCATTGACAATTGTAGGGAACAGGTTGTACGAGAAAACGTAAATATAATGAGCAATGAAATGATTGAAGACCCATACTCTGAATATATACTTAAGACTTTGTCGATTCAAGGGTCTTCTGAAATAGAAGAAGTATTTCCTGAATCATCGAAGAAGAGAAGGGTATTTTTTGAACCATCTTCTCACGAATCTTCCGACAAAAAGATTACCTCATCCAACTATGACAAAGTATCACTATCACTTAGATTATAAACATTAAACTAAAATTTAGTAGGATTATATATATTAGGATATAGAAGTTAATATCTCATAAAATAATGCTTATTTATGTCCCTATTTCCCTGGGCCGTGAGGAAGGGAGGAGGATTCACTTTTACTGCGTTTTGGTTAGTTCCTGATATTGAATTGGATGAATTACCGTGGTTTAAATTCGAACCTTGAATATTTATTTGGTTGTAACTTAGGATATTTGAGGTCGAACTTCTGTTTTGTTTGTGAACTTTATTTGACTGGTTTAAGTTTCTGCTGGAAGTTCTATACTCTGGAACTTTACTTCTAATAATGTTATTCCCAGTTTGTTGAATAAAAATCGAGTCCATTGTTGACCCCTTAGAAACTAAATCACAATATTTAGATTCTTGCCCCATTAATACTGTATTTCCAGAAGTCTGTTGCCTAACTTTATTATGAATATACGCTCTTGGATAATAAACGTGTGAATTGTTCACTCCGGTATTAATGGAATAGGTAGTATTGGATTGATTCCTTACTACTGCACCAATTGCTTGATTAATTGGCTCCCTTGTATTTAAATTTGAGTCTACTACTTTGCGAACTCCATTATTAGAAACATTTGATAAAGCATCTCTAGATGCTCCGCCATTTATTAATGAACCGTTATTCCCCCCGTAATACGCTGAAGAATAACAACCTGTTGCAGATCTCATTTGTTGAATATGCCTTTCATCCACCTGTCTATTATTCAAATTTTTATTTAAAACAGTGGAAGGAACTTTGTTAGAATAAGATCCGGAAATAAAAGTGTTGTAAACTTGTGAAAAGAAACTTCCTATTGTTCCCGTTCCTTTTTTATCAGTAGACTGTTTATTTCCAATATTATTAGATTGATCCTTAAAGTTTTTTTCACTCGGTGTAATCTTTTTCAAGTCATTTACCTCGGGAGTGTTTTTCCCTTTAGAGGCCTCACTTACTCCAAAATTATTTTTTTCTGTTCCGGCAGAATCATTAGAATAAAATGTATTGTGGGACTTTATCACCCCTCTCTTTCTTTTTGATATTTCAGCATAAAGACGGCTTCTATAATCTTCAACTGATTGTTTTATGTTATCATTTATCGGTATTGTTATAATTTGGTCACATTCTGGCTCCTCCTCTGGATTATGAAAGATGGAAACATAAGGGTGCTTCAGTGCACCATTCGCCGAAATTCTTTTGTTCGGGTTAAATTGTAGCAGTTTATCAAGCAAATCAATTGCTTGTTTATCACAATCCGCACTTGGATTTATACTCAATAAAAGGTTTTTCCACCTACTAAAGCTATCTTTTATGTTTTTGTTCACCAATTGGGTTTTTTCTCTTAGTGAATCCATCATTGTTGATGCAAATGGTGATTGTATTGCCTCGATATCGTCATTAGATGGGAATTCAATAACACTTATTATTTTTTCTAATTGATTCATTGTAGAAGAGCCTGGAAATATCGGTTTCCCACATAAAATCTCTCCTAAAATACAACCTAAGGACCACATATCTATCCCTTTGGTATATTTTGTTGAACCTAATAAAATCTCTGGGGCCCTGTACCATCTTGTTGCAACATAATCAGTAAGAATCGGTTGATCTGTGTCATCACAACTACCTGAATAACCTCCAGCATCAACCTGTGGAATGTTGTTGGTAATGCGTCTTGTGTTAACAAAACTACGTGATAACCCAAAATCTGCAACTTTTACATGACACTCTGCATTCAAAAGTATATTAGAAGGCTTCATATCGCGGTGTAAAAGACCACCACTGTGTAAATATTTAATAACTTTGGATAGTTGATAGACAACATATTGTTTATGAACAGTTTCCAGTATATTTGCACGTATGACTGCATGCAGGTCAGTTTCCATGTAATCGAAAACTAGATAAACGTCTTTATCGTTGTCAGCTCTAAGGACATTCAGTAAATTGACTATATTTTCATGGCCAGTCAGCTTAGATAAAATCATTATTTCTCTGAATGTCCTCTGTGCATCAGTGGCATTTTGAAATGCATCAAATATCTTTTTAACCGCAACTACCTCCCCAGTTCTCCTATCAATAGATTTCCAAACAACCCCATATGCACCTTTTCCCAGCTTTTTAATTAGTTCATATTTTCTTAATACATGTCTATCAACTCTCTCACTCATTTCAAATCAATAACTATCAGCCCTTTAAAGGATTCTCAAAGATAATTCTTAGAAAAGAACTGTGGAAAATAAATCTGTCCTCAATATTAACTCTTAAATAACATTACTTGAACAAAGAAATTACTAGTGCTGTAAATAAAATAACTAGTCAATACCAGTATTAAATTCGTCTCAGAAACAATAACTCAATTTTCAGCCAGTTATTGCTTCAAAATTTGACCTTATAAAATATCCAGTTATTTTTTTCCATCTATTTGAAAGTTCTTTTCATTAATCAAGTTCCAAAGTATTCTTGTTGAAACTTATATGTATGAATTGACAAAATAAAATATCTATTAAAAAAATCTATTAATACTTTTATTAAATTTAAAAAACTATTTCTTCTGTTAACTCATTTCGATTATTAGCTCATATTTATTCACTAATTGAGGTACACACGTTCCAGCGCTCACAAAATTACGTACAACTATTCATATAAATGCAGACAAATAATAGATCCGGTAAAATATTAGAGAATTTAAAAAAAATATCTTGACCTTACATTAGGTCCGACAATTTATTCTGATAAAAGCGTCAGATATGTTAAAGAAAACTTTGTCTATTTATGGTATGAAATACAAAATCAATGTATTCTCTTCGCTAAAATGTCTCTTGCCCTCACTTTTTCCTAACGGGGTATAGCTTCGTCTGTCTTTTTCGTGATTCTCTTATTCTCCTACTCTCTTCAAGTGGCAAAATTGGCATTGTTGATATCATACTTGAGTATTCTTTTTCCTTTTTAATGCTCATTAAAATATTGAAGAAGGACCACCTAGGACACTCACATTCTTCACAACATCCAAGTAACTGGAATTTCTCAACGAACACTAACTTTATTATTAGGTTATGTATCAATGTTTTCTTTGAGTTTAATTCTTCCTGCGGTCCTAATGGATTATTTAGGACCGAATTAAAAGAGACACTATTTTCAGCGTCGCGAGAATCACAACAGAATGAACGTGAATCTTTTTCATCAGAAGTAATACCTCCGAGTATGTTTTCTTCATTACTATATAAATAATGCTTAATATTCTTTGAGTACCTTGTACGGCATGAAAGTGCGGAAAGCAGACAATATATCCGTCTACCTTCGGGTGTCAAAAATGAGAATGGGTTACTATGCAAAGAATCATATAAATGAAATCTTGAATTATTTACTCCTTTTGACATTAAATTAGAGGCTACATTTTTCAGTTCACTTTCTTCGATATAATCACTAAATTGAGAAGCAATAATTTCTCTCAAAAATTCAATCTTAATATTTAAATAAGTCTCGTTCTCACATATATTAACTGTCTCTAGGAGGGAATCATAAAATTGCCCCAGAACTACAAAAAAATCTTTAATTGGACCGAAAATTCTTTTATTCTTCAAAGATTGAGTATCTTCAATCACTACACCATTTAAATCTTTTCCATCAAATATAAACCTTGACAATCTCTCAACCAGCCTTATGTTATAAAACAAATTCTTCAACGTAATAAAGGAACCAAATTGTATTCCCAACTCGAATATAGTCCTACACTGAATTGCAATAAAACTGTTTTCCCTCTTCCTTATAAATAGGTTTAACAGCCAGTCCCAAAATTCATAAGATAAGTTGTTTATAAGTTCACGTTTGTCGTCATATAGCAGTATTAACTTAACAATAGTTAAATGGGAAACTAGATTCCCTATCTCGCCTGAATATTCACAAATATGTATGTATTTACTCAAGATCAAATCACAAAACTTAAATAAATATGGCCTCAAAACATCAATAATCTCATGTCTAAAACAACCAATTATGTTGTCCGTTGAGAAGGTTAAAACTATTATTTCTTCCAAAAGGTTCAACAGTCTAAACTTGACTATTTTATCGCTTTCAGCGCTGAACTCGTGATTAAGTATGACAAATTCACAAATGTATTGAATTAAAGATGATTCAATAAATATAATATTTATTAATTGTAGGCTCTTCTCTAAGTGGTGTCTAACAACTTCGAAACTCTTCTCTACAAACTTAACTTTGTCTAATTTATAACTACTATCTGGAAAATAATCACAACTCCCTTTCTCTGTTTCTACTTGTATTATAATTTGTTTTGAATAATTAAATCCTAATTTGATGTTCTCGGTATTACTTGCTCTATTTGATATTTCATCATTTCCACTTATCCCAATTTTGTATCCTGTTTCACCCTTTGAGAGCAAATATGCAGTTTCATATGACAAGATAGAATTTGTGTCAGAATTCGGACCACATCTAGGGTTAAGACTGTTGAAGCAATTATTATTTTCACCACTGTATACCAGCCATAACAATCCTATACTCATCATATTAATAGGTAAGCCGCATTGTTCAGGTCTCAGATACTCGACCAATCTAGAAATGAATTCAATTACTCCAGAAAGGACTTGTGTGTTAAATGAAAAATCACCTTTGAAAAGTTTCTCGGACTTATTAGGATTATTGTTAGAATACTTGTACGAAATTGGATATATTAGACTCTGAATGAAATTATTTTCAACTGACCAATTATAAATTATTTCAGAAACTCCCAAGTCTTGAAATTGCTCACGCATATTCTGTTCTTTAGTTTTGCCAAGAATAGGACCACCATCATCATCCGAATGTCCAGAATCTATGGATGAATAAGACCGATTAAGATGACTCTCAGTTTTAATTACGCAAACTACTCCAAAAAATCTCAGCAAAAAATCCTGTATTGATGAATAATGAATATATGGAATTAAAAATAACGGGCCATCACATTCAAGAAATGTTGAAACAAAGCACTCTTTTGAGCTGGCAAAACATATTTCTAGTATCCTACCAACGTAAAACAGTAATTTATTATGGTCCCCCGAAAAAGGGTTATTGATTTTATCATTTATAGTCATAATTGTACTCTTAAAATCGGAGTCGTTCAAATAATGTGTTTCTATTTTTAAGTATTGAATTAATCTTTTTATAATTTGAGGGACGTATTTAAAATCAAAAATATTTATATTTTTAACCTTGTAAATACTGGTTTCAAATAGATTAACTTCTTTGAAAAATTTATTTATATTATTGTCGATATAATTGAACAACCGTGAATCTTCAACTTCTGAAATTATTCTGGAAGTAGGCAACAGCATCGAATTTCCAGTGTTATAATTTGTGTTATTATATTTATTATTGGATTTACAAGAATCCATGCTACGTAGGTTCATATTCACAATGCAAAAGTATAGCATTGCAGATAAAATATAATAATTTTCTATTTTTAAATCGAAGTTTAATCCCTCAAATATATTCGTACACTTTTCTGGAAGAAGTATATCCATCAATGACTCAATTACTAGCCCACCTGCTCTTCCAGATAGGTAATTTGAAATACATTCTTCGAGCAATGAAAAACATGTATCAGCACTTTTATTTCCAGGAGATTGGTAATTACAACTAAATATATTGTTTAATACATATATAAGAGAAATAGTACAATTTCTTTGAATATCAAAATCTCTTCCAGAAGTTTCGTCAACCTCAAAGTTGAGATTTATTATTGACCGGAGATTTTTCATCCTACTTTCTGAATTTTGAATTATTGACTGGTTCGTAATGTCTATATTTGACCCAAATATTGACTCATTAATCATTTTTAATAATTCCAGTTCAAACTCAACCTCGTTTAATGGAAACAATTTTTCTATTTTTTTGGTATTATTTATATAACCTGTTTTTGATTCATTTTCACAAACTTCGTAAAAAGTTTCTATTGCGTTGGATTCAGGATAATTATTTGAATCATTGCATAATACTACTTTCTCATTCATAATTATGTCACCGTTTGTTAGGTGTAAATGAAATTTTAGTAGCTAAATTTTATTTGAATACAACAAATTAAAGCTAATCATCAACCAACTCAAACTCTCAAACCCCACAAAAATGTATCCCTTATACCAGGTATATGTACCATTCAATCAACTATTTAATGCAAACTATGATTGATCTAATAAAATTTACCTTCAGTTCCCAGTGCGCAACTGGATCTCATTTGATTACTAAAGGACTATCTTATTTCTCTGTTAAATTTCATGCAAAGAGACTAGACACAACATTGCGCCACTCATTCAATTAATATTTCTTTATAAAATGTGTAATAGCATGCAAACTTGTATACTATATGGCTGATCATCAATTACACTGCGCCGTTTAATGAGATTAATATAAAAATGCGATATATTGTTTTGTATACTTGTGTTATTGCTTAGACTATCCGGCGTTAAATAGTAGATCAGTTACTAATTCATGTTTATTTTGTCGATATTTTTATTGCAAGTGAGCAAGTAACGTTTGTGTCTCTTTTAATTTAAATTTCTTTTTATATTTTCCGTAATGGATGTGTGAAAAAAAAGCTCAAGATATTCCCAAAAAGGAATATTCCAAGGCATCGGCTTCAAATATATGATTAATTGCTCACTTATGAATTCAGTATCGTAGGATTTGATAATGATTAAAAGGAATATTGATTCAAGCCGTTATATAAACCTGATGGATGAGAGACTAAAAATTAAATCAATTGAGAGATTCAGACCAAGTGATATTTTTTCAGGGCCGCACTATCTGAAAGATTCAATAGAAAAAGAAAGAATTAAGAAGACTTCTGAAGAAATACATGATAGAACCCACAAAAGTTTGTGGTCAAAAAACGCAACGGACCATTTTGATGCCTCATGTTCAATTGGGAATTTACTATGTGAAAAAAGAGACTCAGATGAGTCAAAACGAGAATATCTAAGGAAGATTCATCAGGAAAGGGTGAATAACGAGAAACAAGAAGCTTTTGTAAAGAATACATCTGCAAAAGTACAGAAATTATTTAGAGAATATTACAGTGATGTTGTACTCGGAAATGAAGGTAATAAGAGAAAGGAGATGATTTCAAACATCCAAAATCATGGAAAAATAGTAGGTGACAAATTTGATGATAAAGTGAAAATTTTCAGAAAAAAATATCCTGCTTATTCTAATATCTTCAATGATGAGAACCTTTCAGTACACAATGAACTCGAAAACTATGAATTCTCCCACTGCAAATCAAGAATAGGTGGCAGAAAGTCAGTTGAATATGATTCTGTTGCGGGTTTGCTTTCACCAGATATACCAATTCAAAAAAATAATTCCACAAACAGCCGCAAAGCTGCACTAAATAACGACGAAAGTGATAGGTCCGAACTTAGAATGACACAACTTATATCAAGTTTTACTCCTGTACAGAGAAATTTAAGTTCCAAATTACATGGAAGTGAATTCTATTACAAAGCTATCAATAATCCAGGGGTCGTCTTTTCTGTTAAATTCAGATTGAAAAACACGTCCTTTGAGCATAATGAAAAATTCATAAAAGAAATTGCCATAGCTTCCGACACTTTTGCATTCCAGATAGATGTCGAATTTGACCCAGTATTATGGAACCCAAAAGGTTTCATAACTGGAAAACTCAGATTTTTCGATCAAGGACTAATTCAATTTAAAGAGAAGTTGAGTGAGTTCGGAATAGAATTTGAAAAAATTGGTGAAATTCAGAAAGAGGAAGTAAATAATAATATTAAATGATTTCTTTTGATACACTTATAACTGTTTATGCTAATTTTATATAGAGCGTGACAGAAACTAGGAATATAAGGACGAAGGCTAGTATGAAGTTTTGCCTCGTTTGTAAATTTGTTATCAAGTTAATAACATTCGAAATCCTGTTAATCGATTTCTTCCTCAAAGAACGAGTTTTCTCCGAAATATTCTTAATCGTTTGGTTTTGAGCTATTAGAGACTGTGTTGAAGAGCGTGCTTGCTCAACTATTGAACTCAATTGTGAAATAGAATCCTGAAGTGACTTTTTTTCCCCAAATAACTGTGCCCTTTCAAATGAATCCCCACCAGTTTTCTCAAAATTCAGACTTTGAAATTTCGATTCAGTATTCTTCATAAATAAATTAAGCTTCTTCCTTCTAGAATCGATGTATCTGCAAATATTAATATAATCATTCTTCAGTGCTTGTATCAAGTTTTCGTACCTATCGGAAGAGATGAAACTTTCACATTTAATATAACTCATCTCTTTCTCGAACGAATTAAATAAATCATTTATATCAGATTTCAAAAGTTCAATTTCACTTATCCAAGAGGTCTTATCCATCCCTCTGTTGTTGAAAGTAATCTCATCTCCTGCCTCACAATCGTGCTCTTCACTCCAGCTCTTGCTCTTTAAAGAGTCAAGTAACCCCAACTTATTTTCAAGTTCAATTTGTATTCCACGTAGATGAACACTCATTTTAAGTCCTGTTACATATCAGCTCTCATTTTACCTCCGCTTCCGTTCTTAATGTGAAGTTTAAATTGTTTACACAACCATTAACGAAAATCGTTATACCGCGAAAAGTTAAAAAACTGAAAATGCTAATAATGCAGTGATTCCTATAGAAACAAGACAGAGATAACCATTGTATTTAATAAATGGTTCAGTTTATATACATATTGATAAGGGAGGAACTAACTATTTAAATGGAGAGCATTCCTTGTTAAAGGTAGATGGTCGATCCATTTACCCATTCTGAGAATTCTCTTTCATTTATTCCGCTTTTTTGGTTTTCATCTAATGCATTGTATATTATTCCGAGATCTGTTACTCCGAATTGTTGTCTTCCATTAGTAAAGTCTGCGGCCATTCTGCTGAATTCTTCGAATTGCATCCCGTAAACAGGGTCTGCAATAGCATATCTCCTATAAACATCTGCAACAGTCGAAGTTTTTGTTGTAATAATATTCTTTCTAACCCTTTCTAACCTTACACTCTTTTGTAGTGATATCAATATTCCAATTATTGAAACACCTGCTACCGCAACAGATGTTAAAAATGCAAGCAGGGCAAGTAACCCTGTACCATTTCTTCTTGGCCAAAGAGTAGTTGATGTGAGACAACTGAGAAATAAAAGACACAGACTTTTTCCCGTCAAGTGCGTCAAGAATCGTGCCTCTTTTCTTATCAGCAATCTACCTCTAGCAGACCAGCGTGGGCTTCCCGGAACATCCAAAATCATCAACAAAATTCCAAACAATAACTGAAAAAGTGAATTAACTAGATTAGCAGGTTGGATACTGAATAATGAATTTGTCGCTGCTAAAATCCCTGCAGCAGCTGATGCAGATGCTCCTATGAAAAATAAGGTTTGATATCTACAATTCAAATCTTGCAAGGTTTTCTCTACCCGCGCACCACCGATTATAAGTTGGTCTGCTAGTGTTACATCGACCTTTGAGGAATTTTTTACTCCGAGTATAAACCTCTCATCTAAATTTAAGTAATAGAGTTATACATTAATGTAAATAAGATGCAACTACTTATTCTTTGAAGAAATTTGACGATTTAATTAATTTTGCAAAGTAAAAACTGCACACAAAATCATCTCCAAGAAAAATGACTTCAGAGAATAAGTTGTTTGTTTAGTCACAAGGAGTTGTGTACCTACCTGATATACCACCATTAGCTTCATACATATTCTTCAATAATCAACAATTATTACCACTAGAACAATATTTATGTTTTTCTAATTTTAACACAATGAATCTGCTCCCCTCCACTTGCTCTCACACATGCCCAATCTATGTAATTGAAACCTAATCGGGGAATGGCCCGCCTTTTCATCATTTTTGCTGCGAGTAGAACGTGTCCATTAATTACTTCAGTTCCAATACTCATAACAACAGTGAATTCGATCTATCATAATGTTTTGTGGTTCAGATATTATAACAGAAAACATTACATAGTGTTTAATTGCTTATTTACACAATAATTGTTATAAACACAGCAAATATAGTTTATATTAATGTAAACCTAGATGTTAAAAAATCTACAAATTCTCTCTCATTTATTGAACCCTTCTGATTATCATCTAAGGCATTGAATATAATATTTAGGTCATCCTGTGAGAATTGGCAGTGGTCATCGGTCCTATCTGAAACGAGCCTGTTGAACTCCTCTCCCAGCATTCCGAATAACGGATCAGAAATAGCATAATTCCTATAAATTTCTGCCGGGATACAACTTCCTATACTAGTATAACTTGTAATGATATTTCTTTTTACCCTGTTTAGGCGCACTCCCTTTTCCAGTGATATAAGCAAACCTAGCATTGCAATTGATGTTGTTATGACACAAATCAATAACGTCAATAAAGTCATTCCAAATGAGGATCTCGTGGTTGATCTTGAGAAAAGGCTAAAAATAGCTATCCCTCTTTTTTTGTACGGCTTAAGTGTTGAATAACATAGACAAGAAAGGAAAAGGAGTGAAAGAGATTTACCTGTCAGCTTAGAAAGTATTCTCGCTTGGCGTCTAATATCAAGTCTAAACCTTGCACTCCATTTTGGCTGCCCCGGAATATCCAGTAATAGCAAAAACACACTCAACAACAGCTGAAGGCTTGAATTTATGAAATTAGTTAATCTGAAACCAAATAATGAGTATATTGCAGAAAAGAACCCTGCTATCGACAAAATGAGTGTTGCTACAAAAAAAAGAGTTTGATATTTAACGTTAAATTCTGCTAATGCTGCATCAACTATTACTCCACCATTTTCAATTTTTTCTTCTATTATACCCCTTTCCCTATACAGATTCATTGTTGCAATACAAAACTAAGTGTACTTATGCTTTTCCAGTGCAACCAGAGAAAACTTATCTTATGATACAAATCAAGAATAAAAACGATATTGCCCGCCATCAATAGTGTTTTCTTGTGAATTGTGGGCTGAATACGTAAACATATCTACATGCCGTATTTGCCTCTTGATAACTACTATTTTCTGCCCTCAAAAAAACGGTTGCAGTCATAAACAGTATTATTCTTCGTTTATGAGATAATGTAGGTATTGATATTTAAGTTTATCTAGTTCCGGCTCTACTCAAAATAAGATACTATTGCATGTTTGCTCCAGAAATCTACCGACTCTAAGTATTTTTTCCTGTCTAAGGGAACCCCACTCCCTCCTTCCTCAATCATTGTATTTCTCATCATTGTAATTGGTTCCATCGGGGTTTCGTAATCCTCGTCCTGTACTTTTATTGAAATAATATACCAATCAGGGTCTGCCTCTAACTTGCTAACTATTTTTTTAGCGTCTTGTTCGTTCATTGCATCTGCTTCCTTCTCACATTGCTCCTTGCTGTATAGAATTATATCCAAGTATCTTCCCCTCCCGAGTTCATCCTCTGGAATGAGGTTTCCAGGAAACCACCTGGTTAGGACTGGAAGCTCTTCTTTTCTTCTTGAAACGTAACCTGTTTTCAGCAAATTTTCGTTATTATTATTTATTCTAATGATTGATTTTCTTGCTTCTGTGAAATTTGGTATGAACAAATGCTTACAAAAATGTGAATATCCATCCTTTAATTCCGGATTATTCTCCAAAATAAAATCATTGACCTTTTCCAGAAATTCCTCTGGCTCAATATTGGGAATGAAACTTCCCCTATACCCACTTTGAAATTGTCTAAGCGCAAAGCTCTCAATTCCAACGAGTTTCATTTCTAATTCTAATTAATATTCTTCGTTTAATTAAATTGAAAAATGGTATCAGCGCCAAAGATGCAATTGCATTGAAAAAAACGATTTAGTGAATAATGGGGAATCTTATTTCTAATCATGCGATAAATGATAGTTGTGAATATTTTGATGAAATCATCCTGGAAAACCAATACTCCTTACGGAGCGAGAGGGTAAATCCTGATTTTAATTTCAAAGGAACATCCGATCATAAATTCAAAAATTTGGTAAAAACAATTTCCGAGGTGGAGAAACTACTGGTTTTATTAATGGACATGAAAGATCACACAAAAAGAATAATAAAAAAGTACAATTCTCTTTCATCTCTATTTGAAAATATACAATGCGATGTATGTTTTCTGGATTTCGCACAAAGATGGGTATATCAAGAAGATTGCAATAAATTATATAAATGTTGTATAGAGCTTGAAGCAAGAATAGCAGAACAAAGCGAATCTCTCAGAAGAAAGTATGTTATATTTTGTGATTTTGCAAAACTAAATTGTTTTAGGGAGTTTGACGAAATTCCACTAAAAAATATCCAAATGTTCATTGATTATCCAGGGTTAACAACAGCTACGCTTTTGGAGAGAAAATGTCCAAAATGCAATGAATCAAGGGCATTGTCCCATTCTCAGGCAGGGGTAAGTTTAACATTAATCGTTTTGCCATATAAATAAAAAGACTATATAGGTTGCTGCATACATGGTCTACAAAATCCAAGGTTTGTTGACATTTTACGAGTGTCAATGGGATGAAATTACATCAAAATATAAGTAATTCAAAAACTAGAAGTTTTGAGATCCTGAATATTCAGCTCTTCTTCCGAGTATACAAATAAATGCACTATACTTTCTATTCCGGTTATAACTTCTTTGTTACTTTCATATAAATGCCAAACTCTAAGTATCTCGTAAAATCCTAAATTACGAAGTATATCTCTTCCTTCCATAGTTGAAGATAAAACTAAAATGCAATCAAAAATTTCTTGTGAAAACTCCTCTTTTACAGGGCCAATAGCAAATTTTGAAATGCTTTCTGGAATAATATTTTGCCCAGATACGCTGTCAACTGTTTCCTCTTCAAAAAGAGTACCATCATCAGTAACATACTCTGCTTTGTTATTAATTGTTTTATAATCCCCTGTGGAGTCAATTAAAACCATTTTATTTTGCAATGACTTCAATATACTTTTACTCTTCCTCCTTCTTAAATTGCTGTTTGGCTCATCTGGATAAATGAGACAACACAATGTATACACGATATTGCAATTCATTGACTTAATTAGTGAATGTAATTTTCTGTCAACGCAAATGTGAGTAATAATGCTAAGAATAGTGTTTATCAACTCAAGATTATCGCCCTTAATAGATTTCAATAAAATTTCTGAAATTTTATTCAGGATATCAATTCCTACATCAGTCTCAAACAAGAAATTTCTCCCACTCTCACAACTAGTACAATTGTTTACTATATTTATCACCATTTCTCTTTCAACTTCAGTCTTTGGATTCAATAAGCATTCCAATAGAAATGGCAAATATAAACTTTTTTTATGTTTGTTTTTTACGAGAAAAGTATCTCTTCCATTAGAGAAGCGTGTTAAATTTGAGATAAGCATCAAATTTAACTCTAGGTGATATGGAAAGGTAGTACTTCGTCTCATTTGTTCTCTCAAATTATCCATAGTATATTCGATCACACTAAAACGGGTGCAAAGCACATCTACAACTTCTGAATTTTGAGATAAATTAATAAGTATTTTCATTGCCTTCTCAGAAACCTCACATATATCATTACCAACAAACAAAATAACGTGTCTCAAATGTTTTGTATCTTTCAATAAGAATTCTTTCAAAGCTTCTGTTTCACTTTGATCAAGAAGTAAGTCAATGGTACCCCTGATAACTTCGTCATTTTTTGTAGACAATAGAGAAAACAAGTCCTCAAAAATCTGTTCCGAACTGAAAGATTCTAATTCTCCCATTCTTCGATGAGTTCCCCAAATCTATTAATTTAATAAATAAAAAATTTATTTCTAGACGCCGCCAAAGATTTGCAATATAAATATACTTTTCATGTAGGCAGACATTAATAAGCAGAATAACAGTTATCCCAGGCATAATTTTAAGTATATTATAAATAAGAGCACACTGAAAAACCAACGATTTGTTCTCGTTTGCAAATACCTCCTTATTAACTAAGTGAATAACTTCTCAATTTTAGCTATCACTCATCATCTCTAAATATTTAAATTTTTTTATATTCTGTGTCATTTGTAAATGTAATGGTGTATATGTTCGAGAAAATCTATATATTGTCCCAACTATTCATTAGTGTCTCCAGATATTGTCTAATTATTGAAAGTAGACTGAATTTACAAATTACGTCTTCGATTGTAGGTACTTGAAAATCTATTATAATATGAAAAGAACAATCAAATGATTCATATAAATCTATGAGAAGTAGACTAAACAAACTCATATACAAAGATATTTTAACAATTTAGGAATGTAATATTATAGATAACTAATAGTTTATATTAAAATATAGTCCATAATTGCAAATTATAACTTTGTTTTCATTCCATAAATTACCTTAAATAATGAACTAAAACACTATTTAAATGCTTCGGATATCAAATACTTTAGGATAAATCGATTGATTTAAAGTAAATTTCTTATTATTAGCCAAGATTCATAGAAGTAACCCCTTCTTGATTTTCAGCAGTTTCTATTAAAGGTGGTTGCTCCTGAAGAATAATTTGAAGATATTTCAACTTTTCACCCTCAGAAAGTTCTGTATATGGGCATTCCTTTCCAACTATTGCAATATCAACATTCTCCTGGCTCATCACCTGATCAGAAGGAAGGCTTACCTTAAGTGCTCTCAATAAATGTAAAATCAATTTATTTTTATCACATTGTGGAAATTCCTCGAAATGCTTTTCAAGATATGTCTTACTTGCTTGACATCTGGATCCTATTGCAATAGAATAGTATTCAACGTTGTTACCAGAAGGGCATGTTTCAAATAAGTGTGGTCCCGTCTCATCAAACCCGGCCAGAAGCATCCCTACACCAAATGGTCTTCTGCCATACTCTTGTGTGTTCAATTGCGATTTTAAACCCAGTTTATTTACTAGAATATTCATTGGAATTGGGGCATCAAATGTAAATGAATGGTTTAAACATTCAGACCGAAGGTAACTACAAACTACTTTAGCATCAGCAGTTATTCCTGAAACTGCCGCAGCGATATGGTCGTCAATTTTGTAGAGCTTTCTTTGATACCATGCAAGCTTGCTGGTACTTTTTTTAATACAAACCAAGACTACAATATCATTGTTTCTTGCGCCTACCACAGTAGTACCTTGTTTAACAGCTTCCATCGCGTATTCTATTTGGAAAACTCTTCCCTGTGGGGACCAGGTAACAACATCCGTATCGTATTGATTTCTATACATCTTCAAATAAATACTTCAATATTATTATGTACTACCTTGTAAAATATACCTTTTAAGTTTATATAAAGGATTTTTTATTATTAATATCTTTATTTTTGCACTTCAATAGGAAACCAAGAGTTCGATAATTCATTCGACTTCAGGTGGGAAAAATTATGGGGTACTTTGGCGGTATTTAGTTTTTTTCACATGTTTTCTAATTTTAAAACATTTCAAATTAAAATAATAATTAATAATTTTGTGATACAGAGATGCAAATTATTTGGAAATTATTCACTTGTTATTATTTTCTGTAGAAACACCAATTATTTGCAAAATAGGATGAATTTCAACATAACGTAATTTTTATCCTGAAAAAAAGTCTTTATAAAATGTTTTTTCGCTATTATTTAGTAGATGCACTTTTTATTCAAAGTTAAGTTTAATTGAAATCCATTATTATTTTTAGCTACTAATTTTGAAGGGTAAATATGATACCCTATTAACTTTGATTTCAAGATCAAATTGCAACGTTAAGAACAGAATTTTTTATACCGCGAATTAAGTCACTCCGATATTGCATATTTCAGAAAAAAATGGATATAAATAACTCAACCAAACTTATTGGTATTAAGTAATGAGTATGAATTTGGGCAAAAGAAGTAAATCTCAAATAAATGAACAAACAAATACTGAACAATTTTTGGATAACTCTGGACAAAAGGGCGTTGCCCTGTCTTCATGGAATTTAATAGAATATATTACATCTCTCTCGGATGAAAATATCGGGATAATATTCGCCAGTAAATCTTGTGTGGTCGAGTTGTTTTCATCTCTTTCTGAGCTTCAACAATTGATTATCTCCAGACTCCTAACTTTGGGCGAAAGTAATAATGGTACAATTGACGAAAAGGCTATTAACCTATGGGTTTTGCCATCAAAACAAAATGAGTTGATATCAGCGCTAAAGAATTTGAGATCCTTGAAAATAATTAAAGCAGATTTAATGAGTGAAATTGACAAAAAAAAATCTGTTAAAACTCTGACTATACAGTATTCTCTCAACGCAATATTCCGAAAAACGCTTACAAACTACATTTGTAACGCTATACTCGAAGTTGAATTTTGTGGTGTTGAAAAAGGAAATGAATTAAAAATTTCATACGTTTCACTTACAAAGTTTTCAAAAACAAAGTGGAGTAATATTTTAGATATCATTGTTGAGTTTAGTGGATATAATTCACTTCGAAAACTTGAAAGTGAGAATATTCTAAAGGGATATGGGATAATTTCGAATGACTTAATGCGAGTACTTTGCAACATAAAGCTGATCCCTTGTAATTCTCAAATGGGTCATCAGGCTTCAGAGTTCAATGAAAAAAAAGGAATCAGAATTAAGTTGGATTCAACTCCAAGAAACATTTCTGAAATCTACGACGGTCTCGATGAAAATGATGATATTCTTCTCTATCAAAAACAAAAAAAAGAGTTTGATACATACAACAATGTTGAATATTTAGACCCTGACTTGGAAATCAACTCGAACGATAAAGAATATTCGATTTATAGTAAACCAAAAAGATTACATATAAAAAAGCAACCTGTGATTACTGCGAAAAAACAAATGGATAAAATTTTTGAGCAGAAACTAGTACCAAAAGCATTTTGTTGGTTGCTATGTGACACTTGTAATCAACTTTTAGTATTGGTAAATGGTTTTATTCAACTTTTAGAACAAGAATATGTTGGTCACCGTGGGGCAAGTGGTCAAAAAAAGGAAGGAAGCAATGATGTGATTAATCCTAAAATTGCGGATGTAATAAGCCTAATTTTCCGTCTTTCAAGCTCAAAAGTTGGTCAACTTATTAAACTGAATACTATTTCAAACGAAAATAATTTCTTAACGAGATTCATTTTATTTGCATATGATTTGGGTTTAGTTTACGTAGACGAAGAATTATTACCCTTGTGTAGAGACAACCAAGAAAAAAATAATAGAATATTTTCACACATAAATGAAATATACACTACTCCATATTCAATTCTACTAGGTTTAAACGGTTCAAAACTACAAAGCTTGTATCCTGCATTCAAGTCAACTGCAAATAATCCAGAAGACTACAAAAACTGTAGTATAAAAGATCTTCTCCTTCCATCACATTTCTATTATAATGAAAAGCACTGGTTTGATTTAATGAACAGAGATGTCGAAATGAAAGGTAATAAATCTACAGATGAAAAAAATTATGCACAAATTGAGGCAGGAATCATCGTTCAAAGCAACTTTAGAATTTATTGCTATACTGCGTCTCCATTACAAGCAAAGATATTGAGACATTTGTGTCAAGTTAAAGTTCGTGGTCCTAATTTAATTACGGGTATTTTGACTAGAAAAGGCCTATTGTCTGCGTATTCAATGGGTGTATCAGCAGAACAAATACTTCGTTTTTTCATTAGCAATGCTCACCCAATATTACTGAAACGACTCCTGAAGGATGGAACATCCTTAATTCCAATTAGTGTTGAGACACAACTAAAATTGTGGGAGAAAGATAAGAACAGATTAGAAATCACCCCTGCATCTGTATTTTCGGAATGGGGGAATTCCCAAAACGATATAGAGCTTTTTAACCAAACACTACTCTACGCGAAAGGGAGAAATATCGTACTTTACAATACAGAGATAGTGAAAAATGAGTCGCATATACAAGACTCTGATCTAAATGAACTGATAATAGTAATAAGACAAGAGTACGAGGATGATCTGAAAACATTTATAAGAGCAAAAAAGGAAATGATAAAACTTGAATTAAATAAATATTTGTGAATATCTCTAATTATTCATATATATAAGGTATTTATGACTATAAACTTATATTGTATCTATAATTTCAAGAACTTTTCCCACGGCAATAGTTTTCCCTTCGTCTCTCAACGTGAACCTACCCATTTGTGGGCATCTGGAAAATTCTTCAACACAAAGAGGATTTGATAGAGACATGTTACAAACCAGCATATATTGTGATTTAACAAATGCAGGCTTAATTTTCTTCTTTTTTGTAGATATTTCAATACCTTCCAAAAGCTCGTCAATGCAAACTTCTTCACACGACGTATTAACGTGAATTATACACTCATAACCGTTAGTAATTAGGGGTCTCTGTTCCAATAATTCAACTATTAGTAGTTGCGCCTTGAACTTTGAGGCTACAGGGCACAATTTATTCGGTGAGCATAAAACAAAGCCTTTATTTAAGGAATCTTCATCAACATTCAGTAGCTTTAATCTTACATTTTCACCTGGTCCAGACCATGCATATTCGTCAGACTCCTCACCTAGATAAATAGATTGAATTTTGGTTTTTGTTTTGTTAGGCATCACTACTAAATTATCACCACATTTAATTGTTCCTAATTCTATTTTACCCATTGCAATTACGCCATTATCTCTGTATCCGTCCAATAATGGAATTCTAACAGTATCGTTGTTTTCGTTTCCTGTTGTGCGATCAGGAATACTGACGCTTTTATTGAGGATCTCAAAAAGTGTGGGTTTATCTAACCCATACCAAGAAGCGTTGGAATCATAGAACTTTGAATTTGATTTGTCGGAAACATGAAACTTGAGATTCTGACCAAATTGACCAGAAATAGGCACAAAAAATAAATCCTTTGCAGGGTTATATCCACATGACTTTAGGTACGGGGTGAGTTTTTTCACTATATCATTGTAGCGGTTTTCGTCCCAATTACAGGTAGGGTCATCCATTTTGTTTATAGCTACTACAAGTTGATTTACTCCAAGGGTTTTTGCAAGCATAGCATGTTCTCTAGTTTGACCACCTCTTTCAAAACCTGTTTCAAATTCACCTTTCCTAGCAGAAATAATAAGTACGCCTATATCTGCCTGGCTTGCACCTGAGATCATATTGGGCACAAAGCTCTTATGCCCAGGAGCATCCAGAATTGTAAACCTTCTGTCATCCAATTGAAAAGACGCTCTCCCAACTTCAACAGTCTTACCTTTGCTTCGTTCCTCCTCATTTGTGTCCATAATAAATGCCAAAAACCATGACTCTCTGTTCTTTTCTTTTGCCTCTCTTTCATATTTCTCCATTGTTCTTTGATCTACAAGTCCACAAGTATACAATATATTACCACAAGTTGTGGATTTTCCTGCATCTACATGTCCTATAAACACTATATTCATATGCGGTCTTCTATCGGGCTCCAATAAAGAGGAGTTTGAAGTCTTCCCAGAGGAGTTGCTACCTGTAAGCGGATTTCCTTGGGCATGGAACCTAGCATCTTCACAATTATCCTCTTCATCACCATCCTTACTCAACAAATTATTATCACCCTCAACACTCAACTTCTCAAAATTCTTTGAAATCTCCTCTTTATTATCTACTTCATATGAGTTTGATTCATCAAGAACCTCTTCCCAACTATTCATGTTGATTCGTACGGAGACTAATATTTAAGAGAGCTTTTCAAATTATTATATCGGATTAACTGCAATTACTTTATTATTAACTACATTAAGGAAAAATTCAATGAGACACACTAATACCGCTGTGATTCTTGTCAGACTAACGAATTAGGCAAATTCCCGCAAAAGGTGAAGAACAATTGAGTTGTACAATCGTTTCCATAGAAAATCGGGATCGCCTTACATATCTGCTTTTAGAAGTTCTTTACACTTAATTAACATATCATGTTCTGGAGAGAAATCATCTTGAGGACAGATTTTCATATAGTTTGAAAGGAAGTTTGCTCGCCTATTAACCTGGAGTAAAATTTTTTTTTTACAATCATTTTTCATGTGATATTTGCATATATTTACCACTTGAAACAACGTTTCTGATAAAATCTCACTGTACTGAATACTTTGTACTTCTTCTAGACTTTCACAATTCTCCCTCTGAAGATCTAGAATCGCGTCAATGATTCTACCATTGTTTATTTCAAGGACGTCTCTGGAACTAATTACCCCTTGATTTATAAAATGCCTTAATAATGACATTGACTTCTCACGGACCTTGATAAATTTTGATCTCATCCATTTTTCAATTTGAAGTAGCCCATCTTTGATAACGAATTCTCTTTCCATATCTGGATTATGACGAATTAATGATGAAATGGCAGAAATTCCCCTCGATTGCATTAATTCCGAAATTTCAAGATGAACTGCCTCAGTAATTATTGTTAAGGCCCCTCGATTTCCAAATGCTATTTGAACAGGTGGATTGTTTTGCATAGATTTTGACAGAATTTGATATGTAAGGTTTCTTATCTCTTCAGATTTTGATAAACAATTTAAAAGTGGTTGTATCAGTCCTAATTTATCCAGGTTTAAGGAGCAATCTGGAAGATCAACACAGCGATCAATCACTGCTAATGCAGATAATATAACCTCTTCTTCAACTTCAAAATGGATGACAGATAGTGAAATATTATTTCAATAGTACAAACTCACCTTTGTCACTTTCTAATTTTAGTTTAGCTTCAGAGAGTAGTTTATTCGGATCGACAACACCTTTCATTGCTTCTCTAACTGCTCCCTGAAGAAACTCTAACTTTTCAGGGTCAATTTGTTCGATTCTTCCACTTGAGTCAGATTCATCTAGGTAAATTATTATGATAAAATATAGGTTTAAACAAATAAATGTTAATTAGAGCGACTATTAATGTTAAATAGAAATACCTACCAATATAATTTGATGACCATTTTAGGAGTTTTGACCAGTTAAAATCCGTCATCTTATATTCTAAGATAATAACAATTATAGTAGTAACTTGGTATTATCTTCATTTCAATGCTTTTGGCGCGATATTTTCTTTTGAAATTAGTTAATTAAAAAGGCAAATATTCGTTTCATTGAACAATCATTCTCAATGGTCTTATACATCTAGTGTATTTATTAAAAATGAACTTTTATCACAATGGGTTACATAAAGATAGTGAATGCTACATAAAGTATGTAAATAAAAAAACGAAGCGAGGTAAAATTAGAAAGGTCTCCAAGGAAGTATATCTTAGGAATAGAATACTATGTGGTGTTGGTTCGTGTAAAGTTTGTTACGGGAATCATATTATTGATTGTTTTTCTTCTGGTAAAAATGGACGGATTAACTTAATTTTTCCAAATTATGACATTGTTTCAAAGTATTCAGATTTTATTTTGGAAGATGAGTCTATAAATTACTTAATAATTCCTAATTCCGTAATTGAGTATCTAAGTGAAATAAATAAACAATTTATTGTTAAGTTGAAGAGTAAATTAAAATCACAACAACTTACTGAATTGCCCTTATATTTTGAAGAGTCAGTAGGCACTTTTCCAGCACATATAAGAAATTTTAATACTGGTGGTAATAAATATGTACAATTCCTTGATACTCATTGCAAGGATATTCAATCTTTTAGCCTCGTAGAGTCTAGAAGCATTGAAGAAATTTTTGGAATGTCTTTAACTAATACGTTAAATTGGTATCTAAATCATTTCTCAAGTTGCAAAAACGTTAATATTTTTTTTTACGTTTTAACATGCAATGAAGAGTGGTCAAATAAATTCAGCAGTGTTCTGTCTAATCATTCGAATTGCTTCGTTCTCAGCCCATACGATTTTGCTAATGAAGTATCTGCAGAATATTATAATTCTGGAGAAAGATTACCACCAATAGACGCTTGCCAAAATAATGCTACTGCAGATTCAGAAATCATTTTTCCTGAACATCTCGGAATCAGTGCCTTAGAAGAGGGAATAAAAAAGGGAAAATTTTTTAAAGGAATAATAATGATGATCTCTAGAGATAATGGAGAAATAGAAATTAGCAATTATGAGGGAAAAGATATTGTTATAAACGTAAAGGGCTGGTTAAACCTAAACAGGTGTATTGATGGCGACCTAGTTGTTGTAGAAATAATAGATACTGATTTTGAGGGAAAGGATGACAACATTCCCACCCACTTCGAGACAGAAAATGGAATTGACCAGGTTGAAGGACTAGAGAATAAAGAAATTTCTGGGATTGGAACAATTCTTTTGGGTGAGGATGATTACGATGAGAACCACGCACTTGAAATACAAAATATTTCCACTCAAGATCGTAGCAATAATGAAGAAAAGTTTGATATGGAGGTGATATATTCGGGGAGAGTTGTTGGAATATTGAAACGTAATTGGAGTGAATATTGTGGTTCCCTCATTCCATTGGATGAAAATGATACGAGATATGACTCTTGTTACAATTCTTCCACGAGGCAACATCGAATTTTCGTTCCCATTAATCCAAAAATACCAAAAATTATTATACATACAAAACTTTCTTCGACACTTGAGTTTCAGAGGCTTATTGTTATTATTGATGATTGGGATCGCAATTCATTTTATCCTACAGGACACTGGGTAGGAGTCCTAGGTGCAGCTGGAGATTTAGAAGCAGAAACATCAGTTATACTGCGTTCTAGATTTATAAATTCATCTGATTTTTCTCCAAAGGTTTTACAGTGCCTTCCAAACTATGGTGGTAATAAAGAATGGGTTCCAACACATTTTGATTTAATTGATAGATTAGACTTAAGGGACAAATTGGTTTTTTCAATTGACCCGCCAGGTTGTAAAGACATTGATGATGCACTAAGTATTGAGTTGATTCAGCAGAAAAACGATCCTGATGATGTAAACTGGTATAAAATTGGTGTCCATATCGCTGATGTTGCACACTTTGTTAAGCCAAATACTCCACTAGATGATGAAGCTGCTCAAAGATGCACGACATGTTACCTCGTGAATCGCCGTATAGATATGCTTCCCGAAGAGTTGACCACTGAAATTTGCTCGCTTGTTTCAAACAAAGATCGTTTGGCGTTTAGCTGTCACTGGGAGATAAATGATAATGCGGAGGTCAGAAAGTTTTATTTTAACAAGTCAATTATTAGCTCCAAATATTCATTTACTTATCTCCAGGCCCAGAATATAATAGACAATACCAGTGATAATTCTGAATTAGCGATATCACTGAGAACACTATTGAATATTTCGAAAATACTTAGAAGAAATAGAATGGAGCGTGGTGCAATTGAATTGTCATCTTCGGAAGTGAAAATTGACTTTGAAGAATACAACTGCACAGAATCAAATACTAATCTAAATATTAAGGATGTTTCTATGTATGTTACCTTAAGCACGAATTTTATGGTTGAGGAGTTCATGCTTTTAGCAAATGTAACCGTCGCAAAGTTTATTTCAAAACACTTTCCAAGCTGTTCCCTATTAAGAAAACATCCAGAGCCAAAGTATACCCAACTAAAAAAACTTGAAAACATGTTATTAAAGGTTGGAATTACATCTTTCAGATACGGTACTTCTCTTGAATTAGCGAATAGTTTAAATAACATCAGAAATAATGAGATAATAAAAAAAAATCCAATCATAGAGAGATTAATTAGAATTTTAACTACTAGGACAATGAACCAAGCAGTTTATTTCTCCTCATGTAAAATGGAAGGAGGAACCTATCATTATGGTCTAGCTGAAGAAATATACACACATTTTACTTCTCCAATAAGAAGATATGCTGATATTGTTGTTCACAGGTTACTTGCTGCCTCAATCGGGATTGAATCCCTGGATAGCAGTGTTTCTAACAAGGATAAGGTAAGCATAATATACATCTCTTCTTTGTGTAATGTTGGAAACTGTTTAACCATTTATGATTCTCAGATGTTAAAGCTTACACATGCACTTAACATGAAAAAGAGAAGTGCCCAAATGGCAGGTAGAGACTCCACTAAATTATTTATTTTTCTATTTTGCAAACAGAATGGCAAACAAATAGTTGAAGGCACAATCATTCAAGTTAGAGAAGACTCCGTGCTAGTGTTTGTACCTAAGTTTGGCTTTGAAGGTAAGTTTTTTGATTCTGATTATTGAAACTCTGATATTTTCCTAGGTCTGGCGCCCATTGATACTAATATCTACTCGTTTGATCGAGAGACCCCATGTTTATTAAGTAGAATAGATCCTTCTGTGAAATTGATGCTATTCGACAAAGTAACCGTTTCTGTTTACGCATCAGACAAATATTTACAGAATAGGATTATGATAGAATTAGTCTAGAGAGTTCCAACTACCTTCCGAACTCTAATTGCTATCCCGCACCTATTTGTAGTTTTCATTAAACATGTGTCCCTTATGCAGTATTTGATCTAGAAATAACTTCGTTAGAGTGAACAAGGACTAAATATGAATTGAACTTACGATTTTTGCTCTGCAATACTCTTATCTGTTCTGTAGAATGCTAGCTCTGACTCCAATTCACGAATTGAATTTTTGATATTTCTTTTTAACACTTTCAAATCGACATTAGAAAGCATTTTCTCCAGTTGAGCAATTTTTTTTTCTATCGGAGTTAACTGATACTTAAAATATCAAATATAGTGTAAAACTTACCCTCAATCTTCTTCCTTTGATGGACAGTTGCAGATAGGGAGGCTAATAAATTTGTTAATGCATCCGGGCGTATCATTACTAATGGAATTGGACTTATACTTGGGACGTTCTGCCCCTTTCCATTTGCTGTATTTTTTATATCTTCTCTCAGTTTTCCTTGGTCAATGTTAACAGGTGCTGTATTTGGAAATTTCAATGTCATCTTTATTGATGTTGTTTGGATTCCTTCTACTGGAGTTTTACTCAGCTCGCTAAAAATGGGTCTTTTTTTACTAAATCTCAAAGCATCTCCAGTTTCTCCAACTAGGCTACTTGTAATCCCATGAATATTTTCTAGTTCCTTCTCATGTTCCAAAACACTCTTCCTTAATTCAAGAAGGCCATCGATCCTTGAATCACAATTTACCGAGACTAAATAACTCAAAAATAAGTTTATACCAAAAATAAAAAGATTACTACATAAACTTCTCATAATTCGAATATTAAGTTGTAATAATTAAATGAATTTTCAAAATACTATTAAGACCTCAAATTGTAATATAATAAAACCTTAGATACTTTTCCTATATCATGCAACAGATTATAAGTTTGTTAATGCCGGCTTTTACATGCAATCACACCCCACACAAGACTATTCCTTAGGTCGCACAGTAACGTCGAAAAACGTCTATTGAAGTCATTTAATCTAACAAAAACAAAATAAACAAAGTTAAATTAAAATCAAATGAGAAAAACAAACTATATATAAATTTATTTAAATGTTAATAATTCTTAGGTCGAAATTGTTTTATTAAAAAAAAAATATATTACTATTTTCTACTCTTTAGATAGTTCGGCGTCTGCAGCGAAGTAAGCAGCATTTTGCAATGTATTTTTTAGTGAAACTCCGACCTGGTCAGAGTTAACCTTTGGATTCGAAACTGCTTGTGATAGCGCTTGATTATCAATATATGCTGCGCTCCCTGGAGTGCTGGATTCCTTTTGATAGCTTGCACTCAACCCTTCAATGTCTAATATTGGTTGTGGGGATGTAATAATTATTGGTACTTTTGGTCCCGTATTTCCAAAAAATGGCAATTCACCCATTCCTGATAATGGGCCATATCCTATTGATAATGTTATTGTATCTCTACCATGTCTTACAACAGTTGGGGCTGAACCTCCCGTTTTAGCTTCTACAATTGGATCCCCTAGTCTTGTTTTGCCTAAAGGAGTACTTGATGAAATCTCCTTAACCATTTCCTCCAATGTAGATTGTTGTTCCAGAAATGATGAATATACTGCTCTATTTTGCAAGAAATTTACTCTTATCGATTCAATGTAGTTCAAACATAATAAAAAAAGTGTTATTTTGAAAATAATAATTTTATCTCTGCTCATTTTGAATAAGCAAGCTCCCTAATATAATCAATTCTTTTTATTTAAAGTTATCAGAACGTTTATCATTATTGAATAATGTTGATTTATGCATGTATATACAATCAAATGCATGTACTTTTACATGCTACACGTTACTTATTTGTCATTATTGACATTTTATACCGCCATGATATGCGAAAAATTAACCGCCTAAGTATACATGTGGCTGAAATTACAAGTAGATCGTTGTGGGGTCATTTTTACGCCAGTAATAAAAATATAGCTTGTAATTTCAGCTTCAGGCAAGAAATCATTTTTTGCAATTTTTCTATTGTTATCTAATTTACTCTATCGCAAACAAGGTAAGTTTTTTTATACGAAGTAAAGTATAAATCAATCACCAGAACACAATATTGTAATTACACTTTTCTCACCCCTCAGGTAAAAATGGCTCAGAAAGCTGTAACAAAGAAAAGTAAGATATCAAAGGAAGCTAAGAAGAACAAACCTAAGAGAGCAATGACTGCTTTCATGTACTTTGCAAGCAGTAGGAGAGCAGAAATTACAACAGCAAACCCGGCTCTCAGGTCACAAGTAGCAGAGGTTGCAAAGATTCTCGGTGAGGAATGGAGGAACATGAGTGAGTCAGATAGAGCTCCATTTCAGAAACAAGCAGACGCAGACAAAAAGAGATACGAAAGAGAGAAAGCGCAGATGGCAGGGCAGTAAAAACTCAGTTTCGGAGCGTTGAATAAAGGTTTTAAATGAGTTAGAATAACCTTTCCTGTTACAGATAAAGCTGGATTTTCAGGGAAACTTCGAGGTGTAATAAAAAGGTCTAACTTAGGAAAACAGGATAATATTAGTTCTTTCTACTAATTTTGCGTATCTAAGCACTCATTTCGAAATGTTCCACGGTCCTTCTTCAACACCGGGACAAATAGATTGTTGTGAATGGATATTTGTTTGCGTCTTGTATTTCGATGTACATGAATTGTGAATCATCCTATCTTGAACTTCTGCTGATAAATAATCCATTCTTTCTTTTTGATTACTCTGGCTATGTTGTGTAGGTGATTGAGACTTTATTTGAGATATTAAAGGGCCTATGTCTGGTAATGAGGAGAGCAAACTTCCTTCTCTATAGCGTAAATTCAAAAGACCATTAAGTGTTACAAATGCAGTCTTTAAGAATGACTCATTCACTCCAAAGGTGCAGGTCTCCCTAACGAGTTCAGCATAGTTTTGTACATGTTTGAGCATTTCATAATATTCGGATTGTTGTTCATGCAAGGTTCTAAAATAAAAGTTCGCAGCTGCACCATCAAATTGTATTGGGCCCGGATTACAGAATCTATCCTGCATGGCCCAATGGTCTTGTACTATTTTAAGCCAACGATAAGCCTTCCCCTTCAAATCAACTTCACTAGAAGGAATCGTAGGCATATTACCTGGTAGCTCTGGATGAGTTTCATCGTTTGAAGGAACGATCTTCATTAGGCAATTGAAGGGAATTGCAGTCATTCTCCAATCTGAAACCTCCCCACAAAGTCCACGGATAGAGCAAAGATGCCCAGTCAACCCACTTTCAACAACAATTGAGGCAAAGTGGCCAAGTGCGTAACCGAGTTTTGCGTCAAACTGAGAGGGCATTGCAGATCTACCTTGATAACCAAAGAAATGTGTGAAAGGCTGAAAATTACCATTGTATTTGTTTTCCTGTTTTCTTTTTTTAAGTTCTTTCTTAATCATAAGTACCAACAAAGCCTCTGTTTCTATCGCTGAAAACGCAGAGTCAACATCTAAAGAAAGTATTTCTTTCCTGATAAATCTTGGAAGGGACTTAAATAGAGCAAGACTCCAGGGTGTCATCTTAGAAGAATACTTTCCCAATGAATTTGTATTTTGATTGTTAATGTTGTCTTGATTCAAGTTACCACTAATTGTATTTTCGGCCCCCTGATGAGTTGTATTCGTTCCTTGGTTACTTGGTGTTTCACTACTTATTGTTGGATGTTCCCCATGCCCTAAATTCATCATCTCTGAAATAAAAAGCTTCATTTCTGTATGTTCTTCTGCAAATCTACGCAATTCATTTATCTCTGATATTAATATTTTCATATCAGGCAAATGAGACAGTAATGCATCTGGAATTAACACAGTTCCAAAATTTTTTCCAAATTCTGCCCTTTTACAAATCACATCCGCCACATCCTCAACTATGTGAACCAATGTTTTGTCTGCTGCACCGTACTCTTCTGCAATAATTACTACATTTGGATGAGTTTGCAAGGCACACTCTAAAACCTCATTGGAAGGTTGTCTTCCCATTAACCTGATAAAATGCCAATATTTTGGCATTGAAGCAGCATCTGTTAAAACATTTCCTATCAAACTTGCATATAATTTTGTACTCGAATCAAATCCAACACAAGCTTCTACAAGGTCATTTGCTAAATTATTAGAAGCAGTTGCAGGGACTCCAACTACTTTTGTGTTGCAATTGTTTTGGAGGAAGTATTCTGACAAAATTGCACCTTGTGTCATCCCAAAGGCAGAACCACATAAAACTAAGCCATCCAAATGCAAATTCATGCAAATTTGCCTGGCTTTTTCCAAATTTTCTTTTGAAATCAGACATTCCGTGTATGTTCTACCAATCAACTCTGAACCACCTTGATTTGGTAAAAGATCAACATCCTTTTCAGTGAGAGTAATGTGTTTGCCTTGCAAGAATCCCTTAACACCGTAGAAACCTAGACATCTTCCCCTAACCATTTTTAGACGGTGATACAAACCCCAAACAACATTCGCTATTCCAGGAGCTTGCCTTGACATTAACAACACACCAATCCTCAATCCTACACCGGGGCCTTCAGAAGAAAGATCAAGTTGTGCTTCTTGGCAGTAGAAGTGATTAGAATTGCACAAATGTGGATAATATGTTGTAATTTGTCTTTTTATTAGTGGGTCCGATAAATTGTATTGAGTTGTAGGTTTACATCTGGCCTTCAAATTGGTCAAAAGTATTGGCAATGGTGGTCTGTAAGTTGTGCGATAAAGCTGAAGAGGGGATAATGTTCCCTGAATCCTGTTGAATACCCCCCTCTTACCCGTACTAGTTCCTTGTGATATATTTCTATCAGTCTCCCCTATAATGCCTTCTTCCTCACCACCATAAAGTAAATCCTTTATTTCTGGTGTCCTGACAATATACGGAATAGTCTCAGAACATGGACCCTCAAATTGCAGTGGACCAGGGGCACGATAAAGATCTTTAAACTTCCAAATATCTCTGACTTGCTTTAGCAACTTGAAGAGTGGCCCATTTAGATCTACCAGCTGTCTAGTAACGGCAGCATAATAACCTGATTTTGACTTTTTTGCCTCCATTATTCTCGTAATGCTAATTCCACACGCTTGCCAATCTATTGGATTACCTTCAAGGCCCCTAATAACTGCAAGGTATCCATTCATACCCTTTGAAACAAGCGCTCCTGCACAGTGTCCAAGAGCATAACAATAGTTTGAATCAAAATTTGATGGCATTGCGCATCTTCCCTCGTATCCCAAATAATGGTGCATCATTGTAAAGCCAAATGGCATCAAAATAGAGTCGGGGTATTTATTGGAACTGTCGATTTCCACTGGGACAGCCTCTTTAGTTTGCCCATGTTCAATATCGTAGTAAAATGACGTTCCATGCCTCCTATGAAGTTCTGCCTCTACTAGTAATATCAAAAGTCTTTCCGTTGCTATCTTAGCAACTTGTATCTGTCCTGTTGCTTCCCTATCAAGTAAAAGTTGTTCTCTTATATTTTCCGGTAAATATTCCCAAATACCGGCGGAAGATTTAGACAGTAACTTACAAATTTTTCTGTCATACTCATCTGGAGCTATCTCATCTCCTTCATCATCCTTCAATTCGTCCAAAATATCGTTTAGTTCTTGAATTAATACTTTAATTTCAGGAATGAATTCTATCAAACCTTCTGGAATAAGGATAATTCCGTACATTTTTCCTTGCCTAGAACGTTCTTCCATCAAGTCTACGATGCTTTTTACGATTTCAAATAGTGTTATACCTTCATGTTCAACTTCTTCCGCAATAAAAACCATATTTGGTCTTGTTTGTAGGGCAACTTCAAGTGCTAGATGAGACGCAGACCGTCCCATAACCCTCACGAAGTGATATACATTTTGAGATGTACAAATGTCAGAGCATAGATTCCCAACACATTCAGCATAGGTTCTAGCAGCAGTGTCAAATCCAAAGGAAACCTCTATCGCTGGATTCTTAAGGTCACCATCAATTGTTTTTGGAACGCCAACAACGCAAATACTATTCTTTTTCTTTCCCATGTAATCAGCAATCAAAGCGGCATTCGAATTTGAACCATCTCCACCTATGACAATTAAGCCGTGTAATTGAAGTTGCTCGCAAACCTTTTCAACATTTTCTAGGTCTTTTTCACCGTTTATCCTTCCCCTCCCAGACCAAAGCATATCGAAACCACCTTGATTCCTAAAACGGTCCATCATTTCATCAGAGACAACCTTGTATGTCGACTTAAATAGGCCATCTAATCCCCCTAAAAATCCAAAAAGTTGACTGTCCGGATGGTGGTTTTTAATGAAATCATAAACACCACCTATTACATTATGCCCTCCTGGTGCAGGCCCACCAGACAACACAATACCAACTCTTAAAGCGTGATATGAATGTTCCACATTATTAGAATCATCTCTAACGATTTCAATGCATGGCCTACCAAATGTGTTAGGTAATAATTCCTTTAATTTATCTCCATCTTTCTGAACCAAATCTGGTATGTCAATTTCCTTTGTTTCTATTGAATTAGTTGCAAGAGAATACGGTAAAGTTGGTGTCCAAAATTGTCTTTCGAGTTGAACAGGGCTAAAATTTTCAAAAAGATCTGCAGAGTGAAGGTGTGGTTTTCCGCCCATTGATAATTTGAAGGAATCCAACCTAGTAGTCAAATTGCGATCAAAAGAGTCTCTCCTTCTAACAGGCTTCTGAACAGAATTAACCCTTACGGTAGAGGATACAGCCTTATCCCTGTCAATATGAGTATCTTCCAGAATTACGGCAAGACTCCTAAGACGGCGAATGTTATTTCTTTGAACCTTATTTGTTTCTCTACTAAAAAACATTTTCAATTTCACCTAATATTACCTCAAATATTTTCTGAATTCTTCAATTATTACCTTATTACTTAAAATGTATACCTTTTAATTGCTATACAAGAATATCATTAATATTTGAAAATAAAAAACAGGAATAATTCATTCACACATAACCCTCACGAACAATTGTCAATGAGAATTATTGCATTCAAAAATCCCGCCATTGTGGAACTTCTAGAACATATTAGGTCGAGATAAATTGAAAAAAAGCTTAGTAAATTTTAACTAATAGCGCAAACACACTGATATATAACTTCCTACCAAAATTTCATAGTTTTAGCAGCAAAATTGCTGTAAAAATGCATATAGTTATATAGAAATTTGTTCTGAATTATTTTAAACCTAAATATATATATACATATGTAAATCAAAATATTAAAATTCGCAACAAAAGTCATTAATTTGTGTGTGTTTATGGAGTTTGAATATATCATGTTGATTTGCTAAGATTTTATTCGAATACAAAACCTAACAAATATCTCTATTTGTTCCTTAATTATTTGTTTCTAGTGTCAAAATGAGGGGTGACTTGCGCTCGCATTTAAAATAGTTTTACATGTATCTTTCCACAAAATATTTCTCACTTCACTATCTCTAAAATGTACTTCCAGAGGAAGGAAGTTTTAGGTGAACCTCCGATTCTTGCATCTTTCGGTTCTATCCGTTCCCAAAACTCGAAGAAAAGGAAATTAAGTCCGACATTCCAGTTTTTTGTTGGAGTAGGTTATGTTATTTATTTAATAGTTACACTACTTGTTATATCATTAATTGCACAACCAAGTGAAATTTATTCTTCAATCTATTCGGTTCAGAATGTTTTAAAATCAGCCAACTGGAATCCAGACACATCAACCCCAAAGAATTTAAATCCTAATAATATTCAAACAAATGATGATATACAAAATTGGATGACATATGTATTAGGACCAATATTGTTAAGTGGTTATATTTCCGATCAAAACCAAGTTATTGGAGCCTCTTTCTCCAAGTGTATAGGTGAATATACTCCTGATAGCAATTCAAACAATCTTGTTCCTTCTGACTATGGGATTGCAAACATATTGGAAGTATCTAATTGCAATGAAAGTAAAATGAACATGGTATCAAGAATATCAGAACCATACAAATACCTGGAAATTTTCTTTGACTCATCAGAGAAATATATTATTCAGGAAATTGAAGAGACACCAACTATTCCAACAATACCAAAAAAATCAAAGAGGACAGATATAGTATCATATAAAATTGAATTGCTGATATACAATGCTAATGCTGAGGCATTTACAGTACTCAACTTTTCTTTTAATTTATCAATTTTTGGAAATTATATCCTAAATATACATTCACAAACCGCAACATCTATAAATAAATTTATAGGATTACCATGTACAAGTTGCAATTTTACAATAAAACAAATACTGAAGGTAATACTGTTTTTTATATATTGTTTTATTTTCGTCTTACATTTTATTCCAGGAATTATTTTATTCTTTACGAGCTTGTGTGGCTCAAGAAGTTCTACAAATGAAAAAGAAAGTACTATCAAAATGGAATCTTGGTCAAGTTATTTTAAAGAAAGATCATTATCTATTGCAATTAGATTGTCTCACTTTAGCACAGTAACATTATGGATCACCTCAGCCTTGATAATTCAACTTCTTCCTGATTTAGAACTGAAAAATATACTTGAGAACAGTAATAAAGTTGCTATTGAAATTATCAATGGGAATTCTTCAGGAATTCCTTTATTAAATTCAATAATCTATTGGGTTCAAATTGCATCAATTCTGAAGTTTATAGGTACGGCTGTTGGGTGTTTATCGACATTCTTAATACTTTTTAGAATTTTTCAGATATTTTCTTCATTATTTTCCCAGGTTAATGTTCCATTGAAGACAATAATTTTGTATTTCAAGAAGATAGTAGGGATATATCTTTTTATAAATACAATATTGTTAACATTATCACTTGGAATAATTATTTATATACAAATAAACAAATATTATCCAATAATAAGAGGTTTTAAATCGTCATTTACTACCTCTTTATTTCTTCTCTTTCTATCTCCATTCGACGAAATAGGATGGGAAGGTAATTTAAATTCTACAGATGCAAATATAACAACAATTGTTTTTGTTTCAGTAATATTAGGTATTTCAACATTTTATCTAATGTTAGTTCCTCTCTCAACAGCAACGATAATGTTTATATTTAATGAGGTTGAAGTGCTTCAATCTCTAAAGCAAAATACTGATAATATCTACACGATAAAAACCAGTATAAATTCATGGATTCAGCAGCTTTTTTTTCTTTCAACATTCTGGGCAACAAAAAAAACTGGCTTTTTTTCCAATAAATTTCCTTTGAAAATATCTAAGGATTCTCCTGACTCACAGAATAAAACCGAATTTACTAGTGCTTCGAAAATTACAAGATGCTCGAGTAACATTAATGAAAATGAGGAAAAACATCAGGTAAAAAGTATTTCTGACTGGAGGCAGAAGAGATTTATACAATTTAAAAACTTCTTTAAAGTACCTCCAAAACTTGAGTTCATTCCATATTATATTTTTTTTATTTTAATATTATTTCTAGTTTTATCTATAATATGGATTGTTCGTATTGTAAATCATCGATTAGAAAAAGATGCAAAAGATATTGTATGGAAAATATTAGATTACCCATTTAAGGCCAGATCTTTTTATACCTTTGACCCAACTAAACGGTTCTCTCCATACATGTTTCAGGAATGCTCAAATGAAAAAACTGTCAACCCACCATTTTTATATGACGAAACTCAGTTGGAAAGCATCCCTTCGGAATTGATTTATGGTTTATTTCAATCATTTAGACTGAGTAATTTGACATCAATCAACCAAATAAAAGTATGGATGGAAAGAATATTAATTCCGTCCATTTTGTCTAAATCAAATGAAACCAAAAAAAATGACAAATTTTTGACGGATATTGGATACCCTACTCTTACACCAATAGTTAATCCTATTCTTATGCTTAAACAACATTTCAACCCAACTAGATGTAACTCGAATCCAAAAACCTCTGGATTATATCTTAGCAAAACAATGGAAACAAAAACCAAGGTTAATTTGGATGATATTACAGACTACAATATATCTTCGACTAAAAATTATAATTTGTTTTCAGTTCGAAATGAATCATTAGTTAATGATCTGAATGACAATATAACTGGTTCATACTTGAAAAATAACTCGTCTACGGAAGAAATTGGGCAGATGGAGTCAAGTTCATCTAGTTATGGAGTAGATAGAATTTTCGTGCTGTATTCAGGGACTCAAAATGAATTGATGGAACAATTCAATAAGACTCTAAATGGAGAAGATGAAGGAAATTTGTTTTGGGTAATTAAGTCATACTCCCTATCTAAAGGAAGCGATTCACAAATTCATCTTGTCCATTCATTTGGTCAATCAGCTAATGAAATTAACATAAACATTCCATATTCTGGACTTTTCGATTTTAATTTAGGTGAAATGAAATTATATTTTCCAATTCTAATCCCAGGTAAATCTTCTGTTTCTCTAATAACAATTGATTTTGATATCTCTCCGACTGGATTGGTTTCTATCTCCTATACCTTTGATTATATTAAGACTGAGTGGATTACACAGGATAGCGATGAAATGGAAATAATCGTTGATCGAAAGTCGGAGATTGAAATATCTGCAGTTGAAAATAATTTAAAATATAATTTGATTTTCTCAGAAGTGATATTGGGAATACAAGTACTTTTGTTTTTGGTTTTGATTTCAATTTTAATATATAATGCAGTAAGAAAAAAATATTTAAATAAAAAGCTTCTAAACAAAACAAACTATGAAATGAATATCTCTGATCAGGAAAGTGAAAGAGAAAACAAGAAGAAATTCAAAAAATTTCGACTAAAAAGAATGCATAGACAAAAAAAACAATATATTAATGACTTAAGTGAAGATTCAGGTGAAAAAGAAGAAGACAGACACAGAGTGATTGTGATAAATGAAAAGAAAGATCTATTGGAATTCAGAAGAAAGAAAATGATAAAGAAAATAAAAACAAGACAATTCGAAGATGGTGGTATTGAAGTAAACAATGAAATTGATGACATCAATGATGAAGACATAATTCAATTATACAAACTAAAGAATGTTAATATACTTGCAATAATAATAATATCAAGCACTTTTTTAATTCTATTTTGTCTATGCTTTAGATATTACATTTTAATAATTACAACAAAAATATCAATTAACCCCAACTCTATTGACTTTGAAGGTGGTTTTAATTCAATTCCGACATCTGTTGGCGTTCCACTCCCATGGGAAATTTCGATGGATGACGTTTATACAACAAAATTCGATTTAAACATGATAGGGTCAAATTCAGGGTTTTATAATGACAAAGTATTTTCAATTAAAAAATTAATAAAGACAATTCATGATATTAGAAGAATTTCAAACTATTTCTTCATGTTTGAATTTTTTGCTGCATCGATTATATTAGTATATATTGCCTTTCTGTTTTTATATTCTGGAATATTAATTGAACGTCACAAAAGAGTAAAGATGTTCAGAATCAAGAAACATTTCGAAAAAACGGGGGATAACATCCTTGAAAACTCACTTGACTCTGTTTCTTTGTTCACATTTATGGACTCGACCTCACAGACAGGTTTCAGTTGGAAAGAAGCTAATTATGCCTTTTTCCCAATTTTTTGCGTGGTTTTTTCATTCATAATATTGTTTTCTATAACTGGATACTCAATTTTGGGTTATCAAGAGGGTCAATTTTTTTCATTTTACTATTCATTCATGAGCTCATTAATGTTAATGTATAATTACAATAGCATAAAAAATGTGATATTATCTAAAACTTTTCCTGAACTTTCAATCAGATTTTACATGAGCGAGTTATCATTTATTATTAAGCCAATATATTTAATTTTCACTTTTTTTACCTTTAATTTTATTTTAAAGGCACTAATACCTGCATCAATAATATTCTATATGCGTTCAATAGCATCAAAAAATTTGCAATCCTCTCAAGACACATTATTATCAAAACTAAATAAGGTTGCAGTTACAAGACCTTCTATTCCAATTTTTGTAAATGATAGCATTACACTGAGAATGAAATTTTTTATAAAAGCTTTATACATAAAACTAGGAAAAATAAAACACCTAGACAAACAAAATTCATTTGAAGATGAAATGATCAATGAACAAATCGATTCAAATATTAAACAAGGAAAAGACAACCCAGATTGGATATTTGCAAAATTAATTCCTGAGTTGTTCAATGAAATAATCCACTATAAACTAAATATATCGGAGCTGGTGAACAAAGATCAACAGGGAATACAAGAAATTAGAGATTACTTAAGTAATACATCCTTACAATTACTGCTCATTCAAGAACATTTGGTAAAAATTGAATTTCTAAGATGTAAACTTTCCATGATAAGACAGGAACTCATGAAAATTGAAGATGTGAAGAAAGATATATCAAGAGGTAACAGAGAATCGCAGCATTACTTGAACAGGCTATTGCAAAGGTTAATGAGTATTAATGACGAAATCGAACACTTAGACCAAAGCAATAAAGCAATATCTCAAGAAAAAGAAATTAATAAACAAAAAAACATTCAAAGTATAAATTCAAATAGCTTAAAAAAGGAAAAGGATAAGTGTGGGAATGACTACTTATTTGAATATGATAATTCATACGCAAAAGAGCTCTTTGATAATTCAAAGATAAATGACATTTTATCAGAAAGTGATATTAAAAGCAGTTTAACTTCAGAGTCAGAAACATCAGAATTAGAAACAAGAAGAGGCAGGAAAACGGTACTAAGTAATAATCCTGAGCCAAATATTAGAAACGATATACTCAATCTAAACAGTGAAGAACTAGAGAAAAGAGTCGAAGAATTGTGGAGAAGATAAAGAAAGTTATATTATGAACTGTTACTTAAAATTGTTTGTATGAATTACTGCTTTCTTAGTATTATCTTTAATTAATGATAATATTTCTTTGTTATTTTTGATCTGATTTAGTTTTGTGCTACATTTCTCAACTATTTCTTCTTCTGATAGATATGGATGCAACGAAATTTGTGAATTGTAGTTAAAAAAATAAAACATTTTTTGTGTTGAAATATTTAAAATAGATTTTTCCCAAGACATTAGGGGCCTTGTGTTTTTCAGCCTTTTTTTCAATGTCAGTGAATCCAGGTTATATCTCGATTTTTCTGAACAACTTAACTCATCCCACCTAAGCTCACATTCAGCAAATGAATTTATTTTGTTTTTAAAGCCGAATAGAAGTTTTCCAGAAATGGGTGGGATTGATGTCCCATTAATTAGCATCTCCATCTTAAATCGCTTTTTGAGTCTTCCGCAAATATTTCCAGAAATAATTCCAAATCTACGAGTAAGATTACAATTTATCAGTTTATAAAGTAAATGAACAAAATAATTATTCAAATATATTACTATTGTTATTTTGTTAGGTTTTGCTTATCATTCCCACCTTTTGTAATTTTTCTTCCTTAAGTGAAATAATACTAGCGCCGTAGTAATAACTACTGCTGATACAGTGATAACTATATTTATTTTGTTAAAATCATCGGGAATTCTATCAAAATGAGTGCTCGGATAAAACTCTTTTATTTCTATATAGTTAAATCCAATAGAAATCAACATTGAAGTTGATTCAAATTTCCTATTTGGAAGTACAATCATTTTCCTAGGGCCAGAAAATTTCATTGCAAATTTGACCCTTTGATCTACCATTGGTTTATATGGTGGGTAATCCATATTTTCAATTGAATTATTGCTAAAGTATTTATTTGAACCAGGCCTTAGTGTAGTAAACAATTTTTCAGGTATAGCCTCGATAATGTTACTGTTTTCGTTTCCGAATAGAATCATTTTCGGTGTTATTGATTTCATTGTTCTACTCAAAGTTAAAGTAGTTATGGGCAACTCGTAATTATACAAGAAAGAGGTTTTTTGTATGTGTATTTTTCTTTCCGGATAAATCTTTGATTCATTCACATTCTTTTCGGAAGAAATCAAAAACATAAACTTCTTAAAAAGAGACGAGTTATTATTGTCTTCAAAGGGGAATTGATATAGTTCAAGTATGTGAAATACTGGAATTTGGTGATGCGCATGAAATGCTGTTAATACTATTAAATTATGATAAACTCCAAGTTTATATGGAGGAGTAAATGATTCAGGTAATATTTCGGAATGAAGTAGATTGCCATTAATTGAATTAAATAGCATTACTTTTTTTTTATTCGTAATAAACCCTAGTATTGTTGGATAGTCAAACTTATTGACAATATCGTACTCTTTTGAAACTATTGAAGGTGAATTTACACAGTTGTGGCATATTGACGTTGAAATGTTTTCTATTGTTTCATCCTTCAAATTATATCTCCACTTTAAGGATGTATTTAGTGTTGAATTAAGCATGTAACAATTAATCGTACTTTCATTATAGGTGATATAATGGTGCGACAAATCCTTATACATTATCCTATAACCTTCCAAGTCCAAATTATTTAAATCTAATATTTTAACAAAGTGATCATTCTTATCAATCAGAATTAACCTTGGATCTATTAACGGATCTCCAGCTGAATCCAATAGTGATGTGGTAAATATTTTTGAAGATTGATCCAATTTCAAGGCATTTACGATGGTTATACCAGAAATAATATCTATTTTGAAAATAAGTTGTTCATTTATAATTATCAGCAATAAGGGTTTTTTTTTGTCACCAATAATATACTGTTTGACTTTTTTCACCCTAATGTTTTCCTTGATATGGCGTTTTATTGTGTCATTTCTCCAAACTAGCTTCCTTTTTTCTACGAGATAACCAAGAACTGAATAATGTTTATTTACAGTTATCAATATTGTTCCGGATAAATCGCCTTCATGAGAAATTGATTCATGAGCCATTGAATCATAGTAGATATTACTTGCAGAGACAATCATAGAATAGTCGAATTTACGTGAAAAATCCATTTTATTTGATTTTTCGCTGGTCTCTGCACTGTAAACAATGAAGTTATTCTCATAATATTCGACATTATCTAGTGATGAAGTAAAAGATTCATAAATATCCACAATTTTGGGCTTTCCACAATAGTTTTCAATAATATCGCAATTTAGTGAAATAATTATTAACAATGAATCCTCCCACTGCAATATCAAATCGCCTTTACTTGTTATAGAAGAGTATTCTATTGACCCATGGTCTATTATTTCATCTTTTCTAAAATAATCTATCTTCAATGTGTTCCTGAAAATTTTATTTTCCGATAGTGGCTTTTTATAACCAAATATATTTGTTATGCTTAAATAATAATTATTATTGCTATAGTTTAAAATTGACAAATAACCCATTTCATTTATCTTATTCTCATCAATGAATATATTTAACAATGAAGACTGAAAATAATTGAAAATTGGTTTAAAGGAATTTAGAACAAATGATTTATTTTGTTCAAAAATATAAATAATGTGTTTACTATAACTACTGTCGTATCGTGAAAAAGTTACTATGATATCGGAAGTTCCGATTTGCCTTAGAGTAAGTTCAGTATCTAAAATTGAAGTCATTTTATCGCTTAGTGAAGAAATATTTATATTCGTATTTATGTGTTTCGTTTGTCTGTTGTTAAAATTATATTTCAATAGTCCAAACTCATTGCTATTCTTATCTAAATATAGTATATTGAGAAATTCAAATTGATCATTTTTAGTTATTAAACAAGAATTTAAATAAATAGAGAGATTTTGTTGGAAAGATATTGTTTCTCGAGGACCATCATCCAATTTCCCTATTTCTTCATTAATTTCATAGAGAGCAATATACTTATTATTAGTGTCAAATATAACAAGTGATTTTATAATTTCACTTTCACCAAATATAATGGAAATAGGAAATTTATTATCGCCAATAGACAAAGTTTCATTTTCTAATAAAAAACCGTCTGAACTTCGAACAACAAATAAACTATTTTTTAATGCCAAATAACATTTTTCTTTAGTTATAAATAACTCGGTAAAGGCACTTTCTCTTGGAATTTCCATATCCAAAGTCCACCTTATTGATATTATACCGTTATTTATATCAATACTTCTTAGTACCAAATAATCACAATCGCATCTTTTTACAAGCATAATGTACCTCAAATCGTCTACTTTCTTAAAATTAACAAGTCGGTCTCTTGAGCAAAATTCATCTAGTTTACCCAAAACTTTATTATTACTGACAATGAAAACCCTTCCATTTTCAAGAACAAATAAATTACCGACAGAGGTGTCGACCACGGTGTAAATTGAATCAATTCCGACAATACCATAACCATTCACCAAATTCAAATTATTTCCACCGAAAACATTACAAAATGTCACTACAAAAAAAAAGAAGCGAATAAAGATCATAACTGGATTGGTAAATTATAATGATATATACAATAATTTCCCATAAATTAAAATAACTATAAAATTAAAACACAGAAAGAAAGTTTAAAATAATTATTTACAAGTATATAAGGGCAGTTTGAGCTAATTTGACAATGTTAATTATTGGGGGGCAGCGGGAACAGCTAGTCAAATTGACTCAAAACATCTTCCCACTGTTGTATTTCATTTATTTGTTCCGATCCAGAGAACTCCTTACAGTCAGAAGTTCCTTTCATACAGTCTTCAGTCTCGTTTTCGAACTCTTTGCAAACTTTCACTTCCTCAATTTTTTGGTCAACCATTTCTATTTCACTTGTTTTTGTTTCTTTCTCGTTTATTTGATTTACTTGAGGTGGAATAAAGTAAGGTATCTTTCCAGATATCCAATCGTTGAGTATAATTTTTGCAGTTGTTGCTAGATCAACTTCTCCGCCGCGTAAGATCTTTCCCAACCTCTTTCCAACAATAGTGAGGAATTCGTCAGAGTCATCCCACCTGTCCAAATTCCCTAAATCATATCTCTCTTTAATATGCTTTTCCTTGACAATAGTTAGAAGTTTTTTAATATAAATACAAGGATCTGAAAGTTTTTCTGGTCTAACAGCACCTCTTAGAACAATGTTGTGGCCAATAGCACTCTCCGGTGGTACGATACCCGGGCAATCTATAAGATATATTCTGTGTGTCAAGTGAATATATTGCCAAATTTTAGTCTCTCCAGGAATTGGAGCAACTTTACACACCTTGCTACCTCTAAGTGTATTAATAATACTTGATTTGCCAACATTTGGGTAGCCAATAAATCCTACACTAACATGTTTTTTATCCTTCAATAATGATGCATACTGCCTTAGTACATGAAACAATGTTCTTTTGCCAAATGAATTTGTAATACTTGAATGGAATGCAATGGTTGGTCTATAACTACCATAGAAGCCTATCCATTTACTAATAACCCATTTTGGAATCAAGTCTACTTTATTTATAACAAACAAGATATATTTTTGTTTGCACTCTTTGGAAATATATTCTTCAATATACCTACATCTAGTCCCCTCAGGATCTCTGGCATCAAGAACATGTATTATGATATCAGAACTATCTATCACTTTGTACAATTCCTGCCAAATGCGTCTTGAAGTACCTTTTCTTAATACAGAATCATCATTCAATAAGTCAAAACCCTGAAAATCATTATTTCTCTGATCAGATAATTTCGTTTTAAAGTTTTCATCAGCACAATCACCTATATTCTCATTGTAATTTATTTGTGATTTTTCAACATCTCCAATAAAATCACTCAATGTGTCATATTGTGACGCCATCTTCGGCCTTTTTCTTCTTTGTTCTCCGAATGTTCTGTTGTAGGGTTCAACAGTAAGTAACTTCATACTGGAATCGGAAGGCTTAAAGTTAATTTGTTCAGAATCAATAATGGAAATCGGAAGCTTTGATCTTTTCAGGACTACAGAGTATGGATCTGAAGCGGCTTTCGACATTTCTTCCCGGAAGGTTTCCATTTTCTCTTGAGTGATTACCCTAGTGTTTCCAAACCATCTTCTATCTGGCTCAACTCTAACAACCGTTCCAGATGGCTTGTCATTTTTTAACAGCACTCCCTTCTCCCTATACATATTCAATCTATTTATTGTACTTTTGGTTCTATAGAACCCATCTTTTTTCTCGATCTTCCTATCGGGATTTGTGGATGCAGTACTCTTCGAAATTGAAGCAACATTCTTTTTTTGTTTATAAGTTCTGATCCTTTTTATACGTTCAATACCTGAACTCAATCTCTTCGTTTTTTTTGACATTTTTAGTCTTTGCTACTTTTCTGGCCCCGGAAGCCTTGTATAGCAGAGTTAACATTTGACCGCTTTTATTTGTAATAATAAATTTGCCCAAGCGCCCGAAAATAACAAAAGAATCAAAATTTACTGGAAGTCCTCCAAGTTCAATAAAAAAATACCCTCAGATTCACTTCATAGTATTCTATTCCCTTATTATTACTAGACCTTCATTGATTTCACTATTCATTATACTTATTATTGAATCCCAGTCCAAATTGTTATTCCCACTCTTCGCATGGTTGGCACTTGAGCTATGTAATCCTTTTTTTAAATTTATTTCATGTGTTTTATGTTTTACAACAAAACTAAAACTTTCATTATCACTACTTTCGTTTGAATCTACTGAATCCTTGCGACGCTCTTTTTTCGAGTTCCTGTTTTTGAGGTTGGTTTGGTGTGACTTCAGTTTCGTGTCATCAAGCTTCAACTCTTTACTTTCGGTTGGCTGAATTTTTGACTGTCTCGATCCCATAAATAAACGAAAGGAAAGAAATAATCAACAGAAAAAAAGTTTAGGTGTAAGTGCTTAAATTCGCATGCGCTGTGCCGCAAATAATTTAAAATGCACCCAAGTGAAAAACAAAACAATATAAACATAAATTATAAACTATGTTATGAACTATTTATAATGAGTGGGACAAAATTGCAATACCTAACTGTTTTGCAAATCATCCATTTTTATTTCATTTTTGTTGTATGCATTTCTACTTTCTAAACGCTCAATTTCGTTTTCCTCTGTTTCAAGAATAGAGAAATCCTCGGCTCCCCTTATAAGCATCATGCTTGTTGGCTCAATACTCCTAAGAATTGAGCAACAATTAACTCTACCTGACTTATTCTTTGAAATATGCCTTTCCATTGTCATATTATTTCTAGATTTATTTGAATTTACTTGATCAAAATCATCAGACCCATATTCTGGGTCTAGATTGAAATCGCCAAATTCAATGTCAAGGAAGGAAGATATATCAAAGTTGTTTGTTCTAAAGGAAGACCTGGTTTTGGTTGGTAAAAACCATCTCCACGAAAATTTACCACCAAAAACTTGAGAAAACAATAAATACGCACCTTTCTTCTTCCTATACACAAATTCCTGTTTCAAGTGTTCAATACCTGTAGTATTGTTTACAATGCAGATAATCTGATCAATTAGCATTGCAATGCAAAAAATACCAAAGATCAAACTCTCCACAATTACTGTAAATCCAAATATAAGCATTACTGGAGTCATACTACATCCCTGGGTACTTTTAAGATTATCATCAACACTTACTGATAACCCCAAACTTGTACCTACAAGATTCTCGTTAACAACAATACTATTAACTTGATCTGGATATGAAAAACAGCTGTAAAAACAATAACAAATAAGTGTCAATGAATACACAGAAAATAAGAAAATATAAAAAAGAAATAGTAGAAATTGCTTCTGATTATTAACTCCAACACAATTATTTACCCATGGGCAATGATGATCCATCATAAATACGCATCTTTTACAAACCGAACAGTGGTGAGTTCTCGGAGGTTTCAGGTTGTTACATTTTATGCACGATCTGATTGAATTACTTTGAGATTGAAGTTCAATAGGTAATATTATCTCACCTTTATCATCGCCATTTGGCATCACCCCCGGGTCAGTAGTTGTAGTAATTAAATGGCACAATGAAGAAAGTATGAATAATAAATTATAGAAGATAATGTTAGAAACGAAAGCCACTACTTTACCAGACTCAAGAAAGGTTGGTATGAACAGAAAGTTTAGTACAAGTGATGCGTATAGTAGTAAAAACTCCCCAAAAATCATGCAAATTATTCCACATACATCATTAACGAACCAACATGGCTTGGAAAAAAACATTATTCCACTTTAACAAATGGCTCCATGTGAAAAAAAAAGAGAAATTCTCTGAATAATCAATGGTGTTCACGGAAGTTTTTTAACAATAATCTGTTCTGAACATATATAGTATTTAAACGTATAAACTCAAGAACTTATTTGTTATGGATATTGTGAAAACTCGCGACATTATACCAGTAAGTTTACATACTCGCATGCCCGCCAGTTAGTACTCGGCAGGCCCGAACCACGAAGATAAACGAACTGCAAGGCACAAAAAAAATCGTATATCCGTCTATGACAGCGACTTAAATCAGAGTAAGTACTAAATACCTAGAAAAACAACGGACTAGATGCTCGAATCATGTATCAAAAACAGGTTTCACTCATCCCGAGAGTTTCCAGGTGAAGTATAACATTATAGATACAAAAGATTATTAGTATAATAGTGAACATCCGATACTGTACCGATAGTCCCTCCCAGAGAACGGGAGAGATGTTTTTAACCTTATCAGAACACGGATATGCATAATGATATCATGTGAAACTAATCACGGTTTATTTTTCGTTGAGCATGAATATAAAAAAACGAAAGGAGTTGGAATCATCTTGATACATGCTACGTGGACCAATCACCATACCCAATGTGGCTATTCAACGTATTACAAAGTTTAATAAAGATGTTACGTCAGCCAATCTTCAATGTGAATGCATCTCAATTTCCAACACTCACTAATGGTTTAGCGACAACACCTTCTCTAAATCCATTCTTAAATCTTCTAGCCATAGTCTTCAGATGCCTCATTCTTCCTGTTCCTGTGGTTCTACGTCTCTTCGCCTTTTGACTCCAGTTATATGATCTCATCTTTGATGATGGATAACCACAAGATGCGCAACGCTTCTTTTGGACCATGTATGCTCTCTTTCCACAACGACGACAGAGAAAATGAGTCTTTCCATGGTGTTTACCACGACTTCCTGTACCCTTTCCTGCCTTACCCATGATTTCTACGTAAAATGAATCAAATAGAAAGTGAACCCTATGTTTTTGTGCAAAACCAGTGATCCAAACTCGGTATCTCCCAAGTTCAGTTCAATTGAATGTTACTCTCAAACGAACTTTGAAACTTTCTTTACCACGTCTAAGTGATAGACAGCCCCGAAAAAATTACTATTGACTATTTTGCGGTCATTAATTCTTAACAATAATATTAGCAACTATATAATGGGCCTATTGTAGACGAGACGCTGTTATGCTATTTCTTTTAGTTACGCCAGTCCCCTACCCAATAGAAAACCACAAAATTATAGAACCCCGTCTCCCAAGCGGTAATATAATGTCAAATAATAACATTGAAAGAATGTGTTTCAACAGTGTCGGACAAAAAGAAAAAGAAAAAAAAGATTAGATATAAACAGTATCGACTACACTTGAACAATCCTGGAGAGCTTTTGCAATCTATTTAGAAGTGCGTCACCTTTTTCAATGATTTCGTTGTAGTTATTTGTCTTTTTGTCTATGTAATTGCAAATAATTGTCTGTTTTACTTTGTCAATAGTGCACGGTAACTTCGAAGATGATATGAACGTGACTACATCCCTTTCTAAGAACTGGGGGGATACTCCAAACGAGTCTGCCATCTTGGTAATAGAAACTGATTCGAAAGGTTCTAGATATTGTTTGTATGCTCTTAGTCGGATTGACCTTAGGTAAAATTTGTAATGAGGATATAGATAAATATCTTTCCTAATCATGAAAATGATGTCAAGTAGAGCCTTCGAAAATTCGAGATACTTTCCGTTGTAGAAATTTTCAATATATTCAAGTAGATATTTTTTATCTGGTTGCAATGCAATCTTCAAGATATCTGGGCAAGTTAATAATTTGTTTTTAAGTGTTACCCTGTCTACCGAAAGAATAGATGTTAATACAGTATAGAATATCAGGCGATCAAATGACATAAGCTCTACAGCCGTGAATGTGGTTATTGAATCCAATAAAAGTTCAGAGGCAAGGGAAAATTTTCTAGTTGAGATTTTGTGAATAGCATCATAAACTTTGAATCTATTTTTCCTTTCCCAGTCGCTAGTGGTCTTTAATTGATCTTGTGACTTTAATAAAAATGAGTTTACTAGTTCTGAATCATTCCAAAATAATCCAATTCTTATCCCAAGAAACAGTAATTCAGTCCTAAGTCCCCCAACTGTTTTTTCAAGTGCAATTTCCAATTCTTTTAGGCACTCTTCCTTATTTCCTATACGAATGAGATAAACCAGCTTTTCATATTGGCAATTCCTAACTTCAAGGTCACCATAATTTTCGGTAGCATCTTTTATCTTTTCATCTAGAGTTTTCAACTCATCTTCATTTTTCTTAGATATAATAGAAATTATTTCCTCATCTAATTTAAAAATAGCTGTATTCTTTACTAGGGACTCATAAAGTGGGATCATACCATTCTGTTTAATTTTTTCAATAACTCTAGTTATTGAATAATTTTTTTCCTCTTCAGTAGAATATATTGATCCAGATAGGTGAATTAATTCGGTAAGTTCAAGATCGGGAACTGTTTGTAATAACTCCTCAGGATTATTAACACGATCCATTTGTTGCCTTAGTGTACTCATAAAACTCACAATACAGAGATGTAGTATTAAAGAAGCAATAATCTTAATTCCTTATAATAGTAATAAAAGGAAAAAAGCTTCACGGCCTTCACAAAAAAAACACAGCTTCTTGTTTTTTCCTCCCCACCATCACTTGAAAATAACTCTTCATTTTGGCGCCTTTAGCAGCAATTCAGAAATAGTTGAGAACAATAATCTAACCACTTCTACATTTAGGGACTCTACAAATCTCTCATTTATATGAATTAGAGTACAGAAAAGTTGATGGTGATACCACTAATTAATTTTAAGAGATATTGACGTTAATGTTCCTTTATGAATGGAAATCAAAACAGAAACCAAACTAAAAATGGCTTAACGCCCAAGCCTCCAGGAGCATCTCAAAATTCTGTTTTGCTATTAGATGTTACTCAACCTCATTTAAGTTCATCTTCTGGTCAGGTTCAGCCAGAATCAAATGTTCCTTTCATATATATATCTGATAAAAAATCAGAGACTCCCGTAAAGCAAACTGTTTTGAACTCAGCTAACACTCCACTAAATAACTCTGGTTCATCTGATACCCTTAAAGACGCTGTGAGAAAATGGCACGCTAAAAGGAAAAAAAATCCAGATAATAATGACGATTCCAAGAAGCAAAAAAAGCTAACCAAAACTTCAAATATTATGCTAGGTGATAAGTCTAAACAACCGGAAGTTAAATTAGCTGACAATAAAAGCAGTCTCGAAAATTCTGTTCAAACTATTCATATTTCAAATGAACAAAAATATTCCAAATCAAGCTCAGAGTTAGAAACAGACATTAAGGATCCTTTTGATGGTCCACTTTCATTTGACGCAATAATGGCATTGAAAAAAAAGAAAAACGAAGCTGATTTTGATGAAGCAAGTGAGAAAAACATCAATAGTCCGGCTCAAGAATTATCTAGTAACAAGATTCGTCGGAGTAAGCAGGTAAATGAGGCAGCATTATTTGAATCTAGAATTAAAAATCAAGTCGAAACTACACAGAAAAAAGTAATTGCGTTAACAAACAACTTTCAAAGTTGTAGCACTCAAAGTGAGATTATTCAAGTATTTGCAGATGTAATTAATTGTTTGTTTATAAACATTGAAGAAGTCTTACAAAAGCAGGCATTGGATGAAGAAGAAAAAACCTCCCATATCAGAAACTCTCTAGAATTATGCATAAACATAGTTTCACAGAAGTCAAACAATGTAACTGATGAACTTGATGAACTTGCATTAGATTTTCTTGCTAAATATCCTATTGTTTTTGAATCATTAAAAACACTTACAAACATTGAATCTTTAAATGATTCAACTTTAGATGCGGTACATAAATATATTTTAAATTACACAAGTCCAATAGATAGAATCAACCACGTTCTAAAAGTAGATGGCTGAATATACCTCTACAATGATAATTTTATTCAAAATGTTTGATATATTTGCTACTTTATTTAAAATTATTTACTATGTATTCCTAAGTAAACTAGAAATTGATTGCATTGCGCATGTTATTGTAGCGGCTTGTTTTGCTTTACATACAACTATCAAGTAATAAATTAACTCCTTGTATGAAAAAATTATTCTGCATCTTTCAAAATCAGAACGGAGAATATTCTGTGGGCTACATATCGTTTTTTTAAGGAGAACCTTTAGTTCAAGTGGGAGAAAACTGTTATGAACCAATTCAGTCATCTCAAACTTGGTAACACCACAAAGTTTAAATGCATAACTCCAAATAGACGACCTTATAGGATTTGTAGTTGGGACTTCAAATATATCGCATATAGTTTTCATCTTTTTGCTACATTCAAATAACAGGATATCCAATTCATTTTTTATACAATTCGAACACTCTTTTGAATACGTTGAGAGAATAGACCAAACTGTTTCTGAATAAAACTCGTAGTCTGACATTTGAATGGGAAAACTATTTACCGTACATATTAAATGGTCGTTTTTTGTTACCGAATTTTTTTTGTTTGAAACTTTGTTATTTAGTTTCTCCTTCGCACCTCCTGTTTCTTCTTTTTCACATTCTGTTAGATTGTGCCCTAAAATCGATTTATATTCATTCAAGCTAAATATTTTATCAGATTTATCACCTATTCTTTTGAAATTGAAAGAAATTGAATTTTTTTTTACCATTGGTTTTGAATTCATAACAGAGGAAAGCAGGAAGCGATCTGCCCAGTGCTTATCTGAATTTGATCTTAGTATGATTGCATCGTTTTTATTCATACTTAAAATATCTCCATTATGAGAGAATCGATTTAATAAGTGAATAATTCTTATTAACTTTGAATCATCATCTTTAAAGTTGTTGCTACCAACAAATCTTTCCCTAATCTCCTTTTTATTTCTTTTTCTTTCCCTTAATTTATTGGGAGAGAAATCAGAAGTGGAGACTTTTTCATCACTTTTTTGAAACTCTGGTGAATTGTTTTTGAACTTAAAGCGATCTAAATTAAAAAATTCAGTTAAATTTAATCTGAATTTATCAATTTTAGAGTGAAAAAATCCTGTAGAAAGAATGTAGTTTTGAATTAAATTTATTTTTGTTGAAATAAAGGGAACTAAAATTCCTGTTGATTTTCTGGTATCTATTTGTTGTGAACTGAAAATGCTCGAGGCATTCCCACTAGTAATTGAATCAGTAACTAAAACTTCTTCGTTCTCTTGATTCACAACGGAGTTATCCTCTTGTTTTCCTTCTTCACTTGAAACATAAACATAATCAGACAGAATTTCTTTATAGTATGATGTTTCTAAATAAGCAAGTATGTTATCTGTTGATTTTGATTCCAAACCTTTTTTATACTCTATACAGTCTCTGAGATTCTCCGCCGTTGGGTCATAACAAGTATTACCATCGCAATTTACCCCCTCAAGAGGGTCTGACCCAAGTTCCCAATGGTCCATAGATGTAATACCGAAAGAACAGGATAATTGACACATAGATTGAATTGTTGTAACTATGCATATTATATGAGAAAGTTCAGTAATTGTCCAAACCTGTGTAGTTGAAAAAGTTCCAATAAGCCTTTTTAATAAATCACTTGAAACACAACTCGGCTCAAAAGTTATAGATTTCAAATATTCAAATAATACAAAAAACTTGTCTGGGAGAGCATTTAGAGGATTTTTTAACCATTCTATTGGTCCATTATTTATCAAAAACATTTGAATTTCCAACTTTATTATGTAGTCGTTGTCATACAATGAAGAACTCAAAATACCTATAAAATGACGATAAAACAATGGTAAAACGCCATACCTCCTATCCTCCATAATCACTTTATATGAATTTAGCAAAGACTCTGCATACTCTGGAAGTATATATATTAACCTAAATATTGAAGGGATTCTTCCGTAAAAGGTATTAAAAACACTCTTCCAAAAAATATCTCCCTCATTTTTGTCATCAAATATAGTAAAACCAGGTGTCCCAGGGATCATGAATTCTGGACACATAAATCTGCCGCATGGAAGTGGAAATTCAATATTGTCATTTGCAAACATTCCAATCGCTTTGTTTAAATCAATCGAAGTTCCACCTATTGTTATTTTAAATAAAAACTCTGAAGGAATGCTTTCAATAGGTATATCACAAAAAACCATCCCATTATTAATTTGTTTTTGATGAGTTGTTATTTTTTTGTTGTCAAGTGATCCCCACTTCAACAACAGTTCATTGTATAACTTGTCCCAATGTTTTAAAATGGCACTCCTAATGTTTCCATAAGGATTAAGGAATGTTGAGAGACGAAGAAGTACACACAATGTTTGCTCAAAACGCCAATACTCGGTTTTTTCATTCAACAATATTTTATTCTGAATGAACGTAATCTTTCTTTCAATAATATAATATGTTTCACCACTATTTATTTGCTCCCAATTTGGAATATCTAAATATTCCCAGATAAGTTCTTTGTAGCTAAGAAACAAGAGCAAGTTCTGACTGAAGTCGTCCATTGCTATTCAAATACATCGTTTACATCTTAAAAAAATGCAAATTCATACATTTATTTGTATTAGTTCCACTTTTTTAACTCCCGCGAAAATAAGCTAAAACAGTAAAAGGGAAATGACCGAAAATACAACTTCATGGAACGATATTCATTAAAAGCCTAGACACTAATAATGAAAAAACAAAAAAGACAGCATTTCAGCCGTAAAACCTCGGATCTAACTGACTACAATGAAAATTTGTACAGTGCATGTTGTGGAATGTGTTATTATTCCCCGTACCAGATCCACAAATTACACCCTTCTGTATTTCATTGTTTGTAGAAACTTTTCCAACTCCTGATTCAAGCTGGGAAGAAACTAATCCATTATTATTCACATGTTGCTGACTACCCTGTCTAAAAACTTGTCTTTGTAGTAATTGTTCATTACACTTTTCCACAATAAAAGATAAAACTACCGAGGGAAGAGCCTCAAGTCCATTTATTGTTCCATCAGAAGCGAATTTCGCGCAGACAGGTATTGAGGTCAACCCACTAAATGATGAAGGATAATATGTGATCGTTATATAAGAGAGAGTTTGGGAGATATCAGGGCATTGTTGCAAAACTCTATTGTCCCTGTATAACGAAAATTGTTGTTGATCACATTTATTCTCAATAAGGATAGGACACGTTAAAGATATTCCCTGAACAGAAGACGAATTGTTTGGATTGGAAATGTTTGGGTTGATTGTTCTAATGGCCTCAGTATTACCGATGATATATTGGTTCTTATCATGTTTTATCTGAATTTTATTTTGAAAACAATTATTATGAGGACATTCCCTTAAACCATTAGAATTCAAACACTTAAACGCCTCCTGTTTACAATTTAAATTGTATCCATTATTCATACTCAAGCTAGCAACTTTTTTACTACTTTCTGACATGAATTTAGAAAGGCTTCTTCTTCTTGACCATCTCTGTCTATCTGCTACTCTACAAGGCTCACAAGATCTCATATGTGGTGTTGCATCCCGTTTATGGCATCTCCAGCAAAGTTTTGGATCTCCTCTGCGCCTCTTGGTTACTTTAACTTCACTTTCAAAGTTGTTCTTTTTCTCTGACCCTGATTCTTGAAAACCATTTAAAACAAGAGAATCAAATTGAGAACTATAGTTTTTTTCTGTCTGAAAATTCTTATCAATTTTTAAATTTTGTGTTTCGTCTCTTATCTCATTGTTAGATATTTTCTCACTTTTTAATATATCTTCATCTATAAATAAATTTTGGTTAATTGAAGTTCTATTATTTGCAACTGTTCTCTTCTCTGAGTCATTGTTACCAAAATTACCTATATCAATTGAAGTACTTGAATCTTCCATACAATTATTTGGAATATAATTACACATTGAGTTATTGCTGTGACTGTAATTTACGTTACCATTAACATTAACATTAACATTTACGTTCAATTTATTACTTGTACTTTGTAGATTAGTATTTAGACTTTTTGAGGGATTGGCTATTGAATTAACGGTAGACTCGTTCCAATTGTTGTTCTCGTCCTCAAAAGACAAAATCATGTCAGAATTAATGTATATCTCCGGAATAGGAAGTCCATCCATCCTTTTTGTGTAGATATGTTGACGCGATTATTTGTCTCAATAATTCACAAAACTTCAAAAAGCTTGAACCATTTACTATCTAAAATTTCATTATTTTCACAGTAAACAAAAAAGTTTCAATACGAATAACTCAATCTTATTGTAACATGTCCAAATATATGCAAATTATTTGTTATATATTTTAAAGGTTAACGGAAATATTCAACTTGAAACAAAACAAATATTTTTGCCTTAAAAATTTTTAACATTTGGCTCCAGATAAGTGAATTTTTCCCTCGTAAATACTTTGTCAACGCATGGTACCCTCTTTAGCATGATCAAAAAGAAAAATTGAAAAATTCTTTTTTATTTTTTTGTATAATTATGATGCAAAGTGAAGGTTAGTTGAAAAGTTTGATTTAGTAACACTTTGACTGAAATTTTCAGCGGAATTCAATGATGCAACCTTCGCTATAACATCAAACCCATATTTAAGAATTTATACTGCCTATATTGAAAAAACTACTGTGTACCCAAAATCGAGATGGTTATCATTCCTTGGTTTACTAATGATATTTGCGTTAAGAGTTTATTATTGTCAAGGTATGTTGCAAGAACATATGGACTGCATTTAGTGGTAGTTTGGATTAAGAATAGATTTAAATAAAGTTATTTTCTATTTGAATCTATATTCCATATTAAATCGAAAAAAATATTTTCTAATAAAAATTGTAGGTTTTTTTATAGTTACATATGGTCTTTCAATATATATTTTAAATTTATTTATTGGCTTTTTGTCACCACAAATTGATCCTGAAGAGGAAGGTATGGTTCTACCAGTTCACGATTCACAGGAATTTAGACCCTTTGAAAGGAGATTACCCGAGTTTAAATTCTGGTTGTCAGCTACAAGGGCAACACTTATTTCAATATTCTTAACATTTTTCGAAATATTTGATTTGCCCGTATTTTGGCCAATTCTACTCGCGTATTTCATATTCTTGTTCGTGCTAACAATGAGACAACAAATTCAGGTAGGTTACTTTGAAAGTGCATAACATGTTTATATTTGTTAATAACTGATATTCCTTATCACAGCATATGATCAAATATCGGTATGTTCCGTTCTCTTGGGGAAAACAGACCTATGGAGAGCTAACGAGGGGGGCATCATCTGGAAGCAAGAAGACGAGTTTAGGTGGGATAGGATTGACTTTAATAGGATCAGACAGATAGAAGTTAGATAGCTAGTAAAAATTTTTTTCTGTTTTTCATTGAATTCATAGTATTTTAATTTGGGATAAGAAGCGCCAGTATTGCCGCAGTTGTTTTAACCATTGTTTTAATCTAGGTCAAATTTGCACCTTGTATGACAACATCTGCAGATGAGTGAATAACCCGTTCTTTCTGCACGCCATTTGAGTTAATTTATTGATTTTCTTATAATTTTGGGATGTTGGCGTTACCACCTATTTCATTTGAACTTTTAAATGAACAACTTGAGAATGGTCCACTCATTGTTAGCAGTATTGCTCAGTTTGTCTATAAAAAGAAAATAGAACCTGCAGGAGAGGCATTTTTCTTCAAGTTTGAAGGAAGAGAATGGAGGAAAGCTTACACAACTGAATGTTCTTTTCCTTTGAATAATGAAAAACATATTATTTCAGAAGGTAATACTAAAGAAAATAAAAGAAAGGTTAAAAGGTCTTCAAATAAAGCAAATAACAACATTCCGGTATCACTGGCACGTTTAAAACAACTAGTTGGTGAAACAGAAACCCTTTATCAAAAGCTGGGTGTAACTGAAAGTGCAGGACCAAATGAAATAAAAAAGGCATATAGAAAATTAGCTTTATTTCATCATCCAGATAAAAATAGCGAGAGTAGTTCAGATATGAGATCTGATGAATTCCTCAAAATACAAGAAGCTTATGAGATATTGAGTGATGCCAATTTGAGACACGCGTACGACTCTGCGTTGCCTTTCGATGAGTCAATTCCAAACTATTATTCGACTGAAGATGAGTGTTTTCAGAATTTCAAGAACTTTTTCTCGCCCATTTTTATTCGAAACTCGCGTTGGTCTGTTAACAAACCGGTTCCTGACTTGGGTAACGAGGATGACGAAATAAGAACTGTTGAGGAATTTTACAATTTTTGGAGAGGTTTTGAATCAAATCGTGACTTTAGCATTCATGATGAATACGAACTCTCTCAAGCAGAATGTAGAGAGGAGAAAAGATGGATGGAACGTCAAAATTCAAAAATACGCTCGAAGTATATTAGAAATGAAATATCAAGAATAAATAAATTAGTTGAATTAGCATATAAACATGATCCTAGGATTAAATTACATTATAGAAACATCGACAAAATAAAAGAAGAAAAAAAAATGAAGAAGAAAGAGGAAAAAGAGACTATTGAGAGAGAAAAACGACTTTTAGAGGAACAAACAAAAAAGAAAGCCTCTGAATATAAAGCTATTATAAGGTCTCAAAGAATATCTGTAAGAAACATTATGAAAGAACTTTCTGATATTGAATTACTTATAAATGAGTTTCAAAGAGAAGCTTATTTCCTTTCAGATGGTATTGAGATTGTCAGTGAATTTTCCAGCTGGAATAACGAATTTTTAAATGAAATACTATTAAGATATTCTGGCTACACAGATGGTGAATATTTAATATCTAAACTTGAAGTTAAACAATGGGAAGATTGGTTACTTAAATTGAATCTTGCACAACTTCAAGAATTGAATGATTTTTTAAATAATTGGAAAGAAAAAAATGGACAAATGTCTAATGATAAAAAATACTTAAAAAAATTGTTTATTATTTACAATTTGAAAATATCAAGTGTTGTGAAAACGGAATTAAAGAAATCAAAGACTGATGAAATATCAAATTTACCTAATGAAACGCAAGTAAAAATATTAAATACTTCTGAGTCTGATTCGAAACAAAGTGAACACAAGGAATCGAATAATTCCGAGTGGTCTATATTTGAGCTCAGCTTACTTGCAAAGGCCCTTCAAAAATATCCAGGTGGTGTCAAAAATAGATGGAATTTAATTTATGACCATTTAAAAGGAACTAAAACTAAGGAACAAATATTGACTAAAGTGAAGGAATTGTCTGAATCTGAAAAACTTGCGAAGTTGTCAAATGAGGTTAAGGAAGAGTCCCCATTTGAGATTTTTATTCAAAGCAACAAAGGTGTTCTAAAAAAATTCGATAATGCACCTGATATTCGAGATTGTCCGGAAAAACTTGAATCAAATCAGGATAAAATGCAACGTAAGACAGAAGAGAACGATTTATGGACAAAAGAACAACAAAATACATTTGAAAGTGCTCTGAAAAAGTACCCTGCTTCCATACCATCTAAGGAAAGATGGGAATTAATTTCATCTTGTGTTCAGGGTAAAAACACAATACAATGTATTGCAAGATTTAAGTTTATTAGAGAACAAATAATGAAAAACAAAAGTAAAACATAGTTAATTAACAATGTATTTTATTATTTTTTCTCTGTCAGCAATAGCAAAGGTGAAGTTTTTCCTGTTGGTAAAGGTGAAGAGAGTCCTGTGTTTATTTTACGAATTGGAGTTTGATTTGCTTTAATTGATCTTCCAGAATCTTCTTCCACTTTAATAAAATTGCTTTTTTTTCTTTCAATTTCCAAAGTATTTGTTAGTTTTGGGCCCTTGTAATTAATTATATCGGAAAAAGTACTATTTTTAATGAATTCTCCGGGGATCGAATTCCTCCTAACTTTTCCAGTAGAAATTCTACCTTGAATAGATGAGATGTAGTTACCAAATTTACTTTTTGCACTTGTGATAATGTTCGAGTTTAAAGATGACTTGATCGAGTTGATAATAGGTAGTTTCGATTGATTCCTTGCCTCGGCAGAAAACCTGTTGGAGTTTGGTGTTTTGTAAATGGTAACAGGCTCAGTTTTGTATTGCTGAGGGGTATTGACTAACGAATTTTTTCTTATATTAGTGTTTTCTTGTAGCGTATTTGCAACAGATGCAGCTTTGATGAAACTATCTACCAATGAAGACTGGCTACATGGAGTAGTTGAGTTGAAAACGTTGTATACACTGTTAGATGTGGAAAATGGCCTCCTTGAAGGTGATGTCATACTTAGTCCAAAAAAAGAAATATTCTTCTCAGAGTACTCAACTCTATTTTCTGTTCTTAATTTTTGAATAGGTGTATTCATATCAAACCCAATGCCGTTCAATATCTTTGTTCTGCCTTCATCAATGAATTGAACTTCCGTATTTAAATGTTTTTGTTTTTCCTCAATATATCTTTCTGATACACTTAATCTATTTTTATTATCGCTTTTTTTATAGTCCTTTTTAACAATTAAATTCCATACATTTAATTCAATATAAAGGGCATTTTTCACATAAACATATAGCCCGTATAAAGTAAAGATAATAAGAATTAAAGATAAAGATGATGTAAAAATACCATACTCTTCTTCCAAATATTTCCAAAGATAACCCAAGAAGAGGTATGATATGATTGATATAAATGAAACGAATGCCAACATTAAATCAAATAATAAAAAATACCATCTGTTACTTGAAATATACAAAAACGAATATTAACACTTTAATAATTATAGTTGATATCTTCCTCAAAACTAAGAACAAGTATTACAGAAAGGGTATCACCTTGAATAGATTTCAATATAAAAATTTAATATTAATTACCCAATGAAATTAAATAATTTTGCGCTCAAACTCGGTAAAAATGGAAACTTAAAAAACTGAGAAAAAGTATATACGTAGAGCAATTACTCCCTATTTTGTCTAAACCGTTATGCCACACGCTATTACTGTTATGTCATCAACTGAAGCATTGCTCGTTTCCTTTAACCATGAATTTTGGCATTTTTTCACTGTCAAGTCAAGTTCTTCTTGAATACAAAGCTTTTTGTAATTAACTTCTATTTTCTTTGAATGTTCAAGAAAACCATCTGTACCAAGTAAAAGAACCAGCGAATCTCCTTTTTCTACCTTCATTTCCCATATTTCGGGTTTATGAGATATCCCTAAAGCTCTACCATTTGTATCACCGAGGCTTCTTGTCATGGAGAAATTGATACCTTTATCAGAAAATTTATTAGAGTAAAATCTGTTATTATCTATTAATCCCCCTTTATTCAGTATTCTTTTTCTCTCTTGGTAATTTTCTAGGTTATGTTGTGGTGTCTCATATACAATATTTCCAGTAAATGTATCAATTATTTTTCCTCCAGAACTACCAAGTTGAATCATTATAACTCTTTCAGTTTGAACTAATGCAATAGTTGCACTTGTACCTGAGGTTCCAAATAAATTTTCTTTCTCTAATAAAGACTGCACACTGTCGAAAAGATTTGATATTTCTGAAATGATGTTTATTTCGTTTTTTTTTTCAACTTGTGCATGGTTGTGTGAATAAACCATTTTTTTAGTTATATCATCACTATTATTAATATCTTTGAAGATAAGAATATTTTGGAGACCTCTCATTACCTTTTGCCTTACAATAGAAGAGATTTTGTGTCCATATCTTCCATGTCCATCAAAAACACCAACTAATAAGTTATTGTTCAATAATTTCTCTATACAAAAGTCGTCTTGGTTAACCATATTTTTATTTGTTCTTTTTCCGCGAGTGCATGCATAACTTATATTCCATTGTTTCAAAAGTGCTCTTCCAACGTTTTCACATGGCTTCCACAAACACTCCCTATCACAAAGTTCATCCTCATTTCTGGAGTTGTGGTCTCCACAGACGTATAGACTAATAGCATCATCTTTATATTCCTTAATAATGCTCTTACTTACATTTCTGGCCTTAACTTTTAGCGGTGGAAGTGATTCCCTTCCAGTGAATGTATTGTTATTACCTAAAACACCTTTTTGGATCAACTCCAACCTAACTTTGAGTTTTTGGTATTCATCTTCTCTGCTTGATAGGAGTTCTTTTAATTCAGATATCTGTTTTTTTAGTTCTCTATTCTCTTCAAACAGATTTTTTTCGTTGTATTGAATATTTTCACCTATATGTTTTGCTGCACTAATTCCAACTGAAGCAGATCTAACTGTTTCACTGCTTTTAAGGCTTTCAATATGTATTTTTGAAGGTAAATATGCGGGGCCAATAATTGAAACTGTACTTTTTTGGATATTTCCATTTTGTATTCCTAATTGTCTTGTTCTTTCATCTTGAGCAATATTTCTTTCTGGACTCGGTGATCTAGAAATCCTTCCGGCTCTTCTGTGTATATAGCTTCCAATACTTGTAAACTGTGGTCCTGATTTTGAATTCAATTTTGCCCAACCATTTATTGTTGCTGACTGTTTGCTTGGACCTAAAACGTAACTTGGTGATTGCAAAGAGGCAAAATTAATAGATGATATTTGGCTCCCAGATAAAGTTAACTTTCCAAAGTTAGAGGATAATTGATTTTGACAGGTGAACATGTCATTAATCATTGAGTTTAACCAAAAATAACTTATTAAGTTAGGGAAATTTTATATTTAATCCACTACCTAAATTTACACACACGACAAAACGTCAACGAGGTTAAGCGATAAAAAAAGTAAATCACAAGGTAATAAAGCTTACAAAGAAAAAACATATCGAATCTAATTATTTTTAGGTTTTAGAGTTCTCAAATAATTCCCGATTATTCTAATTGAGATAATAAACTGAATAAACTCCTCTAGATCTACCTTTAGTTTAAAATTCATTTGCATAAGTGCCTCTGTTTCAATCCTTGTCAACTCCTCATTTGAAACTCCACCAATCTGAGCAAAACTAGAATAGGTTAACAATTTGTCGTCATATAATTTTACACAAATAATCAAACTTGAAAGCATCAATCTATGCGCATTCTTAGTGTCAAATACACACGAAGGATTGCCTTCGAGAATACGTATTATATATATAAACATTATTATAAATAGTGATGGACTACATAAGGAAAATTTAACGAGTCTCATAAAATAGTCTCTTATTGAAATATTCTTAAAGTTCTTGGTATCAAAACTTGTACTTATTTTGTTATTAACCCTTATTTGTGAAATGTACTGTGTCAATACCAAAAAATCGCCGAGGATTTCATCGAACATAAAGCTACACATTAAATCGGAGTCATGGATACAAGAAATGTCAAACTTATTTTGATTATTTGGAAATTCAAATATATTCCAGAATTTCTGCGAATAAAACTCAGCTTTAAGATCGTCGAAATTTTCGTTATTTTCGTCAAATTTTTTTAGAACTTTCTCGCCAAGCAACAACCTAATTATATTCCTCGATAGTTCTATAATAGATTTTTTATCATACATTTTTTTTGAATCAAAACTTAATATATCCAAGGAATTCTGGTTTCTAACCGTTTCATTAATACCCACATTCTTTGTAAATTTGTCGTTTACAACTTTTAAATGCTTATCTAATTTTAGACTGTACCTTGGACTTGTCTTTACATTTGTTATAGATAGGGATCCGTTCTCTGAGTCGAGTTCAGCATTTTCCAAAAATGGAACTTCGTTTTTTAATTCCTGGAAATGCTCAATACCGAGAGTTGAATTGGCACAAAAATGAGATTTAGTTGAGTATGAGGAACTGATTTCTCCGGGATCCCTCGTTGACATACTTGTGCAAACAACACTTCTATTTTTCAACTCCAGTCTTCATTTCAAATATGTATTTTTCTTTTTAAGAAAAGTTAAATACTAGCGCCAGGACTATTCATCTCTTATTATTTGGGATCACTTCGAATTGCGATTTTCGACACTAGTTTTTAATCCAACTACTTTATTTTCATGTTATACAAATATAAATTTATTTCCAGAAATATAAAAGTAAGTTGTTAGCAATAACAATAGACAAATATTTAGAAACTTATGTGAGAATTGTTAATGTGGAAATAAATGCACGCAGAGTCGGTTTTTTTTTTTTTTATGATTACGTGGAGTAATAAGGTGGTATAATATTAGTTGAACTTGCGGGAAAGTGCTTCAAAATATACAAGTTTCAATTAATGGTAAATTTGACCACAAATTCATCTGAAAGCCATGACTCTGGCCCACAATTGGTAAGAAGGGGGAAATGCGGGCCTTTGGTGGTGCTAAAAGTTGGGACGTCAACCTTGACAAATAGTAGAACAGGAAAGCTTTCTGTTTCAAATATTGGAGCACTCGTAGAGACGATATGTGATTTAATGGATAAAGGTTGTAGGGTTGTGTTGGTGTCTTCTGGAGCGGTTGGTGCAGGGCTGTTACACATGAATATAAGAGAAAAACCAACTAAATTGCATCTAAAACATGCAATAGCGGCAATAGGCCAACCTCTACTAATGAGGGTTTATGAGGATTTTTTTTCAATGAGAGGTGCTAAAGTTGCACAATTGCTGATGACCAGGTCAGATTTTGTAAACAAGGATAGGTATATTGACTTTAAAAATACATTACTGGACTTGATACATTGGAATGTTGTACCAATTATTAATGAAAATGACTCCGTTACAACAAATAACTTAAGTATTGGTAATAACGACACATTAGCAGCTTATTGTGCAATAGCTATTTCAGCTGATTGGTTAATCTTAGCAACTGATGTAGATGCATTATTTACAAAAAATCCTAGGCTGCACAAAGACGCATTGCCAATACTTAAAGTAAATAATATAGATGCCATTTTCCATATGGAAAATGACAATTCAGAAGAAAACATTGGAACTGAGTTAGGGACTGGTGGAATAAGGACTAAAATAATTGCAGCAAAAGTTGCAGCAGCAGCTGGAATTTCGACTTTCTTGGTGAATGGGTCATACCCAAATAGGTTGCTACAACTAGTGGACTCTGACGATTTTATAAAGATTTCAGAGAATAAAGTTGCCTCCCCAAAATTACTATTGAGACAGAAAAAAAGTGAAAATGAATATATTTTTTATAATAATGAAGTAATAACTCACTCAGTCAGCAATGAAAGTTTTGGGCATTCCAAAACATCATTCGTCTCGTCACTTTCTACAATATCTGATGACCAATCAAGAGAGGAATTAATATATTCTAATTTTGATGAAGAAATCGTTACTTGCAGTTTGGATGAGCTTTATCAAGGTGAATATATAGGAACTATTTTCACGAAACAGCTATTGTCACAAACAATGAAAAATCATAAAAGATGGATATTAAGTTTACCTGTTTGTGGAAAATTATTTCTTGATAGGGGAGCTATTAAATCGGTAGTTAACGATTCCGCTTCACTATTTTGCGCAGGCATTACTTATATTAAGGGAAAATTTGAAATGGGGGAAGTTGTCTCTATAGTTTGTGAAGATGATAACGATGAAAGGGAAGTTGCAAGATGTATTTCCAACTTTGACTCAACTAATCTAAAAAAAATAATAGGAAAAAGATCATGTGAAGTAGAAGACCTTCTTGGAGCAGGAGTTCAGGGAAAAGTCTCAGACAGGTCAAATATAATTAAACTTTAGAGTTTTTGTAGAATATTTTTTATTCGCACCTTGTGTGAAAATGTGTACATCTTTATTTGTGTGTTTGGCCCATATTAAAAGAAAATGAGAATTAATATAATTAATTTATAGTTTTAAAATAAAAAATTAGAAATAGGATGAATCTTTGTAGTATTGGAAGGGATTGTTTTGTAGAGGTTCGTGTTAAGGTTAGTGATTGCCTAAACTTTAATGCATATACTTTTCAGAGAAAAGGTGGGATAAGTCATCCGAATTTATCAAAATATGTCAGAAATTATAACTGTTACAATTTAAATTACAATCAAAAGAGGGATTGTGTTACTTCAAGAAGGGACTATATTACAGGAAAAAATGACCTAGGTTTTTTAACTGTCAGAAATAGAGTAGAAAGTGTTAGGACAAATGAATCAATAAACAAATTTACAACTCCAAAGAAAAACGGAAAGAGTCAATATTGCGACAATTCATTACCCACTACTAGATTTAGTTCCGTAACAGAGAGGTCGATAAGCACGGCGAATGAATACACACCCACTTCAAATAATGAAAAAATAGTTTTTCCGCATCCCTATATTTTAACAAATCATTTATCGCCAAAAAAATCAAATAATGGGACAAATCTTCCGAAGAAAGACCAGATAAACAGAAATAAACCATCAATTCCTCTGTTGAACCTTAAGTTTACAAAAGAATGCAGTTTAGATTTGGACAAAAAATTTGGAAATATAAAAAATTCGAATAGAATAGACAATAATGAGAACAAATTTTTAGACTTGAATTCATCAAAGGGAAACAACAAATTAAGAAGAGATTGGGAGGGAGTGAATATTCTTATTTTAGCGGCTCTACATGATCGTACTATACAAAATACGAAAGCTAAAATGGAGCAATTAACACTGTACACAAAGCAATCAAATATTGCAGGCAATTCAAAACAAAAATTTCATATTATTGAAGAAGGTAGTTTTGGTAAAGTATATAAGGGAAGGTACAAAAACTCCGATGTTGCAGTCAAAGTCCCAAATATTACAACTATGGAAACTGACCCGTTTGGTGTTATAGAAAGAATATTGAGGGAATGGAAATTACTAGCAAAGATAAAACACCCTAATGTGATTGGTCTTAAGGGAGGAATTATTCTCCCAAATAGGCACATCTGGTTGTTAACGAGTTATATTAACGGTTGTGACCTACATTCTTTAAGGCATAGATACAATTTTGACATTCCGATGGGAAAATCCATTAGAATGGTGAGACAACTTGTTGGTGTATTAGATTTTTTGCACACTCCTTCTAGGGAAAAAGGCATAATTATTCACAGAGATATAAAACCTGAAAATATTATTGTTGATTGTGTAAATTGGGACATATTCCTGTGTGATTTCGGGGATGCAGAGGAAATAGGGTCTGGAAACAAGAGCAAATTGTCAGGTGCAACTTGGTTGTATTCACCAATTGAACTTTTAAGTTCAGATCCAATGAGAATGGAGGCACAAACAAAACACTCTTACAAGTATGATGAAAAATGGGATATTTGGTCATTAGGATGTGTTTTACAAGAATTTTTTGGACACTCAAATCCATTTGAATATATTGTTGATTATTCTGATAACTCTAACCAAATATACGATAAACTAGTAAAAGCAACAAAAGAAAACAAATATAACCCCTATATTCCAGATAACATTCATCCAATAATAAGAAAAATAATAACAATGTGCCTACATGTTAATCCTCGTATGAGACCAACTGCAAAGGCCATATTAAGAATGTTATCTCAATTAGATTAGTGTTCAAAATTGACCTATTCAGGTTTTTGGAAAAAAATGTTAGTTTTTCTGTCTTCTCTCGAATTAATGACTTTTTTAGGCGGCTTAGATCATAGTACCGTTGCTACGCATGCATGTTTACACGTGGATAATTGTTAGACTTTTTAATTTCTTTCTCACCAATTCTAGAGATGGTTTATAGTGAGTAATTAATTTAATTAAATGGCCAAGGATAAAAGATCTAAGTACATAGTTGGTTTCACAATACATGCAGGCAAGGGTTTTGTTACTCCTAACCAAAACCCCATAAATCCCTTAGTTGTGGTAAGATGTTGTGGGAGGGAATACAGAACAAAAGTAAAATATAACAAATTAATTGCAACACAATGGGACGAATCTCACTCATGGACCGATATTTTTCTAACAGATACAGAATGGGATATGTCATTTATCACTTTTGAGGTTCAATCTGCAAATTCGTTCTGGAAAAATGATGTTATTGGGCAATGTTCTGTACAATTAAAGACATTAAGACAGAGAAAGAACCATTTTTTGAAAAGACACTTCAACATTACTGAATTAAATGATACATTTACAAAAGGAATTCTTTATTTAACAGTATACGCATGTGGACCAAACGACACACCACCTACAAGTGACGTATTAGAGTTACTGAATGCAGAAGAGGATAATTTTCAAAATAACCAAATCGACTTTTTAAGTCAAATTGTTGGAATTCCTGAGTCTGACAAAAACAAATTGTTTCAAGAAAGAGAGAAGCAAATTTATAATTTGTATGTCACAATATACAGAGTTGAGGATTTATTATTTAAAAAGGGTTTAAGAGACCCATTTGTAACCGTAGAGTTCAGTGGTTGCAGCATGAAAACTACAATAGCACGTGGAGTACTGGACCATAATTTTAATGAGTGCCTCCGATTCCCAGTTGTGACACCAATAGTGGAAGACATTATAATCTTAAAATTATGGGATGGTTCTACCAAACAACCAACGCTTATTACACAAGGAAAGTTTTCATTTGCCAAAGTTCGTTCTACGATTATCCCGGTAAGATGGTACAATTTTTATGGGAATTCTTGCTCAGATATTGAATTTTTATCAGAAGTTTCAACAGATAATTACTTTACGGAAAACATTCATACAGAAAATGATATGTATATAGGTAGAATATTACTATCGCTAAAAACAGAGCTATTAAGAAATATGGATCAATTAATGCCTGCTCAAATAATATCTGCACAGCCATTGGATGAGTTATTTACTAGACCGTGTCAGGTAGTAGCTGATGTTTATTCAGTGAAGGGTATTTTCGGAAAGAATGCATGCGTAGAGGTATCAATTGGACCCGTAAAACGAAGAACAGAATTTGTTCAACGCGAAAAGAGTGAGCAAAAATACGAACATACAAGAAATGGTGTTAAAATAGTTGAATCAGGTAAACAGATAAATATGGACAATTTCTTTTTTGGACCAGCAGAAGGAAGGGTACCAACAATTGAAATCGAATCTCAATCAAGAGAAGAACATACTTGGGATGTTATAATATCAGTATATACACACGACAGATTAAAAACAGATAATAATAGTAAACATGGAACTTTAACTAACAATGAAATTGCCATTGGCTCAAGAAGAGTAGCTTATTTTAGAGCAGCTATCACGAATATACCAATATATTTAGAGAATAAACCCATGTCTCCGATTTGGCTTCCACTTAAACAAACAAATGAAGGTTGGTTGGACTTAATAAAAAATAAGGAAGTTGATGCTAATGAGCGTTTTATACCAATTGAAGATCTTAATGAAGGAAAAAAAAAAGAAAAAAACATTCAGGAGATTGATTTGTATAGTATTGGTTCGAGTGCAATATTAATTTCAATATCAAAACATTTTTCTACAACAGTAAGGCGTACTAAAAGACATACAGTAAAAGCTATAGACTATGAAATAAGGTGTTACTTGTATGCTTGTAGGAATTTAAAAGAAAGTGGTAAAGATGAGAAAACAAACCCATATGTTGTTATTTCATCTTCTGGAGTGTATACAACCTCATCGATAAAAATAGGAACGACTAATCCAACATTCATGGAGTGTATTACTTTGAGGGTTAAGGTTGAAGTAGACCCATTAAGTTCACTTCCAATAGTTTCACCTATTACAGTGAGCGTTTTTTCAAGACACAGCTGGGGAAAGAGGTATATTGGATCATGTATTTGTATATATGATCGAATTAAAGGTAGAAACAAAAAAAGTGAGCTTGCAAATAGAATTGAACCCTATTGGGTGAAACTTAAAGGCGGAAGAAAACTTCATTCTCATGTAGGTGATATTTTGATTTGTATTGATATGGTTAAGGCTTGTGATTCAAAAATGATCCCACCACAACCACTTTTTCCCGAACTTAGAAAAGTTCAAATGATAGTTACAACAACATTTCTTCAAGAATTATTTATGATGACAGATGAAAATGTAAGAGAGAATATCAAGTCAAAGATACAGAGTAATGATAACTCATTTTTCAAACAGGGAATTATTGGTTCAAAAATCGAACAATTAAAGGTCTTGAATAACGTTAATGGAGATTTCTTCCTTGAAAACCACGAAAGAGGAAATTCTATTTCGACTGAAATAAAAAACCCAGTTATAGAATTTGTTGTTAGTCCATTTGGAAGGGTTGATGCATCAATTGATTCAGAGGTAAAGAAAAATGAAGGTAATCAAGAAGGCAAAGGAATGAATACTAATAATAAAAGTAGTATTCCAACATTTAGGCATATCCTACAGTGGAAATCACTCACTAATTCTGGTAAAAAAGAATTTATTAATAAGACATGGAAAACAATGAACGGTTACAATTTTGAATTTTTTAAGTCTATTACTTTGGATATTTTTCTTCCTGTGTCACCATTATTTGATCCAAGACTGACAATAAGAGTTTTTGAAGGCATAGTTGATGAAACAAAACTTATTGGTGAATTCATTCTTCCATTAGTGACATTCTTACCTTGGATCCCCGATGTTGATTCTGCTGACGATTGGATTTCTGCAAAACACGACTTTTCAAATAATATCGACATTTCTACTATTGTAAATGCATTTATGAAAGGTAATAAGAAGAATTTAATAAAACATTCGGGTTTAGTAAGCATAGCACTGGCAGATATGCAGGAAAAAAAAGAACAAAGTGTTGAATCAAAAAATTATCCTTTCCCTTATGTAAATAAACACGAAGAAATGGAGGAACTTAAAAAAAAGAGTCTAAAAAATCAAGGACTGAATCAATCAGGTGTTCCTATTTCTTTGATGAAGTCCTACACAATCCAAAATGTCTATTACCCAAGAATTTCTCAGAATATGTTTACAATTAATATCCATATACCCTTTCATTTTATTATTGTAGCAGAAGGCGAAGCCACCAGTAACATAAATAATCTAAAAATTTCAGCAGCAAATTCTGGATTAAGTGTAGGCGGTGTAATAACAACAATTACGTCAGGAAAAACAGTTACACTTCGTCCTTCAATTGATACAACAATGGAGGAGTTCCTTTCGGATATTTTTATTCCAGTAATACCATTGAGGAAAAGGGGCTTTCAAGGAACAAAAAAAACATTTGGATATATTAGAGGTTTTGTTTTACTTGCTTTGCCTGAAGTGGTTGAGAGAATAAATTCAATCGGTAATAGTGAGAATGAAGGAGTAAATTCTGAGAGTAACGAGAACAAATATTCAATCGAAATAAAAAAAGCAATCGAAAATAACCAAATATCAAGATGTTATAGCGAGGATGTGATAAAACATATTATTAATTTAAGTAGTCTTTACAAGAAGTTGAAGGGTGATAACGTTTATCCAAATCCAGTTAGAGTGAGACTATATATATTATCAGCATTGGCACTCGTTACGCCAGATCCGAATGAGTTTATCGACTTTGATCAGAATTTGACAAAAATGTCAATGGTCGAAAAAGTAAAAAGTAAATTTTCACTTTTGGGTACATTTGAACAGAAAACGAGGATAAAATCATTCTACATTTCCATAGTTTGTGGTTCGAAGGAAGAAAATTTTAGGTCTTTAGCAAAAACATCACTTAGTCCACTTTTTTATATTTTCCAAGAGTATAATGTTAATTTTCCAATGGAAGCGAGATTTGAAATTAAAATATGGGGAATACAAGAGAAAGTATATCCATATTTTGTTAGTAAGATTTTTGGACTAGTTTACAACGATAATGACGAAAAAGGTGAAAACAAAAAAGGTGAAAACACAAATTCAATGACAATAGACGAAGAGAAGAGTGAAGTTACTCAGGAACTTGGACCTGAGTACGACATATTTATTGGAAGTACTGTTCTTGAACTGACAGACCGTTGGCATAGCAAGGAGTGGCGTCAAATGATGAGAGAGAACCGTATTCCAATAGAATACCGTCCTTTATATAAAGATTGCACTAGTAATTTGAATTACGGTTTACTACAATTGTGGGTGGAAATTATGAGTTCAAGCAAGGCAGCAATTACAAAAAGATACGAACTTTCAGAACCAATTCCTACAGAAGTAGAGGTTAGAGTTGTAATATGGGGAGGTAGGAACATTAAAATACCCTTAAATATGGACTATGGAGATTTGATGTTCAAAGCATCACTAGACTGCAAACAATATCCAGAATATAGAGCAGATTTTGGAATAAACAATCCTAAAGTACAAGAAACAGATATACATTTTAACTGCAGGAGCGGAGAACCAATATTCAATTGGAGAATCGTTTACCCTCACCTTGTAACTCCTATAAGTGGTTGTTTATTGCAGCTATCAGCATATCACTACAGTTCCTTTGGGAACCATGAATTCATAGGTGAAGTTAATTTAGATTTGAGAAGATATATCATGAAGGTATCAAGTTCATTAGAGTCCATTGATGAAGATGTGGAGTTACCGCTAGTTAATTCTCAAGGCGTTGATTCTTCGTTTGTTAATGCAGGTTCAGTGCAGGTTACAATTCAGATAATGCCCCAATCTGAGGCTAATAGCAAGAAAGTTGGCATGGGAAGAGAGTTGCCTAACAGATTCCCAAAACTTGTTACACCATATTCAGGGAGAAATTGGGAAGACTTTTTACAACTGAAAGAGAGACAAGACAAATTAAGGCCAATTTGGATAAAAATAAGAATATTGTATATAATATTCGCGATACTGTTGTTTTTCATAATAGGGGCCATATATCCTGCACTGTTTTATCAATCAATTTCTTAGTAATACGCGCTATTTTGTGTTTGCATGTTCCCACATAATTATAGAAATAAGTATTAATGCAAGTATTATAGTATATATGCTTGAAATTTTAGAAGATAAAATATAAATGAGCTCTAATAAGCTAATTTCTCTTTCAAAGGTATCAATTCTTGATTTGTTAGAAATTAGGGGAAAGCATTGCCAGAATCAAGACAAGTCAAATAATATTATTAAAGAGATGACTTCATTGGAGAATATAAATCAAAGAATTAGGGAGGTAAATAAGTGCCCTATAGTCATTGAAGGTGAAAAAAAGTCTGAAGATGAGCTAGGAATTTACAAAAATTCCTCTTTAATTGAAAACAACATAAACGAATGTTACTTCACAAATGTGAATAAATATTCAATAAAAGAGAAAGGAGGAAATCTTGGCAACAGAAACAGTGAGAAAATAAACACAACTTTTGGGTTATGGAACAAGATACAAAATGATATTGACAGCATTACTTCAGTTAAATGAATTTATAGTTTTATACCTGAGGCCTTGATTGAACAATTGCTACATTAAAGTCAGTTTTATTCGTTGATGAATCCAGGTATTCAATTATACAACCTTCTATATCCTGTGGGATTCCATTGTATTCATCTTGAATATAAAAAGCAATCGTTGCAAGAAGTTTAATTATTTCAGTTCTGTATTTTTCATTATTCATAATTAGCTGATCTAAGTAAGTTATATACCTACTTGAAGGTTCAAATAATGGAATAGATTGAAACACTCCTGCACCTGCAAATCCTTCAATATCCTCTGCATTAGAGTCAGACCTAAATATGTAATTGTTATTAATCCCATTAAGTTTGAATTCTGTAGAATTCTTTACGCAGTTAAATGAATCGAAAACACCTATAGACTTTGAAGGTAAAGAAATAATATCAAAACAGATAATGAATTGGTTGTCTTTATAATTTTTGTTATTTCTAATTCTTTTCGATGTAAATCCCAATGATTTTCCACATGAGTTGGAAACAAGAGTCTCTCCAAGACCTAGAACAATTTCACCATACATCTCATCATAATTTGTGTCTTCCCTGTCGCTATTTGAATTATTTTGAGTTTTTATAGGGTTTTTGCTATGCAAAACAAAAGCATATTTTGCATTAATAAGCTTTTGTATTACGACTGACATGAATACATTTGAAAGTGATTGCCCTATTTTCCTCATATTGTAGTATGCTAAAGGTTGGTAGACTGAACACCAAACTTTTTTGATTTGGCTCCAAATCAATTTACTAACCTTTGAATTTCTCATACTAATCAAATCTACCTTGTTCATTTGATTCTCAGAAATAGCTGAGGTGAAGTTATTCGAATCGTCATTTTCGAATTTATAAATGGCTTTGTTGACCTCATCTATTAATTGTGTGCTTGGTTCCAACTCATTTTCAATGATATCGCAAATCATACTTAATGTACCTGATATTTCATCCTTATTTAGATCAGATTCTTCAAGAAGTTTCATGTTTTTACTCACTTTGTCATTAATACTGCCACTAAATAATTTTTGTAGAGTTCCGAAAGGGAGCGAAACACAATTTGGAACAAAAAATGGTGGTTTATTCTCTGAATTCAGCATTACTTTAAGCTTAACCAAATTTATGGCCTTTTTTCCAACCTTGTTCTCGTCCATTTCGTTCGGATATAAGACCCAAGAATCACTAATTTCTTTAATTTTGTTCTTGAATTCGAATAACCTTGATTTTTGCTTAACATTTGTTTGCAAAACCGACTTTTTTATCAGTAACTCCTTTGTAATATCTTTTTTTTGAATATTAATTCTCATATCATTTGTTACTTGAATTTCACAAATGTCACCTGTATTTACTTTGTCAGCATTCTCTGATAAAATCGCAGGATTTTGGCAAACAACAAGCAAAACTGACATATTTCTAGCTCTAACAGATAAGTGAGAGAGTATATCCGGAGAGTAGTCCGGATTTGTAAGTATTATTCCAGTAACATTCATTGGAATGTCTTCTTCCCCAGAAATATAAGAACAAATGACGATTTTTGGATACTCGTCCTCACCTATATCAGTGACTCTGTTTACTTTTTTCACAATTCCAATATATTTTTGATCGGATCTCCAGGATGGATTGTAACTTATAAATTGCCAGTCTTGTAGTTTATTATTTGGTGCATTGTTTAACAAATAATTGTTTATTCGCTTAATTTGAAGTGATATAGTAGAAAGCAAAGTAGACCTGAGTATCTCATCCATAAAGTTCTTCATAATCGGATCACCCTCCTTCAAGCCAATGTTCTTTGAAAAAAAAACGACTTTAGGGTCCCAATCAGTATAAGTTTTATCCAGATAATTTCCAACGAAAATATGAAGTCTTTCTAAAATACTCTTTAATAAGAGATTATTTCTAAGATTTGATGAGTCCCTAATAAAGTTTTCCCAATCAAAACAAATAGCTGCCAATTCTTTACTAGTCGGATTGTGACCAAATAAAATCGAAAGGAACGAATTCAATTCGTTTACCAAGTTATTTAAGTCACAATGATTGTTTGTTATTGTGCACATTGATTGGACAAACATTCCTTGCAAATTCTCCAGTCCTAAGTCCAAAAAGAGCAGTTCCTTTATTGCATGTTTGTTATATTTGTCCGAAGAGCAGCCACCATGAGAATAATAAATTGAATTTAAGATTTTTTCCCTTGCATTGCTAATTGTCATGAGTCTTCCATGAAGAACAACTAAATCCTTTGTATCATCAAACTTCTTGGAATCACCAAAAACAATAGAGGCACAAATATTTTGCAATTCTGTGTCCATATATTGTCTTGAGTAATGTAATGATCTTTGTAAATTAAGTGCTTCATGAACATCTATTAATACTTCTAGATATTGTTCAAAGTCGCGAACTAACGTATTTATGTCAGTACCATTAGGTAAAAATGGTTTTGTTGTAATTGGTCGATCATACGATGATATTTTTTCATAAGACAATCCATTTTCAAAGAGCACTCTTGAGAAAACCTCCTCGTTTCCATTACTTTTTAGATATCCGATGATAGAACGACATATTCCAACGTCATCAGGAGTTGTATTATTATGTAACTTTTGGTGCCATTGCTCATAAAACGTTCCATGTTGCTCAGGAATACCATTTTTATGCATAATGTGCAAAATCCTATCTCTAACTTCCTGACCTCGTGAGCCACCTCTAATAACTGTCTGCAATATAAGTCTAATTTGAGACCTATATTCGGGGAATTCAACCCACTTTGACACAACGGAAAATGATGCATTCTCAGCCGAATGAGCCAATAACCTCGGAGCCGTATTGTAATTTCTTTGCCAATCTAAAACACCAAGAACATTAAATCTCATCCAAATCATGATCCAAGACCAGAACTCCTCAACTTCCGAATTTAGATTTTCTATTAACGCATCAGCGATTATCAATTTTGAGGCGAAACTTTTTGATTCAACCTCCTCTTTAAACTTATTTGACCATATTACCTGGTAATATTTTGAAATTTGAGTGTAAGAACTACTTTCCTTAAATTCTCTGTGCCACTTTTGAATGATACTATCCATCAAATTATATCTATGCATCAGTGTCATACTTGACCAGTCAACTTCTGCAACAATTATATTTTCAATAATATCGGACCATGGGCCTTTCCATTTTCTATTTATATCAGTTTCTGAAATAGAGATAGGAACTTCAATATCCTTATCTCCATCCTTGTACCAATGTACATTTCCATAGACATCTTCCCCTCTAAACACACACACAAATCTATTATATAATTCCAATGTTGATTTATCTATGATAATTTCCAACTCCTGTTCAAAAATAAGACTAGTTGTTTTTTCTTTTAGTAAAAGCTCAGTTTCCAGTGCCTTATCATCAACTTCTATGCTGTTAGCCGGACGACAAGAATTCGGAGGGCATCTCCACCCCACTTTTCTCCCCTTTATTGAACTGTCCAATAAACCCCAATGTAATAACAACATTCCCTTTGATATTGTTTTTAAAATTAATATGCAATTTGAATTACGATTTATTGATATTAAATAGAGTAAACCCATTTCTTCAGATAAGTGATAAATCTTATTTGCTATTATAGACTCATTGGAAATTGAATATTTATTCATAGTATCATGTTTGTATTTGTCTTTTTTGCCGAGGAATTCCTGAATTTTGCACTTCCACCTTTTATCATCACCGATAAAATTCAAATTTAAAGTTGAATCTATATTAACATTTTTGGACAGTAACGGGAATTCATATGTAAAATCACCATTATCTGCAGATTTTACCCATTTTATTGAGTTTGTGTTGCCATTCTTTGGACAAATTTTAATTACAAATACTAAGCCTCTGAAAATACCTAATAATTCTTCCGGAAGTTGTAAAACACAAGTAGAATATTTGTCTTCCTTTTTAAATGTTATTTCAGACGCTTGACTATTTATATTGTCTATTAAGGTATCGCTATTTAATTTTTTCAAAAAATTATATGGTGAATTCCAAACTATGTGATCTGTACTCTTCGTAAGACCAAAATGGAGGATGATTTCACACTCGTTTAATAATTTTGTGTCCATTTTTGAAAGTTCTGCTTCCATATTTACGATATCAGTAAATATCATTATTGTAAACAATCCCGGTTTATTTGAAACTTCATTATTTCTACTAGAAACAAGGTAAACGAAAGAGTTTGTTTTTTTGTTATTTGTGTGATAAAATTTATGTTGTAAGCCATTTTCATTATTTTGGTCATTCTGTGTTAGTAGATAACATCTTGAATCACGAATTTCTTTGTTTTTAAATTCATTCTCTATGTATTTTCTGTATAGATTATTACACATAAATATTTCGTCTACCAATTCCAGTAAAAATAATTCCTCCCCAATAGGCAGAAAAAAATCTAGATTTCTATCTGCACTCTTAATCCAAGTCTTGATCATGGACTTAGACACAAAATTCGGGCTCGTATTAGTACTTAAATAAAACACAAATTTCATTCCCCACTCTCTGTTTTCGTAATTTAACCAGTTAGTAATGTTTTCACAATTTTCTAATCCATTTATTGCGTTCTCATCCTTTGTTTTTTTGTGAGAAAATCTTAGATGGGAAATATCCATTGTAATTTCACAAGAAAGGGCAACCCCATCCTTACATGGTGATAGCATTGATTCACATGATATTCCGTCTTCGCATTTTTCAGGAGTAGCACCATTTGAAGAGAACAAACAACTTGTTGGTTGAACCCAGTTTGAGTTTCTGTTTGAGGATACACCCCAATGTAAAACCAAAGGGGAGTCCAGTTCAACAGTTGGTGAAAATACTATGTTAATCAACAACTTCTTTTTGTTTTCTATAATTTTTAGCTGAGACTCAACAGTCGATCCATCTGAACACTTATTACTTATTGATTTACAATACTCAACATTATTTTTAGTCATTTCTGTAAATACTTTTCCTTTAAAAGAAATTTATGAAAGAAAACCCACTCAAATGGACTATTATAATCGAAATTACACTTAAACTGGGAATGATGTTCATACATGTATTGGGAACATATTTTTATGTTTACATGCATGTAAATTTCGATTTACCCTTGGAAATTATTAATGAGCGGCTTTCTAAAATTCTATTATTTCTTTCCGGAGTATTTATTGCTTTGAAGAAATTACTAAAAAATAAAATAATCTTTATTATTTTTGTTAGTATTGTTACTTTTTTAGTATATATCATCACATTTTTATTTTTTCTAGTTAAATAAGGCTGAGATGGAAGAAGAATCCCCAATAAACTCTCCGATAAGAGCATTAGATACAAAGGATCCGGTATTTGATAGTGAATCTGAGAATGAGAATGTTTCTTATTCTGTAATTGATGTTGAGAAGAGGGAAAGGATGGTAGAAACTTTTTCTTGGAGCCCTCAGGGAAGGGGGATAGAGACAGGATGCTCGATGCCCATTGAAGAGTTTAGAGTTAGAATAAAAAACCTTTGTCAGGACTATTTTTTAGATTATAAAACGCAAGACTTCATTAATGGCTTGAGACTACTTTCCTCTCCATCATTACACAACTTGGTCGTTGTAATTGCAATTAGAATGTCATTGGACTATAATGTAACTGTACAACAACAAGTTTCAGCCCTACTCACGATATTGAAAGATGCTCGACTAATAACTCAACAACAAATTGAAGATGGTTTGGAAAAATTAATTCAATCAATTGATGATATATGCTTAGATGCGCCTTTTTCACCGGAAAGGCTTGAATCCGTTGTTGATTGTGCAATATTAGATGGCATTATACCAGAAAACTTCAGATGTAGATATCCAGAAACTTTCCTCAATAAACTTATTGAATTAAGGAAGATTCCAGATACTTCTTCTCCAGAGGCCAGTAGTATTTCACGCGATATTAAAGGTCCAACTAACCATTTAAATACATTGAGAGCATTTAAATCATATATTATAAACTATGAGGAGGATTTTTTCTCCTCTGGTTTTAAAGCAGTAGAAGTTGATAAAATATTGGCAGATGCACGCATTTTTGCCTATAAAACTGCATATTGGAATGGAATAGACTGGAATCCAGATTCATTTGAAGAACCAACAGATGGAAATATTTCTATTCCTTCAACGTTTTCATTTAATCATGAATTTGTCAAATTTGTTATTAAATCATCTATGAGTAGAAATGATTCACAAAGAGAGCTGGTTTCAAGTGGTCTTAACTTAATTTCTCCCTCCATAATTAATTCTGTTGATATATCCCTTGGTCTCATGAGAATTTTGGGTGATTTGGATGACTTGTCTCTTGATGTTACAAATGCATGTGAACTAACAACAAAATTTATATCCAGGTGTGTTGTTGATGAACTCATTCCACCTTCTTTCGTAGCTGTAAATTTGATACTACATATGGGTGGCCCTGGTGGCACTCAGTCATTGAAAATGGCGGAGGAGTTCCTAACCGGTAAACCTAGGAATATCTTGAGGCTACAAACAAAGAATATTTGGAATAAAAAAACAGTTACAGAAGATAGAGTATTTGAAACAGAATTAACTAATATATTGAACAACTACTCTTCCGAATTAGACAAAAGAGAATGTATTAAATCTTTACATTCATTAAATATTGCCGAAAAAGAGAAGGCTGTGAGGTTGATTATCAATTACTTTATTGAAAAGACTCTTAAAAACAACAGTTCATGTAATTCTAATAATGATGTTGAATTGAATGTGGGATTATCTCTTTTGGAATATCTCTTGAGCCAGGGATTCCTCGATGAGGACATCATAATGGAGGGGTTTAACAATTCGTACGAAAAAATATCCAACTTTTCTTTTGATAGTTCTCAAGTTCAAACAGTATTTGACTTGTTTATTAAAAGAGCAAAAAAACGGGCTTTGTTACCTTCACATTGGAACGTTGGGAACGAATAGTCAATCATCTTAAATCTTAAAGAAAAATTAGTTTTTTTTAGAAACATAACTTTGAATTTTTGTATATCTCATGCAGTCATTTTTTAGTTGTGATTTTTGGTTTGAAATTATCGTGAATAGTGAAAATGGGTCACTACTTGTGCTTAAGTCAAGCAAATTTTCAGGAAAATCAAGAAAATCATCCTCTATTGACCTAATTATCTTGTCATTATTAATTTTGGGACTCTGAATTGAATTTAGAAGGCAGTTTTTATCCAAGTATGACGCTATTTCCGCAATGTTTTTCTCAGGGATTGTTTTTTCGTGATAATGAATTAATGGATACCTTGGTGAACCGTTTTGAAAAGCTTCATTCAAAACGTCCATGTTTATTCCCAACAAAGGTGAGTTTGAATCACCCTTATTTTCCGAAACAACCCTGCAAAAAGGAGAAAATGTATCTATTTTCTTACTTTTTCCGTTTTTCTCACAATCACCACTTTCTGCAAATGAGTTTTCACCCTTCAAATTATTTTTTTCCTCGGTATAATCCTCACCAGTATTAAGGAAATCTGTTACAAAAATCCATTGATAAAGATGGAATTCCGGGATATCAAGTAATGATGCGAGATCAACAAATTTCATTGCGGATATTACTAGTCTCTGGTGTTTTTTTGATCTGAATATTCTAATTAGTTCTGTCAAAACAATTGGCCAGAGAGGCATCAAGGCTTGGTATTGTACCTTAAGCAAAAGCACTCTAAGACACAAAATAACCTGTTCTGCAAGTAAAATATAATTAGGATTAATTTTATTGCCTTCTGTATTATTTGGATACTCAGGTGCCAACTTTAAGTTTTCTACAAGTCTTTCAAGAATCAATGACAACTGCATTTGAAATGTGTTCTTTGGACAACAGAATATCAAAAATGCAAGCCTTTTTATGTGACCACACACGTTTTGAAGTTCAGCATCTCTCGTACTAAAAATTCCCATGCTTTGAACAGGTACATATGTATCAATTATATTTACTCGTTCAGCTGCCGAAATAGAAGTGATGTCATGCGAAACAAGTCTTGAAACAACATTTATCCAACACCTAAATGTTCTTCTATCCATACGGAAAAAATCTTGAGAGTTTATTGCATCTATAACAGGCTTTTTGATTCCAGCTAAATACTCATGAAAAATTCTATATGGAAATGTGTCTATATGGAGCATCAGAAAATACTTATGTAACATATTTGCAACATCATTGTTCCGCTTTAAAAGTGGTTGAAATACCCAGTTTAGGGATTTTACTACTGAATTACCCCATACATTCATTAAAAGAAGTCTTTTTGTGTTCGAATGATACGATATTTCAATATTGTACATAATTAAAAACCCCATTGAATAATAAGAAAATAATAAAGTTGGTTCGTCGCTTATAACGGCTTTTGGACATTCGCTTACGTTTTTTGAAGTCTCTCCCGAACTCTGTTCATTTACCGGGATGGAGAATTCAATGGATTGAAGCATCGCCTCAATGCTTGGTGGTAATGGAGGTAGCTTATCATACTGCTGAGGTTGAACAGCACCTGAAACTTTTGAGGAAAAATTTCCGTGTACCAAAAATAAGACCATATATATTAAATTATTCAAATTTTTGAGCAGTTTCTTTTCTTCAAATATATTTATCAACTTCTTATCTAAAAAAAATGAAGATGGAATTGATTTAGAGGATGCCATACAACCATCTAAAGTTGAAATGAGGCATGCAAACCACAAAACACTTTTTGGTTGTTTAACTTTATGTATGAACGTATTCAAAAGTGATGAAATGGTATTCCACAAAAATATGGATTCTTCTGGGATTGTAAAGGAGTATGTGACCGTAATTGTATATAAAAAATGAAACACAAGTGATTCCTTCCAAAGATAGTGACAATGTGTTAAATTGTTCTTCAAAAATGTTCTGGAAAAGTAGACCAAGTAATTTGGAATTCTTTTTTTTTCATTTAAATTTTCACTAGATCTTGAACGACTTATTTTTTGAGTATCGGATGAACCACTACCTTTCAACCAATAATAGGTCAAAAATTCACCAGAAATTGAAAATATTGTCCCCAAATTAATTAATTTTAATATAGAATCAAATTGGAAAATGGAAATAATGGCGACATTTCTTGAATTCTGTGTTGGAATTGAGATATTTTTTGTGTAATTTGTTTTTGTTTTTATTATTTGATTATTTATGCTTGACCAACAAACAATCCCAGAGAAAACAAATGCATCTGAGGCATTCCATGCAAGTATGAAGGTAATAGAAATCGAATATTGAATTATTTGAGAATTAATAGAAGTTTTCGAGTCAGAATTCGAATCTCTTTCATGTATGTAATAAAGTGCTTCTACAAGTGTGCCAAACAAAGTTAAGATCGTATTTTTTATTATTGACTTTTTTGATTCAATGGATATGCCCTCAATACTAGAATCCTGTGGGAAATTAATTAATGTTGGAAGGGGAGTGATTGTAGAGATGTGGACAGACTTCCTAACAGGTGTTTGTTCCTCCTTTTGCCAACTAAAAAGTGACTGAACAAATCCTGTCCCAGTTTGAGAAATATCCAACTCAGAGGAGAATAATGTATTAGATAATGAAGGAACTCCAATAACATGTATCAAGACTCTAAAAATTGAATCGAAGTATTGGATAATATTGTTATGATTATTTAAAGTAATTGATGATACAAGCTCCAAACATAATGTTATAATTATAGAAGTTGTATTTTGTACTAGTGATTCAGAGTCAAGTTCTTCAATTATTGACAAGCAAAAATCAATATAATGTTTAATTGGGGAAGAATAAGAAGATATGTATGAGTAGCAATTTGTAGGGGAAAGTTTGACATCTTCTTCTAATAAATCAATACTGTCAACCGCTTTAATATCATCACCTGTTAGTGTTTGCTGGAGTCCTAGTATAATGATAGGGAAAAGTTTATCATTGTTAAGTAACAATTGGTTTTTGCTGTTTTTTTGAGATTCCTCAACATTTCTTGGCCTTTGAATAAGTAAAATGGTTTGTAATAGTTGGATAATTGTTATTTGAAGAGGCATTTTTTTCGAAACAATTGATGATTGAAGTGCAGATAAAATATGGTTTGTAATTAATTCAGTAGTTTTAAATAACTTTTCCTGAAAATGAGTTAATTTTTTTAGAATGGAAAATGTATTACTTAATAAAGAAGACTTATTTAGAATTGTATTCAAAGCATTTACTGCACTTCTTTGGATTGGAAAATCAAATGGATTCTTTGATTCCATTGTAGAAAAAATCAAGCAAACATATATAAATACGTCAAAGTAGTCTCTAATATCGTATTTACCTATTATGCTGGATACATGTGCTTTCTCAATCTCAGTGTCAACCATTATCTGAATAACATTCAAATTTTCCATAGATATTAATGTAATGAGTCTGTCTAAAGTGTAGATTAGCCTCCTAAAATCAATTTCATCATTGAATCTGAGATTGCCATCTATTGAAGTGAAGTTGTCTTGATTTAAAAGTTCATCTATGAGATGATCAAATATCAGTCTTGGAGTTTCAATGGCCTGAATAACCCATACAGAGCTGATGGTTCTGAGTTGAATCAAATTTGAATCAAGACCTTCAAGTATAAGAAAAGTCACTTCATTCGGAATCTTATATACAGAATTAGTGGAGTACTTAATAAAAGTTGCCAATTTTCTTATATTAGATATTTTTAACTCGTTATCATAAACACTTAAGTGATTTATGAAAAATTGACTAAGTATAGAGTTTCCTCTCAACAAAGTAGATTGATTCTGGTTCTCAGAATTAATTTGATCTTTAGAGAGCAAATCAATATTTAAATTTATCCATTCTTCAAGAATAATTAACGAATTCGTGCTTTCTTTGTGAAATTTACTTAACTCGGGATTGAAAAAAACCCACAATAAGTTCATAATGTTGTTTATGCACTCAACCCAACAATTCGGAATGGAATTATTTATAATTAAAAAATTAGTTTTAAAAAATATCTCGATAGTAATCTCCAAACACTTGAATATATCATCCACTATGTAATCGTTTAATTGAAAGTTGGAATTAATGTCAATACTATAATCTACGCAACGATTATATATATTGTACAACCATATGGGAATTGAAAAATCATCAAAAGGAGGCGAGTTAGTATTTTTTGATTCTTTTAAAATAACCCTTCTCAAAACTTCTGAATTACAAAAACTAGTCAAGAGTGAATATAACAATTTTCTGTATTGGATATCCTCAGCGTGAAATGATTTTAGATACAGTGGTTTAAAAATACTTTCAACAAAAGCCTTAGTAATGGCCGAAAAGTCATTATCGAAGACTTCATCATTATCTGAAACATCTTTCATTTTTTCCAAAATATACAAACAAAGAGTTGCAAATATTACCGAATCCTGATTTTCCATAGTATAATTTACTGTAATACTCATTACTTCTTTCAAAAGGTTTGCTAAAAATAAGTCTAGTAAAGCTTCCTTTGAGCCTTCTCCCAAATCAATGATATTATCGACGTAAAAAATTATGATTTCATGTAATAGACTAACGGTTGGATTTAATATTTCAGACTTTTCCTGATTTATAGAAGCATTTTCTTTTTTTAGCACTTTATCAAATGCCTCCCTTATGGAATCTATGAATTGATTTGGAGGTAAATTAGATGGATTTAATAGTGACTTGCATTCGTCAACAACGTTATATTTCAATTCGGGGATCTTGTCTACTGATTTTTTGGAGAATACAAGAAGTGAAATCAGAATTTCTGGTAAAGTAAATTTTAGACAGTAACTATGTTCCTGAAACAAAGCACTAATTACTTTCAAAGGCTGGAGAATATTTGTTGAAATAGTATTCAGATTCACTGAAACAGGAGAAATATTGAAGTTCGAATATTGCTTTGATAATTTAATAGAGTTACTCTTCCAAAGTCTCATTGCCCTTTCAGTTTCAGCAACAGAAATTTGATCAATTACTGAAAATGAGTGCAAAAATTCCTCTATTATTGCCATATTTAAAAACTTAATAGATGAATTATCGTTCACCTGAATATCTTCACCACTTGTATTCGGACTGTTCTTGCTGTTTGAAATCCACTGTATTAGCCTTCTTGTTAAAGACCATTCTTTCAGAAGAAGAAGTCTGAGGGCTTTTCTTAACAATAATATTTTAGATTCTAAAGGTAAAATATCATCAATTATCTCCCTATTACTATTAGAACAGTTTAGATCAAGTTTAAGTGGGATGTGAGCGATAAGAAAATCCATCAGATATCTTTTTACGTATACATTTTCATCATGGAAACATGATTCCAAGGCCTTTATAAACAAATTATTGCATGGAATTAAATTTTGAATTTTTTTTAAATTTAACTCATTATCTGTTAAAGATGAGCTGTTAAATTGGAACTTTGACATTATTACCTCAAAAGCCGAATACCTAACGTGAGTCGTTCTCAATAATATAAGCCACAATGTAGACATAAAATTTTTTTCACCAATACAGTCATCATTCGAAATTAATTGAAATGTCTTCATTAATCTTTCGTAGCACTCACTTTTCGGGTCCTCCACACCCGGAAGAAGCCCAACTAGAAGTCCAGATAAGCATGGCAACAAACTTGGGCCAAGTGGCAAAAAGTATCTTTCAATTAAATCAAGAAATATTGGTTTAACCTGAGTCGAAGAATGAACAAAAAATGGAAATAAACCTGATCCGTAAAGTGCTAAGTCCAAACTTAATTCACTTTTCTCTATTTTCTCAAATATTGCACCATATGTTTCTAAAGCCTTTGTATGAACACCACTAGGCAAAGACGGGTTTAAACATTGAGCTAACCTTTTAGACACGATTTCTTTAAGTGGCACACCAGGAACCCCATAAAATTCTTTGCTAATACATCTATGTAATCTTTGCAAGCAATTGCTTAAATCTGCCCATTCTTGTGCCTTCTCAAAGCTCTGAAGAATACTGGACACTTCATTTTCATATTTCTTGAGTTCATTTTTCGACCAGCTGAAATCATTCATTATTCAAAAACAGATACGATAAATTCACATTACAATAACTCTATTCATAAAATTTATTTTATTATTGTGCTTTTTCTTTCTGAATCAAATCGTATTCTCAAAATGATCAAGAAATATTAAGAGACCTCACCATTTAAAGGTTGCGGGAACATGGGAAATTCACATGGGAATAAAGCAAAATAACAGCCATCTTAATTTGTGTAAATTAAGTACTTACTAATAAAATGCTTCCTATCTAGGCAATTTATAACTTGATCCTCTTAACGATTTGTTATGAGGAAAAGAATACATAAATACAATGAATAGAGTCACTCGTCAACATCAAGATTTAAATAGCCTCATAAGCCCAAGTAACAAATACTTTAACCAAAAGGGAATTGAGTTCTCACGCTGTTTTATCAAAGAAATAAAGTCAAACCTATTTGAGAATAAGAAATATGTTAAAATTTTAGGTATCATCACAGAAATCAAAAAAAAATCTAAATATATTGAATTCACTAGTATGTTTACCTTATTGTTTCATTGCTAATAATGAACAAATCACTGAATTTATTAGTTGATGACTCTTCAGGTATTATCAGAGCAATTTACTGGGGTTGTAGATCCGAGTTTGAATGTTTGAAACTAACTAACAATTTTTATTCAAATTTCCCTGTAAGTTTGTTTTAACGTCCACTATATCAATTTTAAATTAACACTAATATAAGTGTTCTGGTGTGCTCGTTGAAGCACGTGGAATTGTTGAGAATTATAACAACAAAACCCAGTTAAAAATATTCAACTTGAATACGGTTTCAGAAAACAACTATGAATCTCTTTGGTGGATAAATATCTACAACCAAAAGTCCTCAGAAATGATGGTCAAAAACACTTCTATATCCATAAATTTGGAAAAAAATGTTGCATCGATACCAAATCAAACATTGAACACAATAGGTTTACTGGATGATAGTGGGAATATCAAGGAAAATATAAAGCACGTAGAACTAGACGATGTTTGCATTTGCAAGAAAGTGCCTTTTTCTAGTGATAATATCCCCATAAGCCTTTCGAAGTTTAATCTAATTACTAGAATAGTTGCATCTTCACTTTTAAGGTCAATCTCTATTCAACACAGTGAATCAGACGAAATTGGAGAAGATTATATAAGTTTTTCAATTAACAAATTACTAACTTCAACTAACGAGGTGTTAAACATACTAACTGTTATTCCAGTAAGTCATTATATTTTTTTGAATACATAAAACATTAGGACTATTTATTTCACATGTATTTATTACTTTATTTGTCCCATATAATCAAATCTCAGATAAATTGTTTTTGCTGCATCTTAAAACATTCGAAGGAAATCATTGTCAATGAATATGGATACAAAGTAGGTTCGCAAAACACAACCTCGAAATATTATTAACTAGGTTTAACCTCCTGAACTTAATATCAGAATTTCAGAATACCTCCTCAGTATTTATGTGATGAAAAAGATGCGTGTGCAGTCTAGAATTCAAAATAGTATCTACAAAGGAGAAAAAAAGGAATCGTGTACAGATTTTCTTATATCTTAAAGCACACAAAAGAAATAATTGTAATAATGAAACAAGATTACTGTTTAAGGTTGTATGTAATTTATAACTAACATTTTATTCACTATGGAAAGGAGTGGGACCCAAAGCAGTGAATGGTTCGATACAATAAGTAGACAAGGAAGCAAACTCTCGAGAGCCAGTTTCCAAACTGCTAGAACAGATTTCTCGGTATGTGATGAAATATTTGAATCCATAAACTCTTCAGAAAATGAAGCCTGTGATTATAAAAAAAAAAGTAAGGATTGCACTGCACCCAGAAAATCAGTAGCTTTTAAACTCCCAGAAAAAAGAAACCACTCGGAAAGAATTGGATCTTCCGTTGGAGATAAATATGGAAGTAAATGTGATGTTAATGGTGTGGCTTCAGATGTTGAAAAAGTCAGATCTAAAACGTCTCCTTTGAGAAATTTAAAAGAACAACCAACTCGAGAAGAAGGTAAGATGGCAGGGAGTTTTCTCGAGGAAAAAATGAGACGTGAAAGAAAAGATACGCTTGTAGATAGAAATTTTAAGATACCAACAGTTGAAATAATTGATGAATGTGTTGATGACTTTAAAATAGAGCCTATTTTGTGTGTTATCGATGATACACATGTGCAAGAACACCGAAATTGTGGCAGTTCAGGACCAAAAAAATGTAATAAAAAGGCGTTTACGAGCAGTTTTTTCTCCGTAAACACATTTATTCATAAAGAAAACATTCAATCTACTGAATCCATTGAAACGGGGTATGATTTGACAAGGAGATCAAAATCTAGGTTCTTAACATCCCCTGTACAAGAAATTAGATATATATATAAGGAACAAATACAAAGAAATAATTCACTAGTTGATAAAGTTAATGACTTTTCCAAGAAAGAAGCAACTAAGCCTGAAATTGACCTCCCTAAAATTATTATTGAGGGTGAAATGAAAACTAGGACTAGGAAATGGCCCTCAAATGAGATCATACCTTCTTATTTCAGATGCAACAATATATGCTGTTTTGGTTGAAATTGATGTTTGTGCTCTTTTTTTGTAACAATTTGAATATTAGATGAGTATATCGCTAAGTTATACTTTTCACTTGACTTCTTTCATCTTTATTCCTTGAAATTCTGAATAATAAATTCTATCTATGTATAATTTGTTGTATATTTTAATTATTATAGCCATTATTAGTAGAGAAATACCTGCAATACTTTTTGAAATTATAATACTCGGAGCAATGGAATAGATTGAGTACTCAAAGAGAGATATCTGTGAAAAATTCATGACTTGTATTGGAAGAACAAAACCAAATGATAACCCGGAGGAAATAAACAAATACAAAGCAGTTTTTTTGTCGCATCTAAGAGCATCGAAAATAAAAAGTGAAAAGTCTCTATTTGGAAGCAATTTCTTTATTCTATACGCGTGAATTAAAATTCCTATTGGTATTCCCAACTTAGAAATATTTAATGCATTCGAGGCCGACACTTCAAAAGGATTAATGTTGCTATTATTTATTCTAATTACCCCAAAGTAGTACATTAATTTTGATATAATTGAAGTAGTAAGAAGAAAAAACCATAAAAATATTTTGTTGAAATTATTTCTAAGATATTCAAATTTTAGTATTGTTGGAAAAGAAAAGAAAGTTGAAAAAATTCCTAGTATAATTGGAAGTAATTTCCAAAACTGTCTTCTTCTAGCTTTAGTATTCTGAGAAAAAATATTATTGAATTCATGAAGACTACCAAAAACCAGCAATAAAGGAAGTAAAATCATAGAGCAATAACTACTTTTACCATCCTCAGATTCATGAATATAGTACAACATGAATATAAAGAGCTGACCGATTGAGTGACTGTATGAAGATATTATTGTGCCAAGGTCAACTGGAATAGGATCTCTGATTGAAACAAAGATAGAAAGGAGTGAAATGAAAGTCATACCACCAAAACACCTGTACGTTAACAGAATCCAAGGCTCTATCCCACAACTTCTCAACATTATCAAGTTTACAATTTGTGCAACCAAAACTAAGGTCATTAGAGCATGGCAACGAATTAAATTATATGTAGACCTCTTCTCAAAAGGTACCTCAAATAAAATAAATGAGAGAAGCCTTTTCTTAAAGTCACCATCCATTTTTTCTCAAAATACAACAATTGCTTAATTGTTTATGTTGGAAAAAAAAAGATGTGCAACCTGAGAAATTCCTCATTATTACCCTTGAACCTGTTTCGGCGGCAAAGCACTGCTATCTTGAAGTTTATTAAGTCTTTCCAGTAATGAATCGTTTGAGAGTTTGATATTTTTATCTAGATAATTTGTCAGATTGGGGGTAATTTTTTTAAATAAACGCAATTAATTGGTAATATTCTACATTGGAAAGGGGATTGATCTCCTTTCCAATACATAGACCGATTTGAAGTAAAAGGTAATAAAAACCTTTATATTTGAAAGCCTAATCTATATAGAAATGTCGAAATATGATGAAAACTTACCACTTCTGAATCCAAATAGAGAAAGTAAGTCTATTATTTCCAGAATTAATGGAATCTTTTGCAAGAATGCCGCAAGCTTCAGTGAGAGAACCATACACTTTAGTGGTAAAACAGCTCCATCCAAGTTTGTTTCAAATGTCGTTTGTAATCAGAAGTATTCTTTATTTACATTCATTCCAAAGGTACTCTATGATCAGTTTAGACATTTTTTTAACTTTTTTTATCTCATTGTAGCACTTCTGCAATTTATTCCAGAGTTAAGAACCGGGCCTTTATTTACATACATTGCTCCTTTACTATTCGTTTTGTTCATTACAATGAGTAAAGAGGCAGTCGACGACATAAAAAGGTATAAACGAGACAGAGAATCTAATAACAAGAAGTATCGCAAAATAACTAGAAGTGGAACAAAAGAAATTCGTTCATGTGACATTAAAGTTGGTGATCTGATTGAAATTAATACAAATGACAGAGTCCCTGCTGATATACTTTTTCTCAGAACAAATGATCCAACTGGTACTGTATTTGTAAGGACTGATCAGCTAGATGGAGAGACTGATTGGAAGGTGAAAAGAGCATTAGGTGTGACTCAGCATTTAGATACACTGGATGATATATTTAATTTAGATTGTACTGCAAATATTGAGGCACCAAAGAAGGATATTTATGTTTTTAATGGAACAATTCAGTACTATGATCAGATTTCCGTTGATGGTGTTTTACCTGAAGATTCTGGAATTATTTCAAGTTTAAAAGTTGGGTCTGATGTCCATATTGGACAAGTAGATAAAATGCAAAATACATCTTTTATAAATAAGCCAGTTGTCGAGTCTTTAATGCTTGATAATACTATTTGGGCGAATAGCGTTCTTACTTGTGGAAAAATATATGGTTTGGTTATTTATACAGGAATTGAAAGCAGATCATTAATGAATACCTGCACGAAAAGTCTCCGTAAAAAAACAGGCCTATTGGATGAACAAGTAAACACCTTGTCGAAAATATTATTCATATTGCTTTTTATATCATCATTCATTCTCGTTTTTTGCAAAGGCTTTGATGCTCTTTGGTATATTTCATTTGCAAGATTTATGTTATTGCTCTCGTCAATTATCCCAATATCCCTTATAGTTAATCTAGAAATGGCAAAGATAGTGTTTTCCTCTCAGATTATGAATGATGAAAAGATGAATGGAGTTGCTGTAAGATCAAGTATTCCTGAAGAACTTGGAATGGTAGATTACCTACTAACTGATAAAACCGGGACACTAACTCAAAACTATATGGTTGTTCAGACCTTGCATTTAGGACACTCAATTTATCATCCCGAAAACTTCGGAGAGATTGTTAATGCTCTACAATATATATACGATGGATACAATATTATTGAAAAAGAGAGTCAACTAATGGATTCACGGAGTTACAATGCGAAACCTCTTCCAACAATAAGTGACGATTCAATAGTTTGGAACAATTCACCAGATATATTGCATCTTCAGAACTTTTTGTTAAGTATTGCATTATGTCACAATATATTTCCAAGATCTTCATTAGATACAAATCTTAAATCAAACGGTGATAACAATTCTGTAGAAGATCTTTTAGATAACAATTGTCTGGATTCTGATGAGTGCATGGTTGATTTTAATCAAAGGCATATTGTTTATCAATCTTCATCGCCTGATGAGATTGCATTAATTAATTTTGCAGCAAGTTTGGGTTTGAGACTTGTCGGCAGATCAAATGAATATATGGATTTGGATCTTGAAAATTTGAGAAAAAATGAGGTCAATTTTGACCATATGGAAAGTTCATTAACAGGTGACTTGGAAAAAGGTTCGAATTTAACGGTGAGACTAACCTTTAGAATATTGGCGTGTTTCCCATTTTGCAGTTCCACAAAACGTATGGGAATTTTGGTTGAATACAAGGGAAAATATATCTACTTCTGCAAAGGCGCAGAAAGTGTCATGATTGAATTACTTAGAGAAAAAGGTTCAGGTTGGTTAATGGAAGAGTGTACGAATTTAGCAAGACTTGGTTTGAGAACACTTGTGTTCTCATACAGAATCATTTCTAGGAGTGATTATGAGACATTTGACACAATTTATTCATTTCCATGTACAAGTTTGCTTCAAAGAGACCAAAATTTAAATAATGCTAGAAAAATACTTGAAAAAGATATGGAATTGCTTGGACTTACTGGAGTTGAAGACAAACTTCAAATTGATGTGCCACTTACACTTGAAGCTTTTAGATATGCAGGTATTAAGATATGGCTTCTTACCGGAGATAAACTTGAAACTGCTTTATGCATTGCTATTTCTGCAGGTATAAAACCAAAAAACTCTAGTTTTTTCATTCTTGAATCAAAATACTCCAAAGAAAATAGTTTCGAAATAGGAAGTTTTGTTGAAGACATTGTTATACAGCTCAATAATTTCATTTCTGAATCATGTGTAAATCACATATTGGTGGTTGAAGGTTCAATTTTGAGCATATGTATGAATTACTGCCCCTATTTACTTATTCATGCTGCATCTTTGTCTCAATCTGTAGTTTGGTGTAGATGCTCTCCTTCCCAAAAGAAGGATCTGGTTTTACTTCTAAAGGACTATCACTTACATTTCACAAAACTAGGCGATGGAAAAACAGCCATTACACTTGAAGAGTTGAACAAATTAAAAGGGAACAATATATATGTTAATTTTAGTCAAAAAATAGATGAAACTGGTGTAAAACCGAAAAAGGATAAAAATGGGTATATGAAAAGAAGAAAAAAGGATAGAAGAAGTGATTACTCAATTCATGATGATGGTTTGAGTAGAATACCAAGTTTTGGAGACATAAATCCATTTTTTTATCCTACAAGTCACAGTACATCCGCTAGAGGAAGTATGGTCCCATCTATTCTTTTATCTGGAACTAACGTAGACGATTGGATCCAAGAAACGAATTCAGTCTCTAGATACACACAACAAACGAATATTTCATTTGCTCAAAGCGATTCTAGATCTCTCACTCAAAATTATCAAATATCAGGTATTTCGAGAACTTGCAGAGTATGTGCAGTTGGAGATGGAGGCAATGATGTAGGTATGATTCAAGCCGCTGATATTGGAATAGGAATTATTGGAAAAGAAGGTCAACAGGCTGCTAATGCAGCAGATATAAGTATTCATGAATTTGCTGACTTAAGACCACTGTTTCTTTGGCATGGACGGCATGCATACCAAAATAGTGCAAAACTTGCTCATTTTGTCATTCATAGAGGATTGATTATTGCATCAATGCAATGCGTCTTTTCTGCACTATTTTATTTCATCCCGGTTGCTCTATTTCAAGGATGGTTAGCAGTTGGATATGCAACATATTATACAATGGCACCCGTATTTTCCCTTGTGTTTGATGTAGATGTAAATAGATCAACTGCACTGCTCTATCCAGAATTGTATAGACACCTTAAAACTGGTCGTGTAATGTCAACAAAAACATTCTTCTGTTGGGTTTGGAAATCATTATATCAAGGTACCGTTATTATGCTTGCATCAGTCATGCTCTTCAATGATAACATTTTGATGAATCTGGTTGCTATCACCTTTACCTCACTTATACTTTCAGAAATACTCAATATTTTTACTGAAATACATCACTGGAATGAAGTCATTGTCTCTTCGTGTGTCGTTTCTTTATTAATTTATTTTGCATCATTCTTTCTTCTTGAAAGCTATTTTGACCTCAAATTTATATTTACCTTTTCATTTTGGGGTAAAATATGTACTTTGACTTCTTTCGCATGGGGTCCAATACTTTTGTACAAGCTAATAAAAAAAACATTGCATCCTCCTAGATACTACAAATTAATGCAGCAGTAATTTATTTAGATTATTTTAATTTTATTTCTTTTTTGTGACTCGAGAAAAATTAAAAGATATAAAACAAAAAATTAATCCTCCTAATTATCCCTCCGGATCTCAAACCTAGCGATATTATTGTTTGAAATGTGTTCTAATATTAATATAATAATAAAAGAGGCTATTATTAACAATAATAGTAATAGTGCCACGGGACCACCCAATGACAAAATAAAGTTACAAAGGATTTTTGTGTATATAATCAAAAAAAAGATCGAAATTAATTTGAGTATCATCGTTAACATTTGAATATTTGGATGTCTCACTATATTTGAGAATGCAGAAACAATGTTTCTATTCCCAGGAGTCATGTATGGATGGCGACAAACACTGCAAAATTTGCTTGACCACGGTCTGTTATTTATTTGAATTCTTTGCCATTTACTCAAGCATTCTAAATGTATATATTCCTGGGTTCCTTTACAGTTACAAGGTGCTATAAGTGGAGATAATGTTGTATCTGAACCAAAACAGAATCTACATTCCTTAATTAATGATGCAAAACTTAATTTATCTTCTTTCATTGAATTACCTAAAGTAATATGAGCGTTTGCTTATAATTTCAGTTACTTATTTCAACTAAAGACAAATAAAATTACTTAAAAATAATCCGAAATTCAATATTGTTATACATTATTCAGTAAACTATTTATTTCTATCTAATTTTATTTTTTTGTTTAAAGTATAAATACACTAAAAAAACATGTGGTCAAAATAGACATGCATGTAGACGAATAAATTAAAAAAGTATATATTTTTATATGAATGAATATAACTACCCATGAAAGGTATGATTTGAGTTATACGATATATTCAGGAGCTGAATCATATTTTTCTAGACATAATTCATTCCAAATTGGCCAATTTGACAAAAAATCTTCTATATTAAAAGAACAAGTGTTTATTGCCCACTTTGGAAATTTATTGCATCTTAAAACCATATCTCCATCAGAATCAGAGTTTGCTGGAATAATATACATTAAAGAATGTAGGCATATTCCTAATGGTGGTTCAATGAGATATTCAACTGAAGCAATATTTTTTTCCTGATTAAATGTCAAAACTCCTCCTCCGCCAAAACATATTTCTTTTAATGGTGATTCTTTTATTTCGGGATCAATATCCTCAATATCAATGTCTAACTTCGCAACATAATTTGAATTGAAATATTTAAACCCGGGGTGATCCGTCTTTTCGACATTAAGATTATGTTCATATAAAAAATCTTGATATATAGGAAAACCAATATATTGCAAATGAACTCTAATTTGATGAGTTTTCCCTGTGACAGGTTTACAGAGGATTAGTGAATGGTTGTTTGAGTCACTTTGAAGCTTTTGTTTTTTATAAATTTCTGAACCTTTATTAATGATAATAGGGTAAAAGTATGTTAAAGCTAATTTACTATCTTCATTAGTATCTATGGAAGACATCAAACTTTCCCCTTGTCTGTTTTTTAAAACTTTGATACCTATTTCACATTTGATTCTGTGGCTAAAAAGTCCATGTGACTCTTCAGGAGACAATTCTGAAATTTCGACACCATTTATAACTTTGCTTTTTAAAGTTTCAATAAATTCTGATACACTTGCTTTAATCTTTGCAATATAGTATTTGTGAGCTTGAGTTATTCTTTTCGACAATTTTTTTGTTGTTTCCGGATTTTTGCTAAGTATTACTAGTCCAGATGTAACTCTGTCAAGTCTGTTTATAGGGTGAATGTATCTTTCATGTAATCTCACACTATCATTGTACTCTGATTTTGAGAGATACTCTGTCTGAACTATCTTTGTTAGCGAGAGTTTATTGTATCTACCTTGTGGATGACACGGGATCCCATGTGGTTTATATACTACTAAAAATCCAGGAGTATCATACAATACGGTGACTTTATCTGTGCTAACTGGAAGTTCAATAAAGAGAATTTTATGTTCTATGTGGTCACCATTACGTATTATATAATCAAGAGAATTTATTGGCATGCTATTTATAAATAACCTCCCATTATCAACTAAATCTTGATATTCAGAAATAGGTCGCGACCTAAACTCATTTGAAAATAGATCCCTTAAAGATCTGTTTCTCCATCTCTCTTTACAGTGAGATTTACAACTAATCATATATGGAGGAACGACAGTTACCTCTTCATCTAAATTAAAAGTATGTTCATTAACTTTAATTTTTATATTCAATGAATCCTTTCTGAAAATCTCGATATTTGTCTGAAAATTTGAAAAAAGCCGATCTAATGTTCCCATGTTTAATATAAAAATAATAGTATTCTCACTTTAAATGCGATTTGACAAATAATTATATCTTTTTTTCGTTTATTTATGACCAGAATTTTAATGATTTCCCACTAATGGTACCCGCTTCATGATTCACAAATTTCAAACGAAAAAATGAGCTCTTCAATTTTAGAAGAAGAGATTAAAGGGTTGGAGAGTATATTTGGAATTAGTTCTGGAGCGGACTGTAATAGTACTCTTCCTTCCCCCGGTATATTGTTTGATAAGGAACAAGGAACCTTGAGATTCTACGTAAGTTAATTTTAATCAAAATTTTTACCTATCAATAGTTTACAAAATATGGGTACTTTTTATATTTTAGAGTGAATATAAGGCTGGAATCCTGGAAATTAAAATAAGCGTTCCTTTTTGCTACCCTAATGAGGAATCAGCTTATATTTTGTCCTCTTGGTACTTTGATTTTCACTATTTGACATCACAAAATGAATCATCTCCATCAAAAAATTTGACACTAGCACCTAAGACTTTTAAAAAATTAAAAGAAGTAATTGAAAAGGGGTCAGAGAGAAAAGATTTGATATTATTTGAGTTAGTTAAAACTTTGGAAAATTCTTTTGATGATGTTGACCTTGGTGAAAAGAATTTTCAAGAGAATGAAGTAACCGAGAATGATCATGAAAAATCGAGAAACAATGTGAAACTAGGAGATGATTTTGATGGTGATAAAATTTTTGGAATAACTCATGGAGAGCCCATTGTTGATAGAAAAAGTGTTTTTCAGGCTCATGTATGTAAAGTATTTACTACTGAGGATGTTGAAAAAGTCATTAAATGGTTACTATCAAATACTAAGATAGCAAGAGCAACACATAATATGTGGGCGTATAGACTATGTAAAGACAAAAAACCTTCTTCAGGGGGGTCTTTTCCAATAGGATATGATATCATTTCACTGGACCACGACTCAGATGGCGAGACTGCAGCTGGAAGTAGGCTTCAACACCTTCTCAACATAATTGATGCAAAGAATGTATTCGTTATGGTAACAAGGTGGTATGGAGGGATTCAATTAGGACCTGATAGGTTTAGACACATTAATAATGCAGCTAGACAAACTCTTGAAAAAGCAGGGTTAATTAATGACAATTCACAAAAGCCTCATGTTTTCAAAAACAAGAAAGTCAAGGATAAGAGTAAATAAAATTGGTACTATATTACAACGTTATACTAGATTCTTCTATTTTAATCCATGTTTGCCTCTCCACTATCATCATTAAAACCAGGTTTATGAAGCATATTTGGTATTCCTTTTGATATATTGTACTCAAATTTACAAACCGGACAGGTAAGTTTCCCCTCCATTATCTGAAACTATAAAAAATATGATTGTCCATATGCGCTATAATTCAAATTATCGTCAATTAAACATACCTTCATTAATGCATCGTGTACCGCAGTTAAAAACATATCATCTTTCTTATCTTGTTCAGAAAAACAGATAGGCAACTCAATCCCAAAATCTGACGCAGTTCGAACAAAAACATCCCAATCTATTCTGTCTATTAAACACTGAATTTGCTCATTATTTTGTTCGGTTTCTATGTATTTTGTTGATTCCTCTAAAGTTCCATTCAAGGTTATTCTAAGTGGAAAGCCATTCTTGCATTCCGGTCTATTGCTAAAATAATAAATGGTGTATATATGTGAATGGTTAGGGTGTAGCTCTTTTATTTAACTGAATATAACTTACCACATCAAAATATTGTGGGTTAAAAGACGCATTTTTATTGATTATCTTTTCTAACGTTTTCTATTTTATCCCTCGAGTCAGTTTAGACCAAGGAGGCAAAATACCGCCAACAGGCGGGTACTGCTTTTTTTCGAAGCATGCAAAATTCTACTTTATATAGAAACGGGGATTAACTTCAGAGTAATTTTCTTATTGGATAATAAGAGCAAGATAAGAGCAGGGGTGACTTAAAGTTGAGAACCTCAGGTTTTTTATTTTATTTACACACTGCCTTTCTTGTTTATTTCTTTTTTTAATGATGGGAGTACATTTGATCATGGTAATTTTATTTATGATACTATTTCCTATTTCAAATCAATTGGAAATAGGCGTAATGAGAGAAATAAGGGGAGTTCAAAATGAATTTTTATTGAGCGAGGGAGGGATCAACAGTATCTCTAAATTCAGTGTCGTGGCGGAAGACCAATTGAAATCTTTTGGAAATCTGGATTCGGATTTTGCCCTTAAACATGTAACTGAAATAGGAAATGAAATATCAAACCGTTTAAAAGAACTTATGGGTTTGAATCTAGAAGTGACTTCGACTAGCAACAGAGGCGCATTTGTGTTGTACGACACAAATGACTATCCATTTGCTTGTATTTGCGATTCTCAGAAATACGCAGAGTGGAAAGAAGGTGGCTCAAATCCAAGTATTAGAGTTGAGTGTACAAATAAAATAAACACCAGTATCTTCAACGGTGCTGATGTTGACTACTGCGATCCTACAAACATTGCTGCAGGACAAACTATGCGTTAATAAAAATTTATATAAACTAAATAGATAAAAATAATTAGTATATTATTTAGGTTCTTAATACTCTTTTTTTTTGAACGCATTACTACTTATAATTATATAACATCCTGATCCTTTATATTATCCTCAAGTTCATCATAATCATCATCTATTCCAGGATTAATGTATTCAAAATCTATTTCAGATTCGTCATCTGCAAACAGATCAATATCGTCTTTCGTACCATTGTTTTCGAGTAAAATGCTCTCCTCTTCATTAGTTTGCTTTTTCTGGTGCTCCGCTTTTCTAATTCCGTACGTTTTTTTAACCGAGTTTTTATTTCTTCTTCTAATTGTTATAGTGTCCAATAAAAGTTCTTTTGGAAAGAATGAGCTCAAACCATTCTTCTTTTCAAATGCGTCCAATAAGGTTGTGAAATAATCAATGAAAGATTGATGGTTCTCGGATGATTCGCTACTTATAGAATCACTCGCAAAACTATTGGATGAAACTGTGTTATTATACCTCCAAAATTGTGACATTTGCAGGCAGTCATCTACAGAAACCTTGAGAGGTGATTCACTGCTTTTCTTATTCGGGGGTTTTCTGTTTTCGGAAAAAAACGGATGTTTGGGATAAATTCCGACCTCTAAAAGTTAATTTGTTGATGAAAACAACCGAAGAAAAAAACAACTCAAAATTCAACTTACTATCTGTCTCCTCATTCGAATTATCTTGACAAATCATCAAATGAGAAATTTTAAATCATCATATATTTTTAAAAAATTATTTTTACATCAAAAATACAAATGTTGACAAACGAACTAGGCGCCGCGCATTAAATTTAATATAATCTAAATTTTGAAGAAAAGAAATGAGAAGTTAGCTATGAAAGGTTAATAATAGTTTCTACTGCAAATTTGAATCTGTTTATGCTACTTAAAAAGCTCTGCCCAATTTGTTTCAAAAGCAGCATCCTTTCGCAATTAATAATGTTTTGAAGTCTATTCTTTTCGGATGAAAAGAACTCCCTTAGATCGGGTCTCAAAGTAGTGTCGTTTAATTTGCAAAGCTCCGAATAACAAACTTTTAATGTATACTTTGAAACCCCGAGACTACACAACAGTAGTTTAGATAGCTCTTGTATTTGTAATGTTTTGATCTCACTTTGTTTCATTACAATTATCTGTTTTAGAATTAGGGTTAAAAATTGTGGACTTACATTGGATGAATTAATTGGAAATAGTTCTGAAAACAAAATGGAAAACTTTGCACAAAATGCCTGGAACGCTTCTTCATTTTTAAACTCTTTAATCAGTGAATTCAATTCAACAAGAAATTCATTGGGTTCTTTTGTCCTTGAAACTAGATTATTTCCACAATTATTAATGTTTATCTCACTCGAATCTGATTGGAATTCCGAAAACTGTTCAAAGTTATTTTGAGACAATTCAGTAAAGTCGTGAAATAGTGCTAAAACACCAAATAACACAACTGAAGTGGTGCAAATCCATACACTAACACTATACCATTCTATTGATGTCAAAAATGCTTTTAAATTGGTGAAATAACTCAACTTTTGTATACTTGCAAACATTAATAAGCTTGACTAGTTATTATTTCGTTCTTTCAACCCTCTTTCTTCACACCTTTTGTAGTCAAATGCAAATGATTAGCTGAAAAATTAGTCCAAGGATTCTCCAGAACATGTACAAGTTAGTGGAAAACTATATTTCTGAAAACACGAAATTCATATCATTCAATTTATTGTTTGATTTTTCTATATTGTCACAAAGCATGCACCAAACAGGCGCCAGTACGTAAAGCAATACAATTTTTCATGGTAAAACACTACTATTTTACTCTATTCTAGTTTATCTACGATGATTATTTTATAATAATGAGTAAAACTAAAAGAACTACTCAAGTAATATTTCAAAGTCAAATATTCCTCCTTTGCTATTAAAAATCTCTTCACTTATCTTTCTTTTAATCTCCTAGTAATTTTTTAGCGCGAAACACTAACAAATAACCTCTTAACTGTCAGCCCTATTTACCAAAAATCGTTTTCCCTCTCCCTAAGAATGGAGAATTCTGAACTAGAATCTGATATTGTCGACAATGGAGTGATTAATAAACTATCAAATGAAGTTGATAGATTGGGTTTAAACGAAAATGTTGTGGAAAAGGTGGAGATAAAAAAAAAAAGAAAGAAGAAAAAGAAACCCGTGGCTGAAAATAAAAGTGTTGAGGAAGAATATGTTCCAGACCTCCCCATTCATTCTATTCAGCAGCAAGACAATTCTCATCTCAGGAAAGTATTCAATTGGCCTGCTGTTGATAAAAGCAAACAAACTTTTCCTCCTACGGTCCCAGTAAACAAGATATATAAGAAAAATGAGTATCCTGAAGGTGAGAAAATTGAATATACCGGCACAAATTCTTACAGAACAAGTTCTCAGGAACTGAAAAATATTGAAGAAAATTATGTTCCCGATTACTCATCTTTAAGGAGAGCAGCGGAAGTTCATAAACAGGTCAGAAAATACATGCAGAGTGTAGTAAAACCAGGTATTAAGTTAATGGATCTTTGCAATACTCTTGAAGAGAAAACAAAGGAACTAGTGAGCGCTGACGGTTTAAACAGTGGATGGGGTTTTCCTACAGGCTGTTCATTAAATCATTGTGCTGCACACTATACACCAAATCCAGGTGATAACACTGTTTTAACTGAGAACGATATCTGCAAACTCGATTTTGGTGTACAAGTAAATGGAATGATTATTGATTGTGCATTTAGTATTGCTTTCAAAGATCACTTCGACCCTCTGATCCAATCAACTATAGATGGAACAAACACTGGTTTGAAGTTAGCAGGAATAGACGCTATTTTCTCTGAAATATCGTCGGGTATTCAAGAAGTTATTGAGTCTTATGAGTTTGAATATAAAGGTAGGACATATCCTATAAAGGCTATTAAAAATTTGAATGGTCATTCAATTCTACCTTATCAAATACATGGTGGAAAATCTCTACCAATAGTAGCAACGACAGACAACACGAGAATGGAAGAGAACGAAGTATATGCAATAGAAACATTTGCTTCCACTGGAAGAGGATACGTTACAGAAGGGTTTGACTGCAGCCATTATATGAAATATTATGATAATCCATTCATTAATGAATCGGGACTTAGATTAAAGTCAGCAAGGACTCTTTTGACTGGAATAAATAATCATTTCGGGACACTAGCGTTTTGTAGGAAGTGGCTAGAACAACTTGGATTCGAAAAGCATGCTCTTGCACTTAAATATCTTGTAGATGCGGAAATAGTTCGCCCCTATCCTCCACTTAACGACGTTGTTGGGTCTTTTACCTCACAAACAGAACATACTGTGATACTTAGACCAACATGCAAGGAAGTAGTTTCGAGAGGTTATGACTTTTGAATTAAGTATTAACATTAGGATACGTATATTTTAGTACTGATCCAGTATTTTGTTTATTTTTTATCAATATTATCTTTTTTTCACTTGTCAGCCTGATTGTTACTGAAATATTTCCTTTGACCAGCTTGGCGCTAGAGGCTGAGTAGAGGAAATGTTGCAACATTTATAAATGTTTTTCGACATTTCATTCATTCTATTTTTTGTGCTTCAAAGTACGTTTTTATCTACCAGTTATGGAAATGACTCAAGTAATAGCTACAAAGCAGTAGATATTTCCCCAACTCTGAGATCAGTAAGTTTAATCTAAAATAATATACTTGACATTAAACTTTCAAAAATAAATAGGGTGCACTCTCTGATAAGACTCAAATGGAAATTCTATCAGTTTCAAGACTAGGAATTGTTCGTCTTTATAAGGAAACATCATTTATATCTGTAAGTTACTATTTGTTTATTTTTGTGAATGTTTATATTAATTTTAAGAATTCTATTTGGGACCTGATCATTGAACTTAGAGAGAATATAAACAAGTTTAATTTAAACATAGGTTCTGATATTATTAATGTATTGGAAACACCTGAATTTAATGAATTATATGAGTCACTTCAGAGACTTCAAAATAAACTTATTCAAGAATTCGAAATTAGAATACCTTTATTGGTACCTGGAATAAATAAGTATGAATTTGACTTAAAAACTACGGAATCATGGGTTATTTTTAATATTAATAAATTATCAATAGCTCTCAGTAAAACTGAGAGTCACAGTTCGCTCCTGCAAAAAGTAGTTATTAGTTATAAGAAAAAAATTAAAATAAGAGAGAAAATGTCAGAGATATCTGACAGAATACAATATATTCTTGTTTGGTTCCAAGTTTATGTTGAATACAGTAATAGAGAACCAAGTCTATACTTTGTGTTAACTGAATACTTCAATAATATTGAATTACTGAGTTTAAAAGAAACAGTTGAAAGTTCAGTGTTGTTTTGCCATGATGTAAAGTTAATTTTGAAGATAAATTTCATAAAAAAGAAAATTGAAGACATAAATCCTTATATTCCAGTCAATATCTACAAATCACAACTAGAAACTAATGATTCATTATCTATACTCGAATTACTGAAATTATTCAACAAAAGGACACAAATACTTAAATTTAAATTTGAAAACGATTTGAAAGAACACCTTAGGAATCAAGAAGTAGATCTTACAAATTTGGGGGTTTTGGAATTTATAATCAACATTTACCAAAATGTAAACAATTTGAATCAGTTACTTGAACAACTAATCAAACAATCGCCGCAGAGTGATTGATTTAAAAGTTAACTCAATTCAGTATGATTTCAACCATACATATATTGAATATATAGACAATATTGGAAAGAATGAAAATAAGACCAGAACTATTAGAAATAACACCATTTTATTGTTTATATTACCATAATCTTCAAATACAAGTGGGTCGCTAGGATCAAGTTCCCAAAGTAAATCTATAATACCAAATCCTATTTCCTGTTGATTGATTTTTGTGACCAGATTCATATATTTTATTATGGTTTCTCTGACAATTCTACCAACAAATGACAGCCTTTGTTTACTAGAAATGTCAATGTTCTCATTAATATATTCTTCCGGTATTGAATAACTCCTTGCAATATTCACAATATTTTCAACGTATTTATCACTCGGAAATATTGGACTTATGTTTTTTGACAATTCCCTTATATCCCTAAAGTATTTGGATTTGAGTACCTCTTCTTTGTTTAGAAGAGTTCCTATATAAATCTTATCAAGAATTAAATTATTTGTTTCAGCAATAAATGTCACTCCACTGATAATGTTGTTCACTTTGTGCCCATTTTCTGAAATAGCCAATCTTTTTTTTAATGAAGCTTCTTTAAAACTAAAATTTGTCTCTGACTCGGCCTCATCTATTTCTTTTTTTATTAGTATTTCAACACTTATTAATTGGTTATTTGCGAGGTACTTTGAGTAATCCGTAACCATCCCTAGTTCATAATTAGATATTTTAAGTACAACGCCGTATGTCAACTTATTAGGGGAATAAAATATTGTTGGTCTCTTTCTACAAACAAACGGAATTCCTTTTACTTCCCATTCAAAGTGATAATTTTCAATAATTCCAATTCCGAAAGGACTAAAACTCACGTTTGGAAAGCAGCTTTTGAATTCATATAGATCCATCAAATGATCATAAACAAATAAAAATGTCATTCTTCTTTGATTCTATGCATAAACCCACATATCTTCCCTAACATGCTTTATTGAAATGCATTAATAGCGCCAAAGACAAACTTTCTAACCAAAAAGGAAATAACATTGGTACCGCCAATATTATAGCACAAATTTTGTGTGTAGTAAATAAAACAAGAAATATATATATATATATTATTAATAATTAAATATAAATAGTTTTTTAAACTGAAAATGAACGATCTGTACATCCATTCAGTTTATGACTCTGATAACTGGAGTAGATTATCTATAAATAACACACTAGGAGTAAGTTTATGTTTGCAGGTGTTTTGGAGCATTCCTTTAACAGATTATTAACGATAAACACATTATTTAAATAACTCTTAGAATATTAAGGAGAACTCTAGAAAAAGGAATAACTCCCGAAAAACAAGTTTATTCTCCACAGCAAATAACTTTAGACAAAGTTACTTATTGAGATATTATATTTTAAAAAACTCACTAATTCAAAATAGCTCATTTATATTTCATAATTCGGATAATGTTGATACCAAAGAGGTCATATTGAGTAGGTCTGGAAGAATTTTAACTGATTGTTTTGAGGAAATAGATATAGATAAGTCAAAATTCTTAATTCGTTCAATTAAGTCTTTATTGGGAACAGATAAAAAAGCAACATTATTTGGTATGTTAATTAAAAATGAAGATAACGAATTGCTTTTAGAAGACCCAACATACAAAGTGAAGCTTGAAATTAATATAAACAATACATTTTTTGGGAGAGGTATATATTGTCTAAATCACATGGTTGTTGTTAGAGGAAAAATGAACAGTTTAACTAATAGTTTTGAGGTTGAATTATTATTTCATCCGCCAACTCAAAATATTGATGAGAATCTCTCGAGGAATATTATTGATAAATCAGTCTCACTGGCTATGAATACCTTCAATATGAATGAAAAAAAATCAACTCCATTAGAATCTAAAATTATAATACCTTTAACTCAAACAAATATGAAGTATTTTAAGCTTGAAGAAACTAGTATTTCAGAAAACTGCTCAGAAAAGATCGAGTCCTGGATCGTTCTTTCTGATTTACTATTAACGAGTAATCAAGTAATTACTAACCTTGAGAAGGTTTTTTCAGGTTATGAACAGGCAATTTGTGGTTCTAAAACAAAATTGGGATTTATACTGTTTGGAAATTTTATCGGTGTTGGTGATGAAAATTTCACAGAAAAAACTGATGATACAAACATTAAACTGAGCAAAAAGCTTAATTTAATTGATAGGAAGGAGAATAATGAAACCAACAAGCTTTTTTTCGACTTTGGAAGTGAAAACAAGAATGAAAACAGCAGCTCCTTACTAACTTTTGAAATAACACGCAAATACTTCAATGAACTTAAAGTATTACTAAACAAATTTCCTACTTTGAAAAATAATTGTATTTTTTTAATAATACCAGGCCCAAATGATATAGGACCTGATTTACTCCCAAAAAACCCACTTATTGATTATTTTACTTCGAATATAACACAGGAATTTCCAAATAACAATATATATTTAAAATCAAGCCCAAGTAGATTGAATGATAATGGGAATAGTATTTTTTTAATGAGACACTCATTATCTGTTGAACTCAAGGAAAAAACAATATATTCATATTTTGGTGAAGATAATATGGGTCACACAAAGTATTGGAATATGGATTCTAAAATCCTTGAACAAATAATCCCACCAACAATTCTGGGACAAAAACACGTTACCCCTACAAGTTCAAATATTATTCCCACCTTAGATGCATCTTTTTACCTATTCCCAACTCCAAATGTCATAATAATAGGAGATTCTGGTCCAAGTTATTCGGTTAAACCAATAGATAATGTGTGGATTGTGAATCCAGGTTCATTTAAAAATACGAATTCTTGGATACAATACAACGTTGTTGACAATTCAATTGATCACGTTTGGTTATGAATTTAAGTGTATAAAATATATATTTTTAACTTTGATGAATAACCTATATATATATATATATATATTAATTATTCTGTTTATATTATTTTTTATGAATAAATTTTATTGATTTCTTGTTCTCTATTCTTTAATATTGATATTCCTGCATACCTTCCGAGACTCATAATAGTGAGCACTGGATTTATTCTTGGCAAAATTTTCAGTAGTGAGGCATCTACAACACCCAAGTTAGTTGTCCCTGATAAAATAAAAGTATCGTTTTCAACAAGTTCTCCAAGTGGAGCTGAACCGGCCCAATGCCAAATACTTGTACCAACTTTATTGGCGAGATTTAAAACTGCTTCTTTATCTGAAATATCTGGTAAAATAGGTGGGAACGTGGCAATATTTTCAAATATTATATTTTTGTCTCTAAAACACTCCTCTGGATTTTCGCTTTGCAAGCATTCTTCAGGGAATAAGCTATTTTTATACCCCAGTATGCTGTTATAAACGTCTTCAAGTTCATTCATAAATTCCGGAGAGAAAGGCTTATTCATAAATAAACCTTCTGTTCTTGCAGATGCCAATACCCCAATTATTCCATTTAAGACAGTTAACGGGCAAGAAGAATAACCTCCCGGTTCTGCAATCTCGTCAAATTCACCAGATCTCAGCATTTTTATGACACTCGACAGACCAGTAATAGCGTTTTCTTTGTCTTCATCGTCAGATAGGTAGTTTCCATCAAGTTCAAACTTTCCATCACCGTTTACACTCAAGCTACCTCTACTTTTAGGTTCTGATGTAAAGTAAAACACTGCAGCTGATCTTCTTAAACATTTTAGAGGATATTGTAGTATTAAACAGATAGGAAAAATACCACTAAAAGGGTACGTCTCTGCGCACGATTTAAATGTCTCAATGACAAAATCAGTAACAATGTTATTCCTAAGTTTTGGTGGAAATATGAGTCTTGTTGCATACAAAGTTCCCTCAATGGTTCTATCTCCACCCAACGATTCAATATTAATCGTATTACAACTATATCCACAATCTCCAGATTTTGTAGAAAAGCTTGACATCAGTGGATTCACAAATGGATTAGATGAAATTTTTTCCTTAAAGAAAAAAGGAATCGCAAAAAGCATTCTGTCTACAATGTTTGTTCCCAGATTATTAACTTCAAGAATTGGCATTATATTCATATTTTGTAATGCTTGACTGGGACCAATTCCGGATTTGTAAAGTAAAATTGGAGTATGTATTGCACCCGATGATAAGATAATCATACCATTATCATTAACACATATTCTTCTTGCAAAAATATTGCTTAAAATTTCTTTTGATGCTTTAAATACAGTGTTTTGTTCAACACCATTTACAATATTACCAGTTGTAAAGTTAAAACTGGGATTCTCATTAAAGTCAGAGTATTGATATTTTATAACATTTCTGTTTAAAACAATACATTTTGCATTTAAAGGTGAAATATTTCTTTGGTTGTTTTGTTCATTATTTAAAAATGAATTGATTCCTGCAAATTTGCTTTGTATAAATGAAAAGTTTTCATTTCTAAGTCTGCTCCCAGAGTTATTGGATGACAGATTTTCTTGAGATTCAAATTCTATTTTTGTAACATAATTATGAGTCAAGATGTCAACCGGACTTGTTTCTATCACCCTCTTTCTTTTTACGCTCTCGTAGTCGGACAACAAAATATCAGAGGACATTCTAAAACCATGGTCAGAAACATTAAAAATGTTGTATACCCTCCAGGTCCCGTTGATCCTATTTATACTAAAATCTGAGTTAGGATTTTCGGAAGTCACAAAATTTACATCATTAAATGATTTTTCCAATGGTTCTACTATCGGGAGATTTTGGTCTCCTTTATTGCTAACTTTGTCAATTACCCAATTATAACTTTCCTCCAAAAGAGTTTGGTTTAACTGAGCACCAGAAGAGTTTTTTAACATTTCAAAAAATTCTGGATCCTCTTCCATTATCATTCCCATATTAATGGCTGTTCCACCACCTAACACATTACCTATGTGTGTTCTGACTCCTTGTTTTGTGACAACTAACTGGCTCACCTTTTTATCATCAACTACTCTACCCATTCCGCTGATATTTTCTGTCAACTTTGATTCTTCAAATCTCGTCCCACCTCTTTCTACGAGTAGAACTGAATATTTTGAATCTGCCAAAGTCCTAGCTAAAGCACATCCTGCCGCTCCACCACCAACAATTATATAGTCATATGTTGATTTTATTCCTCTTTGATTTACATTCAAGTCTGGAAATGATGAAAGCACAGATGCCGAACAAAAACCAAAAAAACTTAATAGGGGAAAAGCAATGTACATAAACAATGAAATAAACATCTTTAGTAAAAGAACATATATTTATTCAAATTAAAATATTTATAACTAGAATGAGGATGGTTTACGCATTATATTAAAATGCGATTTATAGGTCAAATGTATATATTCTCAACGAAAATACGATACTTATCGACAATATTTCGTAACATTATGTTATCGAAATAAAAATAATTAGTGATATAAATAAAATTATACTTATAATAACCATTATTATTGTTTGTATTAATGACATTCTCAGAGATTTTGTATATTTTTTCATTTCTTGTGTAGATTTAGTTGTTTTTTCAATATTTTTTGGGTACGCGTTGTCTAACTCGGATAGAATCTAAAAGTAACAGAAAAAAGGTGAATAAGGTAGCAGAAAAAAGTGTTAAATGCAAGAAAACTTACCTTTTTTTCGCTTTTCATGAGTTCGCCAAATCTTAGTGCAGATTTTTTCATCTCTTCCGCCAAGACAGCCAAATCCTCCTTTAATTCCTCATTGATCTCTTCAGTAAGTTTGACTTGATTATTAATATCGTCCATGTAATTATTGTGTGACTGTTTAGCAGCTGAGTTCTGTTCCTCATCTGAATTTCCAATTTGGCTTAATGTTAATTTGTCGTTTTCGAGAGTATTTGAGTCTACACCAAAGTCTTTATGGTCGGTCCCAACATCAACATTTTCGGATTGTTTAAGTATATTCTCTTTTGGATCATCAGATTTTGGTTCAAGAGGCAACTTTTTCTCTAATTTTAATATTAATATTTTCACACGAGAACTATATTTTTTCTCAAATGAAGGTGAGAATTTGCTATTTTCGAGTATTGTAGACAAACAATGCAGCATTTTCTTGATTGCCACAGTACGAATAAAATCCTCATCAAATAAGTCAACTGAATTCTGATTTACAGTTCCAAATGCATATTCGTTATATTCGTTATTTTCAATGGTATTCTCTATTTGCGATAATAAAACACCGTAATCACACATATTTTTTGCTTTATTAAACGGATTCTATAATTTATAAGTATCACTAACTCATTAGGTAATAAAATAAGAGATATATCAATTTAGTGGGTTGAATAGTAAATCATAAAAAAAATTACAATTTATAAACTAAAAAAGTCCTATTCTTAGCGCTTATAATTCATCTTGAGAAAAAATGTGCAAATGATTTTTAAGTCAAAAATAATCATGATTAATGGGAAGTGACATCTGTGATCTTTTATCCTTTCCATTTTATTTTAATTGGTATCACCACACACAATATAAAAATGCTATTAATTCATATTAATTATGCGTGTGGGGAGGGTAATTTTTGATTAAACATTTTTTTAAATATGAAACTTGAAAATATTATTATTTTGATTGTTTTTTTGTCAAAAATACTACAAAATAGTTGTAATCTAAGAAAAAAAAGTGAAGAGGTAATACATAATTGAAGACTAAGTTCACAGTTTGATTAATGACTTTTTAAACTCATTTCAAGTCTAGTAAAACTGATACTTTACTAAGACCTGTAGAATTTAATAATGTAAGTGTTTTATATACATAAAGGTGATATTTAGGATTAAAATATAATCATTTTTTAGGTGACGTCTGCACTTCGAATATTCCCCTTTGTATATTATGGTTATGTTTCAAGATTAAGTTTAAGCAATCTAGACCCAGAATTAGTAGAGAAAAGACTGCAAGAGATATATCCATTTTTGTCAAAGAGAGAATGCGGTGATTTGTATTGTCTATGTAAGTTAAATATTTATCATGTTATTGTATATATTTTTGATAATTTTAAATAAGTTTTTTACAATCCCAAAAGTGGGTCAGAAATGACAATGACCGCCCTTTCATGTAAGTTAAAAGCAGAGTATTGCAATCATTTAATTAATTTAATGTTGGACTACAAATATAAAGGGGTGCTTTCGTTCTCTACGCTTAGTAGCAATGTGTTGCCCCTGCTGCTCCAATATTCAGAGGGCTTGTCTCAAGGAATATTCTTCGCAAAGAGGTTATCCATATTTGAAATAATAGTTTATCCAGTAGTGACTGTTGAGGAGGGGGAGGTGAGTGAAAAAAATAAAACATTACTCTTAGGGTATTTATTGTCGCATAAAAAATGATTCTAACTATCAACTCAGGTTTTTGCAAGAATAAAATCAGCAGATAGTGAAAAAGAAAACTACACTGAAGAGTTATTAATATCTCCTTGCAAAGGAGTACTGCAATACGTATGGCCAAATGTTTCTACCCCTTCTATTGCCTTTATGTTAATTTCCAGGGTTCAATGTAGCAAATTAAGAAGAGAAGCAAGTGAAGTTGCATATGACCAAATAGAAAGTTAAAAATTTATTTATTGTGTTTTCATTTTATTGTGTAAATTGTCAAATAATGCACCAACAATATAACGAGATCAAAAATCCGTTCGATTATTAGAAGCCCAGCTTATATTTTTAGATCCAGTTTGGCGGTTATTTTTTCAGCATGTTCAATAGTACGGTTTGGTTGTTAGGTAGTCGATTTAACTTCGTTTTTTTTCTTATTTTGGGAGATAAGTAATTCTATCAGAAAATGAGGAACTGTAATTTATTTCTGGCAATATTTCTCATATTAGTTATTGGATTCGATGAGATTTATTCTGATGATGTTCAACAGAATCAAGATAGAGGTATTGGAAGTGTTAAATCTCGAATAGGTAACATGTTCAAATTTAAAACACCATCTAGACCTAAATTAAAATTAAGTTTTGGTAGGGGCAGGGAAAAAAAGAAAACTGAAAACTTGGAAGAACTTTTTTCAGAGTTGGAGGAAGTTAAACAAAAAAGGCAAAAAACAAGAAATCCATTTTTGAAATTAAGGTACTACTTAGGTGAACAGAAAATAAAAAAAACTATTCGTAAAATAAAGAAATCTAAAGATGAGGAAAAGAAGTTGGAAAAGCTAGAGGAAGAACTTCCAATGGACTACTCACCACAAGCATTGCCAAAGGAAGGTTCTGTTCCACCATACTTGCCTGTTGTTCTTGAACTTCCAAAGGGACCAATAGAAGCACATGATTATTTCGGTGAAGAAGATAAGCCGGAGGATAAAGTTTTATTGGATGAAGGACATGAACTTCAAATAACTGTAAAAGATATGGATCAGGAGGAAGAGGAGGATGGTCTTGAAACCGCTAGTGGACATGAGACCACAGAGATGTTTGGAGAGAAGAGCACTTCCAGTGAGCAAGTAGATGAAGTAGGAGTGGACGTAAGTGAATCTGAAGACGAGGCGGAAATCAGGGACGGATTAGGGGACTCTGAAAGTGAGCAACCGGAGGAAATTGATATTGTTGGAGCTGAGGGAGAGATAGGTACTGAAGCTGGTGAGGAAGATGAAGAGGGTGCTAAAAAGCAGGACTCTAGTCCTGAGAAGGGGGTTGAGGTGAAGAAGAAGACAAAAAAACCTAAATTAGGTGGTTTATTTGGTTTTTTCAAGGCCAGGAAAGAAAGTAAAGCTACTAAATTGGCCAAATTATTGGTTCTTAGAGAAAAGTTGGAAATTGAACTTGCTGAGACTAAGAATTCGCTTCGGAAAAGAATTCTTGCTCATAAACTAAAAAGGACAGAAAAATCTATTCAAAAGTTGACTGAGGAGGCTATCGATGAAATAGAAGGAAAAGATGACACACAAGATGATTCAGAATCAAAGAATCAAAGTGAAACAGAAATTGATCAATAAATGAATAGCAAAAATCACGGAGTAAGTAATCTACTTATCAGTTATATAATATTTTCGCCGGAAAAAAAAGGTATTTTTCTTGGATATTTGGGTTTCTGGTATCCATCAAAAACAGGCAGATCATCATTTATTTATTTTTAATTTGCGAGAAAAATAAGAGATAAAACAGTAATACTAATATTATTATTAAAAAAATGTCAGTATTCTTATTTAAGATCTAATTGATAATAGATGAATGAACTTAAATATTTTTAAAAAAAATGTTTCTTTTCAGTGCCTGTATTTTTAGAATTATTCGTTTAAAGTTTTACACCATCTATAACTAAAATCTCATAGTGTAGATTATCACCTCTCAGTTTGAACCATGAGACAAGTATACAGGATTTGATTTCGACTTTCAACTAGATGACTTTGTAGTAACAATTTATTTCTTTTTGCAACTAATAGTTAGAAACAGATATAACTCACCATCATGAGTGTTAGCTTTCTAGGACAAGTGGCAATTTCTGTCAATGTCCTTATGTCAAGCTGTTGCATGCTTATATCCTTCACCGGGGTCTACTATCTAATTAACCTAGTTTCCTAAAGAAAATATATTGGAACACAATACATAAATTAGGTCTGAGAAATCAAAAAATACCAACATGTTAAAATTACATGAAAATAGCTATATAAAGTTCGACACTATGTAAATCTATTCCTGCAAACTTAATTACAAACGTAACAATTATTGAATGACAAATTAATTACAAATTGAAAAAAACAGATATTATCCAGATTAAATTATAGAGAATATATATACTTAAAATCTTATATTAGTAGTTTCTAATAGAACGGACATTCATAGTTTTTTTTAGATATTTGTCACTCATATCCTGATGCTTAATAGATTCATGATACCCGTGTCACGTCTCGTCTAGCAGATATCATGCATAAGACAAACTCTATAAGAAATAAGCAATTAAAGTCAAAGTTTGGGATTAGGTTAAGTAATATATTTTTTTGTTGAAAATGTTTAAATTTTTTAGTTGTTTATGCTGTCAAAATGTTGACATGAATGAGGAGAGGTACGTTGCTGTGAAATATATAACTAGCCACATTCGAATAACCTTTTAAGACATGAGTCAAGACTATTGACAAAATTTCCATCAACATATCATTTAAGAACGCTATTCGATGACTATGTAAGTTTGAATTATGTGCTTTATTTCCATTTCACTATTTAATTATCAATAAAAAAAGGCAATTTCTGATTCAGAGAACTCTGCAAACAGTGAAAATGGAAATTTGGATGAAATTGATCTGAGAGAAGACCTTGAGTGTATTATCGAAGGAAATGAGGATTGTGAAGATGAGTTGACTGGAAGACTTACTACACATGGAAACGGATCGGTTACGGAAAGAAATGAGTCAGTGACCCATGTAGATACTGAAAGAAGTTCAATAGGAAGTTCGGGACATAACACAAACCGTTCCAGAAATTCTAGAAAGGGTAAAAGGAGGAGTCACAGAAAGTAATTGTATTAGATCGTGCTTTTCTTGAATATAAAACCCTTAGATTTCATGTAAACGAACGCTAGCGGGAATGGTTGTATTGACATTTTGGCGGAAAAAAAAATCCACTTTGCCACAAAAAATAAAGTCGGTTTAATAAATAAGTGAATATTTGGATATTCAACATGAGTTTGGCAAAAGAGTTTGTCGATAACTTTATTCGTTCCGGGACAATTTGTGTCATCTCGAAGACAACTTGTCCCTATTGTGTAAGAGTCGTAGAAGCATTAAAAAAGGCAGGGTATTCCCCGAATGTTGAACAGATTGATTTGAGAAAGGACGTCGCAGAAGTTCAGGCTTATTGTAATGATATATCTGGAACTAGGACTGTCCCAAAGGTATTTGTATTTGGTAAATTTATTGGTGGATGTGATGACACCTTAAAGAAATTAGAGGACAAATCTTTCGATAAGTTGATATCATCCTCATAAGTTACAGTTAGTTCGGTCAAGTGTCATCTGACACATTATGAAACTGATAAATTTGCTTAAACATTTCGAGTATATTTTCCTTTTGTTTATTATGTAATATGCTGTATATTTAAATCATGCCTGTACGCGGCTACTGTGTGTGGGGAGCAGTTTTACATGTATCCTTGAAGAATCTTCCTTTTAAATGCGCTTGTTAATAGGTTTTTTTCCTTGGAATAGAGTAGACTTTGTGTTTTTGGATTTAGTCATTCATATTCTGTGAATTTACATGGCAACCGTTTTAAGATTATAGTAGACTCGGAGTGTAAAAGAGTTTCTTTTTTTAAGAAAGCAGGAATAGAACACATTTGTTAAAGATGAGTAATTTACATAAATTGTTTACAATAGCTCATTTAGTGGTATTCCTTTCCATTATACCGGGATGTTTGTCAACAGGGACTCATTCTCAGACAAATTTGGGTACTTTGTCGGAAAGAATGGAAGAATATTTTGATAGTTTTAAGTCATTATCAAATAACATGGAGGTTCCGGCAAAGTTAATTAGAAACTATGGTGCTTACTTCTTAGAAAATCAAGGATTTGACATAAATCCGTTAATTTGTGAAATAGGTGGAGTGAATATCAATGAAAAGTTCACTCAAATCTCAAAAGAATACACTTTAAATTCTTTGAAAATGATCATATCTCTGAAATTGATGGGCTCTATTAATTTAGAGTTTTTAAGCGATTTATTTCAAAGAATGAAGAGTCTCGGAAATATTAATTTAGTCTCTGATTTTTATGTGGAAATTTTGAATCAGATAGAGGTAGCAAACCTTTTGAATGATAAATATAGAACGCATAGAAGTTATCTAAGGATAATAGAGTCCAGTTTGGATAACTCATTAACTAGTATTGGAGAGATACGTAAACATATTTCGGAGTATATTGATCAATCTAATAGTGAATTCTTTTGCAAATATTTGTATGAAGCAAAATTTTTAGCTTTGGAACAGAATTTATTGATAGTTAAGACAGTGTTATACCTATTGGATTATTCAGATCCCTCTAAATTTGAGGATATGTTTAGGGGTAAGAGCAAGGACCTATATAATATAATTGCAAATGATAAAGAATATTTATCGTCGTATTACCTTGCTGATTTTGGTTCTGATGTAGGGGATTCTTTGCTTGAATGTATAAAAAGGTCGAATATGTTTGTGATTCCTGATTCAATTGGACCTCTGAAAGTAGAAATTTCAAAAAAATTGCCAAATGGTTCTATTTTTGGTAAATTGCTGAATGAAATGGCCAATGATGGTGATTTGGCTTTTGGGATGTGCAAAGTAAAGATTGAGAAACTGTTAAAAGAAATTGAATTAGCTAAACAACGTTTAATTTCTAACTTAGAAAAAGCCAATGTAATTGCTAAATTAGTGGAGCGTCAGTCTGACAATGGTGGTAGCAGGCGAAATAGGTATAAACTGTTAAGGGAATATAAAGTTAGTGGTTCAAACAAAGACATATTAACTTCAGGATTAAGCTCATTAATTGAGAGTGAAGAAATTGAACATGTTACTAGTTTCATTTCTGAGGTGCAACGCATTTCACGGGAAAATATGAACAAAATCGTGGATTTAATAAGTGGAGGTAGCCATGAACAAAGTTTAGGAGTATTCTCAGTGGACGACTTGAGATTTCCACTTTCTATTTTTAACAAACAATATAATTATATGAATAAATTAAATGAATTGGACGAAGTATTAAACAGCATTATTCTTTTAAGTGATATGGCAATGGAGGCTGAAAATAGAGTAATTAGATTGCTAAATCTTATACCAATTTTTCATCTATTGGAGATTTCGGGACCTCAAGATCAGGAAAAAATTCTATTTCTTAAGACAAAAATTAACGAATATACAATGTTGAAACAAATTCAAGAAGAATATAAATTCGATTCAGTTTTGTATAAATTGGATCCGGAAATTAGTGAATTTGTTTCAACACTAATTTCAAATATGGATAGTGGTTTAGAAGAATATTCGTGCAAGACTATGAAGGATTACTATAGTGGAATAACAAATTTTGAAATTAGAAATGCAATGAAAGTGATAGATAATAATATTGTCAAAGAAATTACGCATTACAACGACAGAAATTATATATTTACAGAGAACGTTGATTCACTTGGTGTAGTTTTAGGTTTGAATTTTTTGGTAGGGTTTGATTCAGTTGGACTTGGTAAATTAATTTTGAATCTTTTATCTGGTGAATTAAATCTAAGAATATATATTGATAGTTACCTGGCTGTAAGAAAGTGCATTGAGAAAGTGGAAGATGAAAGTTCTTTAACAACTGATTCAGGTATTGGTTTAAAAAGTCTAACGGTATCATATATAAAAAGTTTAAATTATATTAGAAATGGTGCTTATCTAGAAAAAGAAGTAAACTCATTCGATCCAACATTGGATTTAAGGGAAATAAATGATGAATTTTCTATGATTAAGGAGGTTGTCGAGTATAGCTATCTAGCTAAGTTGTATCTTTCAGGTCCAGTTATTAAAGTAACTTCTGGTAAAGGAGGGAGTAACTATAAATTTACAAAGAGGGAGATAAATTTTATATATGATTCAATAATGACAACTGATAATAAACTTTTCAAAATAAAGGGGCTAACTCCACTATTGATTGAAAAGAAGAATGTGAAGGAAATGTTGCATTTCTTATTTTCAATATTCAGCTCGTACAGGGAATTGGTCTCGTCTCTAGATAAGATGATAAAGAAAAAGAGTGATGAATACAATTCGAAAGTTGAAGGTGAAGTTAGTGGATTTTATGTTTCAGAAATTATTAAGACAGCAGTTGAAGAATTGTTTATTTCTCTTAAGGAAATGCTTAATTCTGGATTTGTTGGGGATCTTGTACTAAAGGAAGTTTCAGAATGTGTTAATATTATTAACGGTCTTATAACACCTGAATATAGTAGATTGTTTACGAAAATGTATGATTTATCGAATTCCATTAGTGAATTGATTTCAATCATAAATAATGGCGAGTCAATGCTTTCAATTGATTTATTTATTAAAAGTGTAACGGATTTTTCAATTTTTGGTACTGATACAATCGTAGCACCAAGAGTTGATGATGGGAGGGTTTTCATTACTTCACTAAATAGGAGCAACTATCCGGGAAGTATTATAGTAGAAAGAAGCAGAATCCGCCCCCAAGAATCAGATTCAAATTGTAGAGTCGCTTTTATCGATTTAGATGTGGAGCTGTACAAGGAAACAAATGGAGGTTACACTGAAATTCCTGTAGATAAATACAATATATTAACTGTACACTGTATTATTCAAAACTCACCAGGTAGGACATTGGATGACTTTTTGAAAATTAGATCGCTAATTAAAAGTGGTGGAATATTGGAGATAGAAGGTCATGTTATTGATTTTTTAACAGAAAACGTTCATGTTACATTTTTAGCAGTTGATCACACACTAGCAAATAGCAATGTGTACATTGATGATCTTGAAATGGAGCTTAATCAATATTTTTTGCTAATTCCCGGGTTGAATATTGAATATGTGGTAAACTTGGATGTTCTTTTATTTTCATTGAAATTAAGTAACTTTTACAATTTCGAAAAAATAATAAATTACTGTTTAGATTCTTACATGTCTTTTGAATCAATAAATTCAAGTATTTCAAGATCATTTTTGAGGAAATCAAGTTATGTTAAGTTACTCCATTCAACAAATTTATTAGGCAATGTAATTAAACTATCTTCTATTGGCAAATATTCTGGTTTTGGGGGTGAAACGCCTGTATTATTCTCCTTTAATAATGTGAATCGAGGTGAAGATCCAAATGTTGATTATTTAATAAATTTATCTCGTGGTTTGTTTCAAAAAAGTGCATTTAATTGTGTAACTGTACTTGATAATATTGCACCTCTTAAAACTCCCTCTAATCCAGTAAATGAGTATGTTTGGGTCCTAACAGAAAGAAGCCATATATCCTATATGATGCTGCTGAGAAATGCATTGATAAATGATACAATCTCTGGGAAATTAAGGAGAACTCTTTATGCTGCCTCATTGGATGTTGCTAATCAAGTACAAATAAATAACATGAATGCATTTTTCAATTCATTGATTCAAAGGGAATCTAATACAAACATGTTTTATGATGTGACCAAAAACAAACTAATGTTTTTGGTTGATAATAATTTTGATATTTTAAAAAGTGCAACTGAATGCATTGCCTCGCTCAAAATGTATAGCCATAAAAACTTTTTTGAAAATGTGGTTTCAAAAAAGACAGAGATATTGAACGTCCCAGTATTTCAAATAGATATGAAACAAGCAGTTGATCAATATGTTATCGGCTCAATGCCTTTGTATTGCTCAGCAAGGAGAAATTATTATGACAACTCTATTGTACTAAGTATAAGCACGGAATTAGGAATAAATGATATCATTTCATACAAATTGTTGCTAAGAACTCTGGACTCAAGTTTAAACTTGAGAATAAGAAATTTACCATCCCAAAATGCTTTGAGAATGATATTCAATGTCGGTAGTGAGTTTATAATGGACATCAACAATTTGAAATATACGTATATTTTACCCATTTCTGATTCAACTGATGCTAAAAAGATTTCGGAAATCAAAGATTTGATTCGAACTTCGATGAGAGAAGTTTCATTAAATTCACTCTGTCCTTCAGTACTCGAGTTCACTCCTGAGATATCACTAAGCTCAATAGGATTGGAAATAATCACTCCAAAAGTTGACCAGAGGTTGAAAACAACACCTGATTCTGAGATATTTACTTTAAATGGGGTTTCTTACTATGTAATAAGGTACAATTCAAGCAATTTTTTGAATTCATTGGGAAAATATATGAAAGAATTATTATTAGGAAGAGCAAACATGATATTTGCAAGCGATTATACCAACCTTGAAAATGACAGGAGGTATTTACCTCAAACTGGAAGCTCATTGTTGATTCACTTAATTAAAGGTGTACCTATTCAGTTGGTTAAGGAGGAGCATGTACTTAAAATATATACGGAGAAATACGAAAATCACGATTTGAGTTTAATACATGGCATAATGAAAGTATATAAAGGCTACAATGTCAGTATTGTAACAAAAGACCTTGAATACTACTATATTTATAAACTTTGTTTTGACGAGTCAAATACAGAAAAGGAATGTATTTTTGTTAATGTATTCAGATATGTGCAATCTAATATGTTTGAAAAGTTGTCTTATTATCAAAAATCTCTGAACTTGAATCAATACTTTTCTGTCATTGCGGAAGAAAACGAAATCATCTCCGAGGAGATGATAGGATTGAACGTAATTACTAGATTTGGTGGATCTGTATTATTTAGAGGAGAAGATAAATTGGAACTTTACTATTATTCTAATCAATATTGGGATGTTTGTGCATTCGTTAAGGAATATTACGAATTTTCAACGGAATTAACAATTGTTTTAATCAATGATGACCCAACTGTTGAAGATGTAGTTATTGAAAGTACTTTTGTTGAGTGCCCCACTATTCCTATTCACAATTTACATAAAAGAGATTCTATACCACACTTTGTAAGGCTTGAAAACTTAAACAAAGATGGGCTCAACGCTTATACAGAATATGTATTTACATTATATAAGCCCCTAAATTATCAAATATTGGCGAGTTATATTGAATTTCATCTAGCTGGACACAACGTTGCTCTTCAAATTGAGGGTTTTGATTTGTTTATTAGAAACAAGAAAATAGGTGATATACTAAACTTGTTTTCTGTTTATGTTTATAAAAACGCTCAAGGGAGTGAGAACATTACCCTTAAGGGCGTTTCTCTTACTAGTACTGAAATTCAGGGTGCAAAGGCAGTTGCAACAAAACTTAGGGAAATTTATCCAAATTCACAAATAGTGGCTGTAAATACACGTGATGAAATGATCGAAATATGATAACAAGTTATTGATTTATTATTTAATCTGATAATTCATATCTATTTTACATTTTCATGTTCATTTCCAATTTTTAAGTTTTTACTCAACTTTTTTATCTTTCAGAGTCCTTTAGTTTCATTAATCCGGTCCAGTTCTTGTCTTTTAGGGTTTCAAGAGTTTTGGTTTTGGATAATTCCAGGCCACTGGTGAACTGATTAGTTTTGGTTACGAAGGGGAAACTTGTGACACTAACAATTCATGAGAACAACCAATGTTTTTAATTGAAGAAACCGAAAGGTTATCGTAAGAGGTTTACTTGTGCTTGAAACTAGGATTTTAGTAATTTGACTCAGAATTAAAAGTGAAAACAAATATAATATGAAAAAAGAATGATACTTAAAAACAAACATTCATTTATTTTTTCCTAAGAAAATGCTAAGTCTAATTACGCAATTTTATATTGTTTCTTTTAACTGCAAATTTAACTTAGAAAGTTATGACCCACCAACAATTCTCCAAAAGAACAATTCCGGGCGTGTATTATATAATAAGGTTATTGCAGTTAATTCATTGAAATAATTGTAATAACAAATTTAGTTCCCAAGTCATACGAAAGAACCGGTATTACAAATCCACAATCTCCAATTAAAGATGTTTCGGTTAAAATACAATATATTCTAGTTCTAAAGATAGTGAATTGATTTCCGAGGCAGTTGGGATTACAATAGCTATATAAATCCGTATAATCTTTTCTAATTCTATCCACAAAAAGTCGATAAACCCCTTTCACTATCAAAAAAAGGCAACCAATTGCACTAGTGCATTCATAATTAGTCAAAATAATACAAACACCACTACTAGATTGCTTACTAGTGGAAAAAATACAATCCAAAAAAAAGATTTTCTGTCTTAGTAATATATTAATTTTAGTACTAACACTGTCAAAAACATCGAAAAATAATACCAATAAAAAGTTCTAATTTAGGTCCAATTTCGTAGACTGGTAATCTTAAAGACAATTTAAACGGCAAAATAAGCAAGTTTGTCGAAGAAAATTGTTTACTTCCATTTTAAGAAATAATCACAATTTTGAGTTAAAATACAAATATAATACGTAGAAGAGTGCCAAATCCATCAATTTTTCTTGCAGTTATATATTTAATTGTGCTCCCTTAAACTAAAGATGAAATAACGGTCCAATTCAAAAATCAATGTGAAATTGTAACTTCTATGATGTTTTAATCTCATTATTTGTGATCAATGTCTTCAATTTGATATTTAAACATGATCTACGAAACGTGACTCTAATGGTTTAAGCCTCCATCAAAAAATTAAGACGTCAGTATTCCCGTACAATATCACTAGAGATAAAGATATAAATAAGAATAATATTTTGATATATAATGACGTGAATTCCACAAAGCAGTTGAAATATTTATAATTATTAAGATCATTGATTTACTGCAAATAATAATTTGAAAAAAGGAAAAAAATAATGAATACTGAAAATGATAATTCAACAATAAGAATTGCTAATGTTGATGAACATGTAAATTTTCACTATTCAACATTTATACAAGATAAACCATATATTATTTTTTGCATAAACAATTTCTTTCCCATATTAATAAAAAATCAAAATGATTAAAAAGTATTAAATAATTCCAAAAGTCAATTACCAGAAGATAACTATTGATTGTTGGAAGAAAATTGCAAACCCATATCCAATATTTACATTTCTACACATACAATATATAACTCTAAATATAACCTACCCCCTTACATTGATATTTTATATTGCGAGTTATTACCCATATGACCGTTTAAGGTTCCATCTCCATTTCTAAAAATTAAACCAAAAAATGTTTGTATTATCAACAAACATTTTCCCCCCTACAGAGAAATAATATATTTATATGAAGCCATATAATTTTATTCCTATTGATAATTGGAAATCTTCTAATTTATAAAAGTGACCATTGAATATTATCTATTGTCACAACAAATATATAAGGTATATGTATGTATACACATACCATTATTTTAGATTCATTAAAAATACTCAATTCATGAGAGTGAAAATGGTGTACATGTGTTAGGTTTTAAAAACCAACCATAATCATTCAACATTGTGTGTTTCTGGAATTCAACTGTCAATGGAATATCACCCACAACTTTTAGTGAGAGCAGATAACCTTTTAGATGCTTTATTAGCTTCTGTTTCTAATTCTTCTTTTCTCTTTCGAAATCTTTCTCCTTGATTAGCCCTAAATTCTGACATTTGACGTTGCCTGGCAAGTTCTTTCAACATTTCTGTTTTACAATGATTTCTATTTTCTTCTTCTTCTTTCCTACGGTCTGCCGTTTCTTTTCGCATAAACCAATCTTCATAGGTAATTTCATACTTTTCCTGTTCTGATAAATAACTCCTACCACGTCGTCTCGTATTGAATTTTTCCAGTATTTTCACAATATCTTCAAGTTTTACAGACCCTTTCTTAGGTTCTGGATCTGATTTTTTAACGGTTTTACCTCCCTCCGGTAGATTCACTCTGTCCATAACATTTAAACCAGATTCTTGTGTTTCACCAGCATCTGTGCATGGATGCCACTCTCCTTTTGATTTGCGAATACTCAATCTTGAAGTGTATCTTTCCGCTTGTTTTTTGGGGCCAATTTTGCCAATACTAATAGTTACTTCTGGTAATTCTGTAGTCGGGGCACCAACCTTATCTCCTGTATGTAATATAGTTACTTGGGACAAATATTGAGGTGATATTGTTGGTTTAATAAAGAGACAGGAAACAAATTGTTTCATCGGTGTTTGTTTTCCACCTATTCTCATCTTCAGTTCAGATCTATATTTTTGTTCTTTCTTGCAATTCTTTGCCTCTTCAATAATGGGATCGTTGATGTTAACTTCAATACATGACCTGTAAAGTAATTCACCGTTTCCCAACAACTTTTTTTGTAGAGAGGCAATTCTATGTTTTATTTCAAGAATATTAATTCTTTGAGATAATAATTCTCGCAATAACTCTAAACGCTCGATCTCAAGAGATTCAATTTTTGATTTTTGGAGTTGTAACTTAACCTTAAGATCATCAATAACATCAATGTACTTTTTTGCCTTTTCAAGTTTATCTAATAATGATAAAAGCTCAGAATGTTTTTCCATTAATCTACTGATGTTTTTTAATTGAGAATCAAGTATATTTCTTAATCTTTCCTTTTCACGTTTGAGTTTATATTCATTTTTCATTCCTTCGTATTTATAACTAGCTGATTCAATATCCAGGGGAATTCCTGGAACTACTCTTCTTTTAACAATAGGGAGGGAATCTGGCATCTTACTCCCAACAATTGGAGGGTTCATTTGTAGATCTGTCAAAACATCGTCCTTGTGTGTCCCTACAGGTTCTGTTCGTCGTCTAAATTGTTTGTTTTGACTTTTTAATTGCCTTAATAATCTAAGATACCTAGAGACGTAATTTGGTTTCTCAACTTGTTCCGGATTCATTGTATCTTGAATAATATTTGAAGTGTCTTCATTTAAGGCATTTGAAGTGTCTTCATTTACGGTATTTGAAGTGTCTTCATTTACGGTATTTGAAGTGTCTTCATTTACGGTATTTGAAGTGTCTTCATTTACGGTATTGTCTAAAGATGGCAATATTTCATATGATTCTTTCTCAATCTCTTCATTCATTGCATCTATATCTTTTCTTAAATGATAAATGCCGATGAATATATCCATTATCTCAACTTCCTCAATGTACAAACATTTTTTTCTACTATTTGTTTCGTAATACTCATTTATGTACTCGCTTTGATCTTTATCGTCATATCTATCGTATTTTTCTCCCTCAATTCTTTCTTCAGTTCCCTCAATTCTTTCTTCCGTTCCCTCAATTCCTTCTTCCGTTCCCTCAATTTCTTTTATATCTTCCTCCTCCTTTTTATCATCTTCCTTGAGCTCTTCATAGTCCTTGGATCGGATCTTCAATTCCCCTGGAGATTTTTGTATTATTTCCTGTTCGGGCCCTTCAAGAATCCCACCTTTAGAGCTCAAATCAGAACTTACTATGAGGTCTACGGAAACAGTTGGGATGGTTTGAAGTTCGAACAATAGTTTTTGTTCCTCATATTCAGTCTTCGCACAGAAGTCAAATATACTACTGTTTAAAGTGGAATGCTTGCAACTTAAGTTATCTGCTCCAGATACTAGCCCGAAAAAAAAGGCGAGATATGTAGCTATTTGAAATTTCACCTTTGAGGGTTTAAGACTCATAATTCCTCTGTAAAACACACAATTAATCCAAACGAATGCAAAACACAGAACATAATATAAATTTTTCTCTAAACGACAAATATATGAACTTCAAATATATCTGGTTCACCTTGCCGCCTGGCGTACCATTGTCATTAAAGGTATTGGTAACTTAACCCATATAAGAAAAAAAGTTCTATTAAAGAAATACTGCCGGGACATTTATTTTAATACAATAAATTCAAAAAAAAGATGAACTGAAATGAAAAAACTGTTTTGTTTTGAGTATAAAAATGGGGTTCTGAATTCGTTTTAATAAACTAAGCGAAACACGACATCCACTCTATTTACTTACATCAACGACAGACAAATTATTATGCAGTAAATATAAACTTATTAAACCTAAAATACATACGTACATAATATTTCGCGTTGTAAATGATGAATATTAAACATACAGAGGTGCTCTCGGTTTCAAGCTTTCATTGCAAGTTTCGTTAGCTTTGGCATCCGTCCACATTGAATTTAAAAAATAAACCCCTATATGCTCACCGTCTTTTTTTTCCATCAATCTATAATGTTAAAACCTTTCTTAATTCAAATTTTGTATAGAAACATCATCTAGAACCTGCTGTGTTTATTCGTCTTTTTTGTAGTTCAACTACAGGAAACATACAAAGATTAGTGTCTATTAAGTTGCGGATAGAAAACTACCGGAAGATTTAGTTACCGTTATTATCTTCGAAATCCTTTTTGTTGAACAATATTCTATTAATAATTTGATCATCATCATGTGGAATCCACTGCTCTATTACATTTTCAAAAACTACGTATGGAGATGAACCAGGAACATTACTTGGGTGCCTTTTTTTGATTTGTCTTCTTGGTCTAATGGGCCTTCTCTCTTCAATCGTATTTTTAATTCTTCTCAATCTCGTTCCATTTGACAAAAGTTCCGGAACATCCAACAATTCGTGCATTGGAATCCGGGACAGATTCTTGCTCATCATTTCAAAGAATACATCAGGTGGGACTTCAACATCGTCAAACCTCCTGCGACAAGCCTCGCAAATCACTTTGCCATAGTCTGGGTCAATAAGTAGAATCAACTCCCTTAATTCTTCCTTTGTAAACAAACTAAGCAACGATTCTGCAATATCCTTTAATGATGGTAAAGAAAGGGTACCATTTTTTTCATTAAAACTACCATCAACAACTGTTTCATTGTTACTTGTATGTGGTTCACATTCGGAAGTTGCAGATGAGAACTCATAAACTGTAAATAAACATAACAAGAATAAATGAAGTAGTTTAGTCATTTTTCAGGCATTCGGTAATATTCTTAAATTAATTCAGTTATATATTCCGACTTTATGAAAACTAGAACTTAAAAAAAAAAATACTCGTTTTTTTATTTGGCGACAAATAACTACCCGTTTTATCTTCAAATATATCTTTATTTAGTCATCTTGGCGGTATCGTATTAAACCTTCATATATGATATTTTTAAGAATTAAACAAACGTTTTAATATAGTAAAAGTCAAAAGTTTTTTTTCGATTTTATTACAAAAAAGAAAAAATGCTTGATAATCAGACGCTTGAAAATCATAACAATAAGTTCTACAAAATAATGCACCAATACCAAACAAACCGTTTAGTTTTTTTAAACGTTTTTAATCAATTCTAGCAAGTCTCCTCGACTTATTGATATAGATCCTCCAACGTAAATGTAAATAATTTCTTCTTGTTCTCAATATTTCCTTTTTTTCTCTGATTTGGTTCTTTCTTTTTTCAGATTTCGACTTTTTCGTTTTAATATGCATAATTCCCGCCCAAAGGCCGAACTGAATATAGTGTTGGCGCTAATGTATGTAAAGATCTAAAAAAAATGTAATTAAAGACGAAGGATAGAAAGGTAGTGGTTTATAGGAATAACTAAATATAGCAGGAAAGTCAAATACTCAGTGAGGGAAAAAGAGTATTGCGTACAGGGTTTCCAGCTATCATCATTCTTATTATTTTATATATTGGTTGTTTACGAGAAGGCGAGTGTGGAACTATATACAAGTTAAAAATAAAAGGCAATATAAAGATTAATAGAATTAAATGTTATGGATGATAAAAGAATAGTAAATCTTATCAGATATGAAAAGTAAAAGAAGGAGGTCTAGGGCAACCTCACTAATTATATTAGATTTTTACTGTGTTTTATGGTTTATTCTTAATTTAAAAACTCATGCTGATAATTACAATCAAATATTCGGGAGAGATAGTGGTTTTAATAATATTATAAATCAGCAGAGAAATGAATTTGTATATAATTATCCAAATTTTTTAGGTAGTGGTGTAATTTTTACTCAGGGGCCAATACCAAGCCAGAGCCCGACAACTACATTAGGTAAGGAGTTGTATGAAGAACTTAATGCTATAAAACAAGGTACAAGACGAACGATTGTGACGAGTCCTGCGATTTATCCAGGAGTTACTCCCACACAGCATCATCCTGATTTAATAGTCACGCCTGTAGTTTTTGGTGAAAAGGATACAATAGTTAAGAAGAAACACAAAAAGTCAGGTAAATCAAAGAAGAAATCAAGGGTATTATCTTCTGCATTGATTCAGAATAAGGAATTTTTTGAGTCAGTTCCAACTCAACTAGGTAAAGCAGTTACATTAAAAGATAAGTGTCAATTTGTTCCAACCCCAATAAAGGTTCCGGAACAAATTTATTTTTGGAAGGAAATAGAATACTCTAAAATAAAAAAAAGTGATTTCAATGTAGTTCCACCACATATAAGTCATAACAACCCATTCATAAGTTCATATGAGTGTCTTTCGTTATTTGATGAATCATTTATTGCTTTTAAGAATGGTGATCTTTTAATTTCACCAGAAGTGTTTGTGGGGCAAGTTAGACAAGTGGGAATGCAATTAAGAGACTCTCTTATAAGCACTGAGTATATTATTTCAACAGAAGATGTGTGTTTGGCAATGAGAATTATGTTATCTCTACCACATCCATATAGAAATGTAATTAATTGTAGGTCAGCAATAATAGCGGCCATTAGGGATTTATCTGAGATTGAAAACTATGAGCTATTGGTTCAAAGCGATACAGTTATGGAAAACAAGTTTAAGGACGTTAATTTCTCATGTAAGAATACTCTTAAATTTCAAAATTTCGATTCAAAAAAAAGTTCAGAAGATTTTACTTTGAAACCTAATCAGCTATACAAACTGTTTCAACTTGATTTGAATCCCCAGGATTCACAGTTCTATTTAAGACTTGCACTTCCCCACAGAAAGGCAGTTCTTACAGTTCAGGATAGTTATTTTAAGTTCACGAGCAATGCATTATTGTTTGATGTAGCTGCAGCCATAATTCTATTATTGAATGAATTACACGAAATAGACCAATCTATAGAGCAGTGTATTGAGATAGTTAAAACTTGTGTTTCTCTGCAAGATGAAAATAACGAAAAACCACTAAATCCTTCAATAGCTGAGGGAATATGCAAAGAATTGGGGATAACATCTGTAACGAAGAGGCGAAAGGTTAAATATAATTCTCATACATTAATTCAATTGCTAAAAAGATTGGCTCGTATGAAGCCAAATATTGATAATGAGCTTATTATTACTACCTCTCTTCCGTCAGGAAAAACACTGCTTCCGACTTCTGAATATGGGTTCTCGAAAAGATCTCCAAAAGTAGAGATTTGGCCAGTTGTTGGAAAGGTATTTTCTGATGGGACCATTAATAGTCCAATGATTCCAGCCTGTACTGGTATTCCTGCCTTTGAGTTTAACAGGTTTATACTGCTAAACACCTTTATAGAGAGGTATTTGGCAATATCTGGTCTTGGAAGGATAAAATTAACTATTGAGGACATATGCTTGATGGCAAAGTACTTTATATCTCATCATAACTCAATAAAGAGGTTGCAAAAAGAATCTGGTCAAGAAAGAGCAGTTTTTCCACTGGAAGATTCAATTCCTCTAGCTATATTTACCGTTACACAGAGTTTAAATCTCGAATTATTTACAATGGATGCTTGTAGGGAGATATACAGAGAATTTATGGAGGAAGAGGAGGCATCCTTGAAGAAGGTAATGGGATACAATTACCTTGCTAAGATTGAGAGTTACTATTCGAAGCCACCTTTCAGCTATAATTCAAATACTAAATTAAAACACTTGCCAAAGATGATGGTAAATGGTGATAAATTTGAAAATACATATACTTGGAAGGCACTTTTAAGAAATCCTACTTGTTCTGGTTTGAAGCATCACGTTTTAAATAGGATAATTATGTTTATTGCTTATGTTCTCTCTTACTGGAGGAGTAGCTATCCTTCAGAAAAAATTCCATTCAAGAGTCTTTTTGAGGTTTGCAATGGGTTTAGCAATTCATTGGAAACTTACTCATTTAAAAGTCAAGAATTTGTTATATTTACAGAAGATTGGCTTTTTGTCAAAAGAGACAAGCTACATGACAGTATACTGGAGTCTATTTGGAATAATTTTTTAATATATGAAAGAACTGCTTTTCCAAAAAATTCAGAGGAAACAGAGACAGACTACATTCAAAGAGTATATCATTACTCTTTAATTCCAGAACCATTATTTATAGATGACTGGACAAAAATAGAACTTCCGATTAGGATGGATATTGCTGAATTTATCAAATTGACTCCATATGTGGACAAACATATAGGCCTGCTTTCCAATAGAGATGATCTTACAATTAATCATGTGACTTTGATAAAAGCATTTTTGGAAACATTTTTCGAGGAGGTATACCAATACCCTGTTGTAATGGAAGAAAAAGATGTGTTGCTTTTAATGGATCGCAGAGAACTCGAAAAAAAGTCGATGGATGAGTTATTTTTTGAGATACAGAGCAAACGAATAGAATGGAACTGGTTAAAACAAGAAACAGCATCCCATGCTATATTAGAGTTATTAGAATACCTTAAAATGCTAAGGAAAATAGTTGGGGATAAATTAGATAAGAAAGAACCAACAAATAAAGATATATTTTCTACACCAAGAGCTATTTTTACCCATGGTAAATGGCTAATAAAGACTCCTCAACCTGTATTCAGGTTGGCAAATTCATCCCAAAGACGAGCATTACACGGTTATCCAAAATATATTTTAAACAAAGCAAGGTACATTCAAGCTTATTTTATAAAGGCCTTTGATAGGGTATTACAATTTGATTTAAATATTCACATAGGTGACGTTGTAATGTCTTTGACAAATAGTAGAGGAGAAGATGAGAGGTTTATAGAACTTCTCACAGAAAAGCTTTCAAATAAGAGTGGTCAAAGTTTTATTACAAAGCAAGTGATAAAGGAGATATACTCTGCTTGTATTACATTTAGTTTCTATAAATACTCATTAAAAGGGGCACTTTCTGAAGAGCAGGCGTTTGCCTCTCCGAGAGTGTTTTACAAGCCGAAATTAGGTTGGGAATTCTTTCCCCCTAATATTCCGGACTTCTCCAAACTTCTCGCCTTAAGCAAGATATTTAGAGGAGAAGAAGAGGAAGACATCGCTGGTTATGATGGTAAAAGGTCAAAAACAAGTAGTGGAAGTAGTAGTGATTACGGAACAGAGTCAAGTGTTCAGGGGGATAGGCATAGAAATATGGAAGAATCAAGTAAAACACTGGTTGTTAATCCCTATACCTGGTCATCCCTGAAGGGATTTGTTGAAAGTAAGAAACTTGAAATATGGCAAACAAACAGAGCGATATCAATGTGTGCATACTTTAATCACTGGCTTTCTTATAAGTTTCCAAAAAAAAATCAAAAAGATATTAAGGTATCTGCCTGTGTGAATGCAATTTATCATTTAAAAAGTATGAATGGAGGTTACAGCCACTCAGAAGTAGTCCAAGTTTTCTTTAGATATATTGGAATTTCATATTTGAAAGAGGGTGATATTAAGGAAATGTTGTCTGCTTTTAACTCATACGAAAATATAGATAAACCAAATAACATGGGAAAGAGACAGTGGTTAATGAGTTTTTATAGGATACCACAGATAGAAGAAACAGATAAAAATTCACTTGGAAGCAACTTTGAATCTTTGAGGCTTCCAATACCACCTAAATTAGGTCAACAGTCGAGTATATTTGAAGAAAAGCAACAAATGAAGGACATATTACAGGTTCCAGATGTATTTATTCCAAAAGATTTTGACAAGAATAACATTTCGAATCTTAAAGAATTCTTGGAGAAGTTTACATACAGATTTTTAAAAAGAATGGGAATAAATGTTGAATTGGAGCTTGAAAAGTTTAACTTCTCAATTACTGAGGTGTTGAATAAGTGTACAGGCGAAAAGAGGTTGAGTTTAATGGACTCATTTGACGAACATTTAAAGGAAATAAATAGTAATCTCTCCTCTAATATCCCAAAAAGGCTTTCAGAAGGTTTCTATAAGTTTATAACATTAAAGTTTACTGGAAATAAGGAAGAAGAATTTGGTGATATAATTAGAAGAATATCCAGCAAAAGAATCTTAACAGATACAAGTGAACTTCCATTTGACATCCCACTTGGAATAGTTCCTGGAAAAATTGACATTACAATGCCATATAACTCCCATTCATTTGGTGAAATGAACTTTGCTAGACTTATAATAGCATATTTCAATGAACACATAATAGAACAACAAGGAATAAGAGAAAAAATAACTGGATTTGAGGGTTCAAGTGCAACAATAGGAGTTGATTTCGTTTCAGAGTACTGTTTAGGTAAATCTTTTGATATTATTAAAAAAGGTGGGATTGATTTACAACAAGCTATAGGGCAAGCTTGTTCACATGAGTTTCCTTGGTTAACAACCAAATTGTTAAGAGTACTAACTTCAGGTGTTTTGACTTATTGCCAAATAAATTCTGAAGATTTTCCGAGAGACCAAAGAGGGAGAGAACTGCTTAAATATGTTAGAGAAAAGCTTAACACTCCGATAGTTTCATACGACGAAGTTCTAGGTACGTGGACAATGAAGGATATACAAACAGGATTTTATGAAAAACAGGAGATATTTGACAATGATTATTCAACTTTAGAATCAGTTGGTACGGTTGACAAAAAGAATGGTATTGTTAGTTCAACAAGTTTCTATCACTGTAATGATCTTAATGTTTCTCAAGTAAATAGAATTTTAGCAAAAATTCAGTATTTTAGACAATGTATGTCGGAGGATCCAAATATAGACGTTTCTGAATTGGAAAAGTTATTGGATATGAATATTTGGTGCCTTTCATTGCGTCAGGAGGTCCCAAGTATGAGAAAATCTAATTCAAATTTACTTTTTAATTATTTTGGAATAGATTCAGCAACAAGACAAACATACGAGATTTTAGAAGACTGTTTTGAAGCAGTAGAAAACAGCAACTGGATGGAAAAGAGTTCTTTAAAGACATATCAACAGAATTTACACGGCACCTACTCAAATCACAAGAAAACAATAATGAAAATAAATTCACTAATAAAGTCGGACAAGCTTTTTTGTCCAAAGATAGTACTTGAAAGTGACTTGGTTTACTTAAAAAATTCCATGTCTGAAGATGCACATAGTAGAATAAGGTTATTCTCAGGTTATTCTGAAGTATTTTTCAGATATAAATACGGTATTATATTTGAATCAAAGCCCGTATTGATTGGACTTATTGTAGACAGATTTGATAAGATAGAAGAATCTCGGTTAAATGTTAGAATATTCAAGTCAATGGTTCCACAAGCAACAGATGAATCAATTTTATCCTTGTTTAAAAGTTTTAATCTATATGAGGCTGAAATATTGAAAGGAGGATTTGTTGATTTAAAGAGCATTTATAACAATGAACTTTGTAATGAAGTACAAGGAGATTGGCATTTTGTTTACCCTGTTGGAGACTTACAGAGGGATGAAGAGAGTTCTGATATTATTGGGAGACACATTTTTACCGAACAGGAAGTGAATAGAATGCAAACTATGGTTGCTTTTATAAACCAATCTTTGGATGAAATATATAAAGATAAATCAAAGGGTACATACGTTAGATTTATAGATATAGCTTTATTATTGAGGTCAAGGGCTGATATTAGTTCATTCTCAGTGTCTCTTCACTACCTATACGGTATTTTGCAGGATGATATGAGATTCTATCCATGGTTTACTGTTAATGTACTAAAAAGCATTGTGAAGCCTTTTCTTGAGTGGGAAAATCAACAAGTTTTTGGGTTAACAAAAGAAGCAAGCACTCAGCTGTCATTTTGGGCTCCTCAAAGTAAGATTAAGCTAAAGTACATTTACTCTCCTGTTGGGGTTTTGTATGATAGTCTCCACTGGTTTTCATGGGTCAAAAAACCAGTTTATTCAGAAATAGTTAAAAGAGTAGCAGTATTAGGAGATGAAATTGTGCATCCGATGACTTCTAAAGAAAGAATTTTGTTCGGAACAGCTACTTCAAAACACATGTACGAAATGATGACATTTTACATTCAATACTTTTTACAGGAAGTAATGAATATAATCATTCCATTTGACATGGAATTAATGGTTCTTGCGGTTACGAGAAAATCTCAGATTGAAGATGAAGTTATGGATTTCTTTACAAACATATGGAAGTATTATAGAGATTCTTACTTATTTGGAGGATTTATAGTAAATGGTGCTTTTCAAAATCCTCTTGTTACAATTATTAAAAAACAAAGATTCTTCCCACCAACAGCTCTTCCTGAATTTGAGTACTTCGATAAAACAATTTTACCAAAAAAAATGGACAAGTTTATGGCTCATTTTAATGGAAGACTTGCCGTCTCAAAGGAAGTTGTAAACAGGGTTTCGGCATTCTGTGCATTTTTAAATCTTAGTTTTGAATCATTCATTACAGAAAAAATAAACGAGAACGAAATAATTACTAAGATTGGACTTTTACCTATCTTTAATAACAATCCAAGCAAAGAATTTCATGAAATTAAAGAGGAAGTAGTAGAAATGATCAAAAGAGACTTTCCCTTCTATTTGGATACTCCAGAGAAGAGTGCTCATCTTATAAATACTATTGACTCTTATATATCGTTTGAAAACGAAATGATTAACTTAGGTTGGAGCATTTCTAATTTATATAAAAAACCTCTTGCTGTTCCATTATACAATGGATATCATTTAGGTTTAAATTTGAGAAAATACATTCCTAATAGGAGAACTTAAAAATCTGATCTGACTTTATGATAGAAATGATGTTAAATAGTTTATTTTATATTTATACTTTTTTCACGTTATTAATTTTTTAATTTCATTCAGTTACTACCTTTTTCAACTCATTTATTAACACTTTTTTCAATATATTTTCCAGCTCTGAATCGTCATCTTCATCACATTCATTACAGGTAGTCTTTTCATCCTCTTCTTTTTCGTCTTGAGCTTCCTTCATTTTCTCATTCTCACCATTCTCATCATGATTTACAGGATCTTCATGATCCTCATCGCGATCTTTATCATCTTCGTCACTGTCTAAATTTTCCAGTTCCTTTATTAAATCAAATATTTTGTTTCTATTCCTTTTTGATATTTTTTCATTCTCTAAATTACAAACAAATTCGGCTCTGTGTTGTTCATCATGTTCTAGTTGGTTGTTTTTGTATTCACTTATCTTTTCCGTTTTTTCTTCGCCACTTTTATCTTCTTTTTCTTCATATATTTGATTTGCAAACACATTAAAGCAGTCTTCATTTCCTAGGGAAGCTCTGATAACAGCCCTTATTTTTAGTTCCATATCTCTTAAACTATCATGCTTTTTAGAATTTTCCCACTTATTCCAGTCGTAATTATATACGTAATTATTTTCAGTGGTAAAGTTTTCGTTTTTTTGAATAAAAGAATTGTTAATATAATTTACAGCCTAAAAAGTGTGTTTTAATTTAAATTGATATTTTAAAATAACTTACTGAGGTCTGATCGCCTTTTGGATCATCTCTATTAACAGTGAGTCCTAAATATAGCTCTCTGTTTATAAAAGCATTTTTCTTTGCATCTATTTCTGGTTTCACTTCTTTTGGTATATCAATCAATTCATAATTGAAAGGTCTTTTTTCAATTGTTTTCATTCTTAAATAATTAGTCCTTCTAGAAGCTACTTCATTGTTTTTATCGTACATTCCAAGCTCCTGGGTTGGTATTAAAACGATTACAAAGTTAAGTTTAAGACTCAAGGATAATTAAAATACTAATTTAAACAACAATACTTACCCAAAATCTGAATAATTCAGAAGTATTTCCTTGATTAGAATCAATATTTTGTGTATCATTCTTATTAAATAATAAATCCCAATCCTCTCCTGAAATATCCAGGTCATCAAACTCGCTCTCAACTTCAGTGTCATTCTTTATTCTTCCACTTTCAGTTAAATCCGAGTCAATGCAATTTGAACATACTTTTGTTCTCATTTCTCCGAATTTTAAACATTCTACATCACATTCATGTGATTTTGGGAGTTCGTATATAGCTTGTTCCACACCAAAGTTACATTTATTACAATCCAAAGCAGGGTATCTGTTATTATAGTTTGAATGTTCACCACCAGATAATTCCAAGTCTTCACATTCAACACAACACACATTTTTTTGGCATGAAAGTGGCAAAGAACAATCAAAGTAAATCAAAAATTTATTAGTATGGTGTGTTCCTTTACTCACACAGTTACTCTCTGAGTTGGAGCTACTATCACAAAAACATTTGCAACAAGACACCTCCGTTAAATCCGAGTTAATGGTAAGTTTCAAAGTATTATTCAATTTTTCCTGTATCACATAATTTTTATAAGGATTTGTATATTTCACAGAAGGTTTAACTTGATTTTCCTCAATTAATTCCTCTTTTTTTTTTCCAATCTTTCCTTGACAAACTATTAACAAAATTAGGACATCAATACAATAGAACACGAAACCTATAGGTATCTTCATCCTTTATTTGCATCATTTATTAAATATGACTCGATAAGTTTACATTAATTACCTAATTATATCTTTTTTCTTCATTTGCTTTTTACTATATATTAAATCTAATTTTCATGACCTTAAGATAAAAACAATCGGCGCCAAAAATTTGCATGACTTAAGATTAAAAGGTATCGAGTGTGATTATAATGAAAAAAACTAATAAAAAAGGACAGAAATAGAGAGAAGTAGAGTGAGAATACAAATATATGAATGTAATCAAATATTGTACATATAAATATGGGTTTTAAAGTATGTACGAAAGAGTTGAATATACCGAGTTTATAGGAGTTTTTATATAAATCCTCGGCTGACCAAGAAGTAGCTATACTTTAGAGAAATCATAACAAATACTTCAGAAATAAAAAATTGACTGGATGGGAATACGTGAAGATGTTTATAAAATAGATGGCTAATTCTTTGTTCCCGGAATATGTAAGAGTAAAAATGTGATAATAAAAATGAATAATAATTAGTGAGATAATAACTACCGCTTAACTAGAACTTCTACAATTACTGCTTATTTATGTTGTTACGCAACTTTTACTGTTCATGGCACCGTTTATATTACTTTGTTAGTTCAGTGACGCTAAAAAAATTATTCTAAATGATCACAACTATTTAATTACTAACTAACTTCAAACAAGATTAATTAAACCACAATCAATGTAGAATTTTGGGTGTAAGGACCCTGAATAAAACCGTCACTTATTATGTTTGAGCCATCAATTTTAATGTTTATCTCTTTGGAAGTGAGAATAATCTCACCTAAAGCTCCTTCTTGTCTCAAAGTAAGTTTAGTTACAGTATCATATTCTGTGTAATCCTCAAGTGGAATACTAAATTCTCCAAAACTAACTTCGTTTTTCTTGATAATTAGTAGTTCGTTAACTAGGATGTCAATGACTTGTTCTTTATAGTAGAATTTACCATTAATTATTTTATATGAGATATCATTTATCACTGCCTCTTGTATCGACCCAGGATTGTGCGTTAGCACTATTTCAACCTCATTTAATGACTCTTTTTGGGCTAACTTCAATCCATATTCTCCAATTGAGTCACAACTACAGGCTATTTGCCCATTATAGATGCTTGTAGTACACCTAGTTGTATCCCATTGACTGTCACTGCCTTCTAATTGCTTTGAGGCGCATTCATATGTAACAAATCTCTCAGATACAACTCCGGGAGTGTACTCTGGAGCAATTAAAAATTCAACATTCACATTATTTAAATTGTAAATATTGTATTCATACCCACATCTTGAGATAAATGCTTGATACGTGCTTTTAAATTTATTTTCCAATTTGTTATTTTTCGTTGATTTCACCAATCCAGCTAATTCATTCAAATAATTTTCAAGAGACGGCCTTATAATGGTAATGCCGTATCTTGAATCAAAGCAATTTGATAATAGATAACTACTCCATTTAGAATCGAATATCATATTTTCATTTAAATGATAGTATATATTCTTTATCAAGTGTACTTCCGTTTTACCTTCTTGATTAAACTTTATTGGAGGAAGCTTGAATTTCGAATCCTTTAACTCAATTCCCTTACCCAATTGGATCTCAGATAGTATATATGAAGCTACATTCACCTTACTATTAATACCATTGAGGTTAATACTGTCCCCAAACGTGTTTGACATGATCCACTGGTTTGTTGATAAAGCACCTAATAAACTTGTGGTGTCCTCTATACCAGTCTCCATTTTTCTTTCAAGTATAAAGTCAAGTATGTCAATGACAAGTTTTGGGTAGTTACTATTAAATCCACACTCAGACTTCAATAACAACTCACTTATTTGCTTCAATGTCAAGGATGATATGTCTAATTCATCTACTGTTATTTCTTGGTTGTTTCTGATATAATCAAATACCTTCCAAACAGAATATAGATTTAAGAATAAAATTCCTCCTGAAAGCTCTCTTTTTGTATAATCACCATCCAATATAATTTTTAATATTTGCATCATTTGTGAAGTAGTTAAATATCTTATGTTAGATGTTAGTATTGATTCTATCATAGATGTATCACTTTCGTCCACAATATTTGTTAAGGTTTTCTCGTTTTCATAGTAGTCAAAAAGTGAAGAGTATTCCCTTTGTATGTCTGATAATGACATTGAACTGTTTTCATTTGCTCTAAAGCTTATGTTCATACATTTAGAGCTGTTTCCGGAGGCACAAAACATTTTTCTTAAATGTTCATCTATATTAGAAATAGATGAACAATCAATACCGCATACTAAATCGTTATTTTTATTGTGTATTATTAAATGCACAAGCCAATTTTCATTACTTGTTGGTAAACGTATGTACTGGGGGAGATTAGGAGATAAATATGTCAATAATGTTGACTGTGTACTCGTACTTTGACCTGGATTTCCTGCTGTTGCCAGTAATGAATACTTCCAATCACTCATTCCAATTTTGTTAGACAACTTAAAGTTGAGCGGAATGACTTGTTTTATTCCAGGATTTATAATTGTTGAAGAACTCATTTTTATCGTACTGTAATCATTTTCAAATGGTATATCGCTCCAAACATATGAAACATATCCTCCAGAGGATACCATATTCTGAATGTTGCTTCTTTTTACTAAGGAATTCAAGTTGCTCTCAGACAATATATTGTTTTCGTTTTCGTCATCTGTTTTTTTCAATACTACTAGTAATATTGATACTTTTTCATCTCTTGGATTTATTTCGTAATTCCTAATATCTATTGTTATTGAAATGTCAATATCTGTGAATTGTTCTGTTTCATCTTGACTCAATTCAAAGGTTTCTGGACTAGTAATTAAACGAATAAGTCCAGTGTTCTCAAAGTACAAAAATGAAGCAAATTTAATTTCTTGAACACTCTCCCATCCATCACTTTTTCCAACGTACTTTATCGCTGTATTTAAATAAGTTCTGCTTGTATATGGTATTGTACTCGGAACCTTTTTGGTAATAATTTGTATTGGAGACTTTTGTTCACTTAAAATAACATTGAATGTCCTGCATTGAATTGCATTGCTCTCGTGACTTCTAATTCCAATTGCAAATACTAAATAGGTTCTTGCAGTTTGAGGAACCAAGTTGAATTCTGTTAATGTTGTGTTGCCTGAAATGGTTGCATTTGATTGCTGTGTTGAACAAGCTTGGCCCCAATAAAAACCGTCTGTAGTGCAAGCATTTGAGAGTCCTTGGGAAATTGTTTCAATATCGTCTTCATCAGAAGTAGCTGCACACAAATATCTTATTTCCTGGTTAGAGTATTGAAAATCTGCTTGATAACTTCTTAATCCCCTACATGAATTGCAGCTTATACCTGAGTTACTACTTTCCACATCACAATAACCTTTGCTTGCAACTATTTGTTCAATTGTTTTTGAATTACCTATCTCAAAAGACATTTTTGGATAGTTACCAAAAACAATTTCAGGGTACTTTGCCATTATGTTCGGAGTTATTGTTTCGTTATGAATTATAATATTATTTAATGAACTTTGCAAAGAGCTTGAACTTGATTCAAAGATCAAATGCATCAGGGAAATTGGCTGATTAATGGCATTCTGATTTTCATTAATAACTAATTGAGCTGTTTTCTCATAATTGCATTTCATCGCTTCACTTTTTACGTATTCTTCTTTATTTACTGAAAGATAACAACCTCCAAAAGATTCCAGCAAACTTGGAACAAAATTGATGTTCTTTTCAATTGCAACCTTTTCTCCAAAATCAAAATATATCTTATTTGCACTACTACCCGAAAAGTATTTTTCTAAATAACTTGAACACTTCTCTGAATATTCATTTGGCACTGAAAATGGAGTATTCTTATATTTAATTGATGGAATTGGAACTTTATCCTTTGTATAGGCTCCTGGAATATTAATATATTTATTCATCAAGTGAATTCTTGAAATTTCTCCGAATTCCGAAGCTAGGCTAATATTTTCATCCCCAGAAATTATTAAATCAAATATTATAAAATCGTATAAATCTTGTACATCATTTCCCAATTCAAGCTTTGAAAGCTCCAATCTCACTTCTATATATACGGTTATTATAGATTGAGTATTGGTTTTTTTAATCATATTTTCTGGTCTCCAAATTCCGAAGTTGGTAGGCATATTAATTGTTTGGAAGAATGTCGGTGACGCAAAATAGGTAATATTAACATTGCTTCCGAGCCTAGAGAATGTATAATCTAAATTTTGAAGCGATTTTCCAAATTCTGTACAAAACTCCAAACTATCATATGAATCTTCTGGCAACTTGCAATTAAACTCGAGTGAAAAATTCTCATCTGGAATTGTTTTTGGTAAGTTCTTTAATTGAATGGTTATTGGTAAGAAATCGTTACATGTACTTGTCATTGGTGGATTTGAGACCAATAAAAATGGCTGGAGGATGTTTGGATTTGTCTTGGAAAATAGTGGTGATAAATCTTTACTTGTGGTTGATTCAATATATGGAACAGCTTTTCCTTCCATACCATAATAAGTAATTGCATTACATTTGCAAATAAACTCTATTGTTTGAGTTTCAAAGTTAACAACCTGTTCAGTTTTACATAAGGAAGAAGAGAATCCCAAATAATCCTTTTGCATTGCTGTACATTTAATTCCAGAATAATCAAGTTCTTCCTTATATTCGGCAAATAATGAAAACTCTACAGGATTTTTCAAATTCCAAATCTCGAATTCCAGAGTACATAACACAATTGAACTAAAAGCCAAAGGATACTCTTCAATGTTCTCAAGTCCGTTTATTACCAAGTGATTACTCAAATAATTTCCGGTTCTAATTACAGTAACTGTATTAACATTTTTTTTGCATTGTTTATACCCTTCATTAGCTTCTCCTATATTATAGAGAAGTTTATTCATTTTATAATATACACCTCTGTGAAGAAGGATATCATCCTCGCTTATATCGGAAAATACAATAGATGGAAACTTGTTGCCACCAACATTAACTCCATTCTTCAAATCCACTTTATTGAATGTACTGCTAAAGAAGCTGTTACCAGTTTTTTCTGTTACCAAAGAATAACTTCCACCAACTCCCTGAGTATAACTTTTTCTTGAAGCTACTCCTTGATAAATTCCCAACAAAATTTGAAGTTCATCAGGAGTTAATACTGGAAGTGGGTTAATTGCTCCAACTATATCTGTTGTATTTAAAACAATGTTGTCTATACCATCTATCAAGAAGCATTCCACAACAGTGTAAATTCTTTCAATAGAATTAAGAGGCAGTTTTGTGTTGATATCAAGTCTCTCTCTGTAATAGTATTTATTGTATATTCTACTCATAGCTGCCAAAGTAGTTGGTTGGGCAAAGGGATAATCTTGGTTAAATGAAACTACATGAGAATCTATTGCAGTGTTATAAATAACATCAAAATATTCCTTCCAAACAACTTCATTAGTTGTTGGGAGAGAGAAAATAGCATTGAACAAACTCATCGTATCAACATATGATAGATATGAAATAGGATTTGTCAACACTGCAATAGCATCCTCTATTTGAGTGTCACTCAATTCTTCACTTGTTCTTACAATTGTGTAGTTACATAGATTGTATTCAAATGGATTGTTTACACCTTCTTCGAATTCAGGTAAACACCAATTTGCATAGGGACTTCTACTCATGTCACCTTTACATTTTACGAAACAACCTTGATCCCATTTATCTGTACTTCTTGCAAAAACGTACCACTCTGAATGAGTAGATGGTAACCTCAAACCAAAACGATTGTGCTGACCCGCAACTACCATTTCAAATATTTGACTTTCTGGAGTAAATACTGGTGAGTCAACTGCAATTGAGTAAAATAAGAAGGGCGTTATTGTATAATTATATTCATGAATTACATCCACTGGTGTATAAAGTGCGTCCGCTATTGTTACAGAATCCTGTATTGGTTGTATAACATCAGAATCTTTCGTAATAAATCCATTATTAACTAAAATCCATTGAACATATTCATGCATACCTTCACTTGATTCGTATATTCTCGGTGATTCTAATCTGTATTCCTCAAACCTAACTCCTCTTAGCTTTTGATAGTTGTCTTTCTCATACTCTTCATTTAGGAAAACAAATGCTCTAACTACACAAAATGTTGGCGAATCATAGTATTTGTAGAATAAATTTTTAGGAATAGTTATAGACGCACCGACTTTACCATCAACGTCTTTTATATCCTGAATTTTAAGACTTTCTGGATATATAGGCAAGTCTATATTATCAATTTCTGGACATATTAACCATGATTTTAGTTTCATTATTGAGTCAGAGGTCCAAATTTCACCTTCTTTTTTAGTGTCGCTTAGATCATCATTGAAGACGTCTATATAAAATGAATATGAGAATTCTCTATTCATGAATATTCCTGGCAATATTCCTCCTATGAATGGTTCAGTATAAGGATTTATTTGTGTTAATTGAATAGGCTGGAATTTATCTGTTACAATTGTGTAATAATTTTGGTAAAAGAAATATGTATTCATTGGCGAACAACATGTATCATTTGAAAGTGTATTGTACAGGAACATAGTGTTTGTTTTGTAACTATTTGCGGCTAGAGTAAAGTGCGTTGTATTCTTCCCTACAGGTGTCCAAATATTTTCTTCAGAATTTACGCAAGATTCAAAACCACTATTGTGCTGCTCATCGATAGATGAACCTAATATACCAGTGAAATATCTAAATGTAATTATATCATAGTTCGGTATTTTTGTCCTATTCGCAGAGCAAAATTCAGTAAAGTTCATTTGGTCAATCATATCTGTTTTCCAAGGTATTAGTCTTGGATTAGAACATTGCCAGCAACCATTTGCCTCAGCACAATGACCAAATCTGTCCTGCATAAATTGAAAATTAAAGTTGAAAAATGGATCACCGGCTTCAAGATCTCTCCCTGAATATTGAACAAATGGAACATCTAGCCTTGGGTATGGAGAAGTTAACTGAAGTGGCGAACTTGCACCGAAAATGTGATACGAGGGATAAGAACCCATATAATCAACATTACTGTTATATTCGAACACCTTATTTAGTCCTGAGTACTTCTCAACACCGTATTGTAATATTGAAGTTGTCATTGTCTGGTAGTTACTAACACCATATATTACTCTTCCAAGAGGAGGAGGATAGAATGCTGTTTTGTACTGATCGGATATAGTATTAGCCTGCTCAAAGCATAAAGTATCTTTAAAGCCCTCATTTGTTACACTTGGAACAAGTGGAAATGTTCCGTTGAAATAACAACCTCCATAAAAATTTTGCGTTTCTATCCATTGGGAATTGGGAGATCCAACAGGAAAGCCACTTTCATACCATTCAGCTCCAAATGGTATTTTATTCCAGTATGATTGAGTTGAAATGGTGTTTCTATATATATTTGTGCCGGAACTCTTGTCAAGAATAGCATCTAATTTTTTTGGGTATTCTTTTACCTCACTTTCGGACTCAGCTGGTTTCTCTGTTGTTGGATAGTAAAAATCATAATTACTCGTGCACAGTAATTCAGTCTGCGGAATTCTTGATGGTGGAATAATTCTCACAGAGGGGCTTGTCATAGCAATGTTTGTGCTTCCCCATGCAACAAAGCCTGACTCTTTACCTGGTTCTGTGTAAGTTGTACTCAATACCACATTTGCAAATTTATCATTCGGGATGAGCATAGGAAAAAATCCACCAAAACCATTTGGAGGGTTCCAAAAAGAAGAAATGGCTTCCGTTTGAGATGAATATTCATGACTCAATGTTATATTTGCAGAAAATTCAATTACCGGAATATCTGTTGCATATGAAGTAAGACCTGGATAAATTTGTTCATAATTAACACTTATTTTGAAGGGAAAGGTAATAGTTTTAAACAAATATGATTGAATTCCAAGATTGTCAGTGTCTGTAAATATTTCATGATAAAATTGGTATTTTACATCTCTATCAAGTATTCTGGGAATTTTATTTTGAAGCTCATTATTTAAATCCTTAACTATGTCAACTAACTTTGAACCTTCCAACCAAATTGTAATGTTGTTTACACCATTAAAAACAGAGTATGAAATCTTGCTATCTAATATTACCTGAGCAATATCTGAACATGCTTTAACAATGTTAACAGTGTCAGATTTGATTTTACTTGACTCACTAATACTTTTTTCTAAAGATTTTGAGTCACAAGAGATTGATTTTAATGGAGTTTTGCCGCTGTTTTCGTAGATTCCAATAAATTGCAATGTAATAGGATGCATAAATTGGCACGGACTTACGAAATTAGTTACTTGACTATCTATTGAAAGAAAATTACCTACTGCTGGACCTGTATAAACGTCTGCCAAGTTGAATCCAATAGGATAATAATAAACTCTATTTGGTTCAGCGTTCAAATCGTACCCAGTTACGATTAAACTGAATTTCTTGTCATTCTCAACAAAAACTAAAACAAATATGATTAATATTGATAACCATCTATAGCCAAGTGATCTTTTTAAAGGCAACATTGTAGGAAGCCTTTTCATTTTTATATTTGAATTTATACAAAAACAATGATATTAGTCCAACATTAAAGCTTTAGTTTATTTTTGAAATGCACCATCATATTTTATTTCTCCACACCATTACAAATTTTTTGTACTTGACGGAGATTACATTTCCCACAACTATTTAAGAGCTAGGCATATTTATGTAACAAAAAAAATTTTACTTAGTGTAATTATTCCTGATTTGGTTTAAAACTTTATCAATTCTTAAATTATAGTAATCATGAGTCAAAACATCTAATATATCCATATGCAACTTTGCATGTATAAGGTACATGTTTATTTACAATACCGGTAAATGCGGTACTATTTTACTAAGAAGTAAACCTATTTTTTTGGGAAAAAAATCAAAACTTATTTAAAATTATTTAGAAAGCAATTCTTTATTTTAGGTGAATTAGTTATTTCTTAAAATACCAAATTAGACTAAGGAGGCAAGTGCATAACGTTAAATAAATACAACATTTGGTGTTTATTTTTGCACTTATAATAAAAGTAAATTAATGAAACAGAGTTAGCATAAACAGATTCTATCCAAGTGATGAGTAAAGATCAAATATATTTTCATCTGTGCTTTCTTTATGAATATAATGTTTTGTCCTACCTTTTCCCCTTGGCGCTACATGATCGAACAATAAGACCTAAAGAGTGATCATCATAGTAGTTAATAGAGAATTTTACCATACAATATCTACAAAGTTTGATTTTATGTGAAATCCGGAAATTTTTTGTATTCTAGAAATGAAACACTTTTTTTTGATAAATAAGGTACTGCCGGATACTTGTCTAGGCATTAAATTTAGCTTGAATAAGATATTTGATAAAATAAATGACGAGAATACAAAAAACAGGATTTTTAATGCTATTTATTTGTTCGCGATTGACTCTAAACATAATAATTTGGTCGAATCAGGATCAATTATAGGCGACTTTGCCAACTTGCTGGATTCAATAGTGGAAATGGAGCATTCACTAGAAGAGTCTGTCTGTGATAATAGTAAGTTGATGGGTACCAATGCAATTTTGGATGCATTTTTCTTGCTTGAATATCCACAAAACATTGGATTAATCAATTCTCTCAAGTCAAACTTACCATATTTGACTCAAAGTAATTTTTTTGTACTAAAACAATTAATTAGTGAATTGTATACACATTCTAGAGAGAGCAGTTATGATTTTTTAAATGAAAATAATGCTTCTGAGAATTCATTTTATGACAGCAGCAATAGTGGTTCTTTCTCCAGAATTAAGAGTAATATTAATGAAAAAGAAAATTCTATTTTGTATTTAAGCGATGATGAATTTAAGAGGATAAATGAGGCACTTGAATGCAATAAAAAAATAAGAATAGGCTTTCCAACATTTCTTGATTTCGAGTACAATAAGGATGAGTCAGGAAGAATAAATTTTTTTTATATTGATGATAAATCATACAGTGAAATGAATTCAATATTGAAATGTGTTTATTTTTCATTGTCTTTAAGAGATGATAATCTGGAAAATTTGTCCAAATTAATAAAAAACTTCCAGAATGTCAGTAAGTGTAATCCTGTCTCTATTTTGGTACTAAGGTTAATTTTAAATAATAATTGGGACTGCATTGATTATAATTCCGGAGTATTAAAACAATTAATTAATATAGGTAGCTCTGAAGAAGTATTGACACTTCTATTTGAGTGTTCACTTCTGATGAAGGATGAAGAGTTATATGATGTTTTTGATTTGTATTACTATTTGGGTATAAAAACAGATTTTGGGGACGTTTTGAGGTCACTTAAAAGAATAATTCAATCCAAAATTGACAAAGGGAGTTTATTTTGGCACAAACTTTCCTCTTGGATGAGCACAGATAGTAAAAATTCGAATAACATAGAGAGATACTTGTTGAAGAAAGAGTTCTCAAGCAATCATGAAATGATAAAATCCTTTTTGGATTACTTTAAAAGTGAGATTAATTTGACTCTTAAGAAATATAATAATTTGATAAATATCATTGAAAGTAAAAAACTTGATCAAAATTCAGCGAACAAAATATATGAATTAACCAGAAACTTAATTTATGTCACCCCATTCACTCAAAGAGGGGTTATTTTAGATATATTAGAAATATTGTTTTCGCTTTCTGAGGAAATGGAATACAATGTTTCGATGTCGGACTTAAATGACTTGTACATTATGAACTATATGTTTAATGACTTTTTTATGAAATACTTATACACAGAGAAACTAATGGAGGATAGAAACCTATTGTGTGGTTTTAATGATATATGCAAGAATATGTTAAATTGTTATAGCCCTTATTCGAATGTAAAAAATCTTAAAGAGAATTATCAAGAGTTGAAGAATTCAACTTTAAAAGAGACCTGGATTCGTTCTCTGATAATTCTTTTTGAAAGAAGAAGTGATTCAGCTTTTTTAGAAGATTTACTAAAGGTCTTCCGCATCATTACTGTTAAGCAACAACTTTCTCTATGTTGGTTCATTACTACTCACAATACAAATGAAGTGGTAAACAGAATTTCAAGTTTGTGCTCTTTAAGAAGGAGAATAAGCTCTTTGCAGTGTGGAATAAATTGCATTGAAATGGAGTTGAACGCAAAACTTGAGCAAGTAACGCAGATATTAAAACTAAACATCGGCTATGAATCCGCATGTATATTGCTATTTATACTAAGATTCACAAGAAACAACAAAGGTGAAGAGAGACTATTAAGGATTGTCGACGTAGTAAAGGGGACTAAGGAGCCCAAAGTGATCCAGCATCTAACTGAAATAATTAATAGTATCAACTTTGAATTTATAAGGAATGAATATACAGAATTAGGCAATTTGGGTTACAAAGTAAAAGAGTCGTTGTCTGGAAGGTCATAAAGTGTTTATTTGTATAAAAGAATTAAAATTGAACTCGAATACAAATTGTACATGCCCAATTTTCACATTATTACTGCTTATTAACATTGTTACTTTCTTAAAACAATATCCTTATTGCATGCGATGGCGCCAATGCAAATATTGCTTATTGAGAGTAGTAATGCTTGGTAAAGGTGACAAAATGATAAGCAATTTATTTGGATCAAGATTTATCTTCTTTGGAGTTTTTACAGTACTATGTTCTGGGTTTCCGTTTTCCTCCTTATTTGCAATACCAGGTGTGTGCTCAAAAAGTTTTGAGGAGTTGCTAACCAAGTCAAAAGTTGACATTGGGGTGATTGTAACTCTTTCAATAATACTAATATGTTTTTACCTATTAATCAGTGGAATAAGTTTGATAAATTTGTCAGGATGTTTGCAAAGATTGGGGATGCCAAAGGATTACCCAAATGCAGTAATGCGAGCAATAATGTATTCAAAGTATAGAAATGATATCAATTCAAGTCTGAACAAAGCATATTCAAATGAGAACTGTTACTATTTTGGTGGGGATTCAGCTTACGATTTTAGGGGAGTCAGGATTAAAGGAGGTTCTAGGAAGAACATGGAAGGTATTCGCTCATCCTCGCCACTTTTGACAATAGAGGGTGAACTAAAAAAACGTTTTAAAAAGTCAATAAAATCACTAAAGGCTAGATTTACATTGGCAATTGTGAGTATTATGGTGCTTTTTTGCCTATCATATGCATCTTTTGTTATTTTTCAAGGTTCACAAATTTTTTTTGATTTTGAGAGTTTAAAACCCGATGAATTTGGACTAAATTTTTTTAAAGGTAATCCAGAATTTAATTACTCAATATTGTTTTTACTGATCGCGACAGTTTCAATTATAGTTATAAACTCATTCACTGAAGGAATACTGATAATTAGTATAGTGTCATGGGTAAATTTTTTTGGCTTACTTTTATTTTCATTTCTTTCTATAAGCTTAATAAACGACGAAAGTATGAAAAAAGATGCGAGTATTAGTCGTTACTTTAATTCTGAGTCACTTTTTGATTGGGATGTTCACATTTGGGGTATATTTGGTAGTATTTTGGATATTGGAACATTTGTAATTTCTGCACTAACATTTCACATTATTTTGCCAGGTGCATTAAAAATTCTATCAAGTAATGAAGAGATAAGGTCTTCCAAAATTTGGACTTTAACTATAACTTTGGTTGTCTTTATATTCTTTTGCAAATCTTTGATGGTAATTGGAGTATTGCCTTTTTTCCCAATGATACCTTTTGAGTTTGATCCTAACAGTGATGGAATAAATATTACTTGGTTGATTTTAAATTCAAAAATATCAGGAAATGGTGGAAACGAAAATGTAATTTTTAGTTTGGTTAAACATATTTTCCTTCTTGGTAACTTTTTTACTTGGGTTCTATTTACTTCTATTGCAGTTAAATGTGTGGATAACATATCAAGGTCAATAACAAACAAACTTGAATGCGACTTTGAAACTAACTCAGCAAAACAAAATTCAATAAGCAATAGGTACTTTTTAAGGCCAAGTAATAGACAGGTTTTTTTAAACTCAAATTTTACGGAACAAGAAATTTCATATGTTCAGCTTGATAGCTACAGCAATAGTTCTACAGGACTTTCAGCACAAAGCAACTTAATTAGAGGTTCAACATATTCTGTTTTTTCTGGAGCAAAGTTAATTGAAATAGGAAAACAAATAATAAATGTGACCATAACTGTTGGACTATTTTTTTATGTACATTACAAACTTGTACATGAGCCACAGTTGATTCCAGTATTCAAATCCATTTGTATATCGCTTTTTGTATTTATTGTTCTTATTTTACCTTGTATGGTATTTTGGTTGGTATTCTATGCAGATATGATCCCTAATTCAATAAGTTTTGCTCAGAAATTGAATCTTATTTTTTTGGGAAGAATTTCAACTAGGCTTGAAAAGAACATAGAAAGAGAAGTAGAGAGATCTTCGAATTCTGAGAAATGCACTCTGTCATGCAATCCCATTACTTTTGGGTTCTTTTCTATATCACTTCCATCTATTCTCGGTTTAGTAATTTTAATTTATGAACTTACCAAAATAGCCAACTATTTCATGTAGCCTTACACGAGGTGAAACATACTTGAAAGTTATTAATGACTAATTTTTTTAATAATAGTACATGCTATATTTTTTCCATACCTAAATTTACATTAATTTTGTGAACCAGAAATCATCTATTTTAGGCAAGAAATGTAGAATTTTGTCTTTTTTGTCCAGTATCTAATAAAAGATCCACAAAAAATGGAATAAACCTTTATGGGTTCAACAAAAGTTAATTCTTTCATGTTATCGCATTTCTTATTAGTACTTATGTACAGGGCATGCTACGGCGCCAAGTTTATAATAAAAACTATAAATGCAATTAGCTGCACCCTGGCTCGCACATGCCCTTTTTAAATGGTATTTTTAGATTAAAATTTTTAAAGATTCATAAAATTAAGGGTAAATTCAACATAAGGAGCAGGTTTGAAAATTGTAAAAGGAGTTAAATTGATAAGGAGTGTATAAATACAAAGGCGAAATGTCTGACGAAAATATTACAGAGTCCAAAAAGGTTAAGATATTAGATTCAAAGCTCGGTGTGTCAGAAGCCAATTTAGAGGAAAAAAAGGTGGATCTGCAAGAAAGAGGCTACTATAACTGGGGCGCAAGGTGTTGTTGTACTTCAAGAATGAAGTTCGAGGACGTAAATGTAGCACCGGGTGAGGAAATAGAAAATATACAGGAGGAAAATGAATCTGGACAGGATTTAATTGAAGATATTACAAATACTTTCACGGGATACAGAAGAGAAAGCGTTTTCAATGCAATCTCAGAATTTGAAAAAAAACTTTTAACTTTAGGTATGGCGGAAGAAGGGAGTGGTGATGAAGAGAGCGACTCGGAAAGGAGTGATTTTGATTCTGCGCTCAGAAGATGCTCAGAATTTGTTCAAAGGCCTTTGATTATAAACACTATAGGAACGAGAAGAGCCACTGCTCCTCAGGCCATGAAGAAAGAGGTCGCTGCACGTTTAGATATATTTGTTAACGAGGAAACCACTGAGGAATAATTTACTTATTCAATGTTTATATTCTTTATGACATGCTTTTAATAGAAAAATAAAGCTTAATAAGAAATACAGCTTATTATTCTTATTAATTCATATAGTAAAGGCTGCACAAAATATCAAGATTTCAGTCCCAAAGTAGGTTAGATTATTAAAAGTCGCAATAATAACGTGGATAATATCTGTTTTGTACGCAAGAAGTTTATATATATGAACAAACTATGCAAATCGGTGCTTCTGTTTTTTTATTACATTCCTTGACTTAAAGCGTAGCATTTTCCTAGCAATTTGTTGGTTTATTCCTGTAAAACATTATTATACTCTTTCTTCTTAAACATCAGTTGGTCTGATGATTACGTTAATAGATGTGAGAGGACAAGTGATAAAAAATAAAACAGGAAAAACCACTAAAGTCAATGTAATTCTAGTAAAGCTTTGATGTTTATTGAGAGGGAAAGTGTTTAGTAGTATATTAGTTCAGTGTATTAAGGATTCACATCTAGTGTGTGAAAAGTTATACTCAACGGAGACAAGAAACGATATAAGCAAATGACTTGGAGTTTAATCTCGTGCGTTTAATCCTCAGCTTTAAAGATGGAGTTCTATTGTTTTAATCTTGGGATGAAAAACTCAAGTTTTCGGTTAAGATTGGATAGATATTGAATGAATAAAATAATAACAAATTCACGAGTAAGATAGTTTAAAAACAACAAATATATTTCACAAGAATTTTTTTAATGTGAAAAAATAGTATGGGTGATGCATTTTGAGCAGGCCAGAACTGAAATTATTAGGCGGCACTGGAATGTCACTTTTTTTTAGTTTTTATTTTTGAGTAAAGATAAGAATAATGAGTATGAAGGAATAGAAAATTAATGAACATCCAACTGCTGGCAACGTTGTTTGCTATATTCAATGTGCTATCGGGTATATTTTCCTCAAATTTCGCGACACCTGCAAGATTAATTCCACTCTCATTGATAAATTTGGAGAATAAGACCACTAACAACCAATCAAAAGAACAGCCAGAGAGTAGGGATGGAAGAGATGATGGATGTAATATAGGCATTTCATGGATATATCCACTTGTTAGTTTGGAAATAAAATATCAACGTCTGAAAATAGAGAGTGAAGTGTTCCAGTCTAGAACAGTTTATCGTAGAATAATAATGGCAAAAGGTGTGAAAGAGTCAAGAGTACATCCAAAAGATGCTCTTTATTTTAACACTACTTTTGTTTCTGGGGACAGAGTGAATTTAGGAGAAACTGTAGGAAGTGTTTATTATTCCAGAAATAAAAAAAGTGAAGACTTATATTCTTTTTGTAAAGGTATAATTGGAAATATTAAAACTTCAGGATATCACAGTTTTGATGAGGTTTTATTTATGATTAATTGTGACTTTTCCAGCTTCAGAAATTCAGGAATTTATAGTCAGAAAGTCCTTCCGGATTTAATTGAGAGTGAAAAGAGATTTAAAGATTTATGTTTTAGTGGAAATAGAACAAATATTTGTACTAAGAATAAGGGTAATGAATATTCTGAATTTGTGAATGAATCCGAAACCAAAAATTATTTGGGCAAGAACGGTAATGTACAAAGTTTAGAGAAAGACCAAGTTGTAATTAGTCCCAGATCGGCTAGAAAAGATTCTGAGGTGAACAAGATACCACAGGTTTACATTGAATCAGATTCAAATGTAAGTTGTGGCAAGAACTCAAGTTTTTTACCTCAAAATAACAACTTATTGCTTTCTCCTAAAATTAGTAAAGACAACAATCTGGGTAGTAAAATACGTATTTGCGAGGACAAGGAAGTAGAACGATCTGGAAGTAGAGGAATGCAAAGTAAATTAAAGAGTAAAGACCATAATACGAATCTGGACCTATCAAATCCAGTTTTCACTCAAGATAACCTCAGCTCCAGGATTGAATTCCCTAAGCAAAAGAGGGAAAATAAAGGGTTACTTGATAATTGTCCCTGGTTATTCAGGATGTACATCCCTATATTCGTGTTAGCACTAATTTTATTTGTTGCAAGAATGAAGGACTGGTTAAACATCACGAATTTTTAATTTAAAGTTATTTATTATGGGGGCGTGGATTATTCAGGGTGATGTAAATAAAATGTGACTGAACCGAGATCCTTTGGGAGAAGGGTCGCTCCTACTCATAATACTGGTTTCGAGAATTCTGTTAGCGAGCAGTGTAGATGTAAAATTTCATTAGAGTTTGGTTTAATTTGATTTGCATTTAAGTTACACAAATATATCTAGGATAAATTAGGACACTTGCCGCGCTAAACCAGTGGAGGCGCATTAGTGGCGCTTGTTGCAGTTTATTGCATAGTATGTAGCTAAATAAATAATATCATTAAGTAAATATAAAATGGTAGCCGATATGATTAGGCGGATATAAATAGCAGGATATTTACCTGATTTCCTACATGCCTTAGCTGACCTGTAATAAATGTATGAAAGAAAGTATTTGGAGGTAAGGGTGTAGACAGAAAATATTGGGATAGGAATATATATGTAGATAACTAATATATCAATTGTTTAAGTATCATCTTGTTAACACGTCTGAATTTCCTCTAATAATGAGACAGAAAAAATGTCCCTTGAACGAAGATAGTGGACTTGAATCTCCATTAAATTCAGGGACCGGTAAACACCCAATTATTGAATGCCCTTTATTGGGAGTATCGAAAAAAAAGCTATTTTCTGTAAAGGACGATGGTATTACTACTCCCACTTTGAATTTGTTCTACGACAATTTGGTAGTTCCATTGCGTTACATATCACTATTATTATTGGTTTTGAAGACAGTTTTTGTAGTATTGTGTACAAGATTGAGTTTTAAATTCCCAGCTAAAGACGGACTTGTTTTTATTCCGTCAGTTGCTGTTGTGATTGCTGAATTAATTAAACTTTCAGTTTCACTAATAATGATATTTATTTTAACGGCAAAGAAAAATATTAGAGAGTTCCCAATGGCTCTTTACAAAGAATTAACGGCAGACAAAGATGGGAATTTGCTTATTCTTGTTCCTGGAGTGCTGTTCTTATTCCAAAATAATCTTTTATATTTTTCTTTACAAAGACTTCCAGCAGCCTTGTACCAAGTATTATATCAACTTAAGATATTAGTTACAAGCTATCTTAGTGTTGTTATTCTCAAAAGAAAGCTAAGCATTACTCGTTGGTTTGCTTGTATATTGTTGGTTTTTGGTGTTGTCCTTATACCTAAGAAACCCAATTCAACACAAGGATCCATTTCAGGAACTTATGAATTTATAGTGGGATTGGTAGCTGCAATGTTTTCATCATTCAGTTCTGGGTTGGGAGCCGTTGTTTTAGAAAAAGTAATAAAGGGTTCTGATGAGAGACTGAGAAATGGAGCTGATTTTCAAACTACAGTTTGGGGTAGGAATACTATTCTCGCATTGGTTGGTGTAACTCTTGGAACTGTCCTTGTTTATTTTACCTCAAAGGAAAGAATTGTTGAAAATGGTGTTTTTCAGGGGTTTTCGCCATTCATCCTTTTAGTTATTCTTCTCAACGCGGGTACAGGGTTTGTGGTTGTTGCAGTATTAAAGTATGCAGACGGAATTTTAAAGTGCTTTTGTAATGCTCTCTCAATAATAATTGTCACCTTAGGCTCTTGGTTGCTTATTGGTGATACAAAAATGTCGGTACAGTTTGCAATTGCTGCAGTTATTGTCATATTTGCCGTTTTAATTTACTCACTGGACAAAGCTATTTCAATTAATTGCATTACGGGCATAACTCAGAACCTATCTGACAAAATTTTTAACAAGAATGAATCAGAAAATGCTAACAAAATTGATCCTTATGGCAGAGCGAACAAGGATAATCCACTTTTAGTGACTGAAGTTGAACCGTTAGTATCTAAACACAAAGTTTAAATTCGCAGTTTTTTTTATTCACTTCGACCAGTGATTACTCCTTGCTTTGAGTTTTTTTGATCATTTTTCAAGGTGAAACTGCACTCATTGCAGTTACATCCTTACCACTGATTTTGATATTCATTTTATTATTGTTTTCATTCCAATTTATGTTTAATATTTTTTTCATTTTAAAAGACCAAATATAGATTAAATAGAATAAAGGAGGAAACGGCGCGTTGGTGAGTACCCTCCAAATTGGACTATGTGAATGTGTTGGATGTGAACAGTTGTCCGTTTAAACCTGTAGTTACTTTAATCTCTCTTATTTTTGTTTCACTTTTCCTCACATTTTCTTTAAATTGTCTATTTATTCTCGTGCATATATGCAAAGTGTATCACCGCCAGAAATTAATAACACAAAATGGGCGCCACAGCAACATTTTAAACTAGTTTAAACGAACGTTTTCACTAGTATTACTAACAATAACAGCGTTTCTCTAGTAGTGGATGTTCATAATATAAAAGTGAGCTTTGGGTATATTATTGAAAGTAGTTTTTCTAGTTATATGAAACTATTTACTTCTTTTTTCATTATTTACAAAACTTGTTCGTACCCATGCTTGTATCAATACCCATCTAAGTTATTAACGCTTCCTTCTCATAGTCTTCGTATGATTTGGAATTGTGATAAATTTTTTTTTGATAGGTTTATTTATTCGCTCTTTTTAGTCTGATTCATAGTAATATAGGTTTTAGCGCCAAATATCGGTATTATGTGGGTGTTGAAATTATTTATCTATGAACCGACTATCTTAACAGTGCTGTTTATTTATTTATTTTACCGAGTTTATAAATAGTTTTCTTAAGTAAATAGGAGTATTGTTAGTGGATTTGAGAGAGTAGTAATGAATTTTTGACGTGAAAAGAGAGAGTGAGATTAATATGGAAATAAGAATGAGAGAGAATTCACATAAGGAAGATACAGGGTTGCTTGGAAATAAGGGTGAAGGAAAAATGTTGGAGATTTACTATTCAAATGAAGTGTATTACTTGGGTATATTAAGAAGGAAATATAACCTTCAGATGCGTTATTTTACGCTGTTTTTGATGGCAGTACAATGCATTTGTGTTGTATTGTGTATGAAATTAAGTGTTAGTTATCCATCAAGTGATGGAAAACAGTACCTAACACCGGTTGCTGTTGTATTATGTGAAATGTTGAAGTTCCTGACTTGTATGTTGGTAATCTTTCGAATTTCAGGAGGAAGTTCGTTAAGGGAATATCTACGAGCCTTAAAAGGAGAATTAACATATGATTTAAAGGGAAATATGTTGGTTTGCATTCCAGGAATTCTATTTCTACTTCAAAACAATTTAACATATATAGCCCTTGAAAGACTTCCCGTTTCAGTATATCAAGTGACGGCTCAATTAAAAGTTTTAACAACAGCCATATTTAGTGTGGTGTTATTGAAGAGAGAATTAAGTAAAACAAGATGGATAGGTTGTATTATGCTTTTCATTGGAGTTTTGCTTGTACAAAAGTCATCTGATAAGAACAATGTAAATAAATTCGATTGTATCCAATTTATGATTGGCTTTATTGCTTCTGTAACCTGTTCAATTACATCAGGACTTGGATCAGTCATTATTGAAAAAGTAGTTAAAGATTCAGATAGAGAGGATTTACTGCAAGAACAAAGTATGGGTAGTGGAACAGATGACATAGAAAATAATGGTTCTATTTCAAATGAGAAGACAGTTGTATATAAATCTACAGTATGGGGAAGGAACATTATACTTTCCTTGATTGGTATTTTTGGTGGCATTCCAATTGCCTGGTTCTCATCTAAAGACAAAATAATTAAGGATGGAATTTTTCAGGGGTTTTCTAAATTAGTTGTTTTTGTTATTTTTCTAAATGCTTTTGGGGGTTTTATAGTTATGGGAGTTTTAAAATACTCTGATTGCATTATGAAATGTTTTTTTAATGCTTTAACTATTATTCTCATAACACTTATTTCATGGATTTTTATTGGTGATAGCACACCTTCTGTTAAATTCTTTATTGCAGCTACTATTGTTATTATTTCTATTAACATTTACACTATGAATAAAATTCTTCCAGACGCAATTTATTGCAAACTCAGATCTGCTCTTGGTTTTAAGGAAAAAAACGACCAACAGCCATGTAACTAAATAGCAGTCTAGGCGGTGTGGACTACCGTATCTTTCTCAACAATTTTGGTATTTTTTAATAGAAGGTAATTTGGGGCATACTTTTTCTTTAGAATTATTAATCTTTATTTTAAACATAATTTAATTTGGTACTAGTAATATTCACTCGGAGTGACTTATTCGGTAAAATAGTGTTGATGTGACATTGTGTGTCTGGTCCATTATTACTTTTACATACCATTAAAAAGATGAAAATAGCGAAGGAGCATTGGGACTTGCATGCTTTTTCTCCTTTGAAAAGGGCGTAACTGATTAAATTAATTAGGCCAGTACAATCGTATTTTGGTGGTGATAATGATACTTGAAGAATACGGGTAAAAATGTAAACGTTTATTTGTTATACACGCATTACATCTCATAGGTTCAGAAAATTGTAATGGAAAATAGTTTCAGTAATAAGTCATAAGGTAACGGGATTGCAGGCCAAATTGCTGTTTACATATATTTTTGCATTAAAAACATCCGGTATTGCTTGTAACTAGTAGTAATTTATTCCTATACTTATATCCGATACTTTTGATTTAATTTTCATTAGTCATTTGAAACTTTAATACAATAAATAGGTGCTAATTTGTAGTTTTTTACTTTGTTATTTTGTTTTAGATGGCTTGCTGTTACATGAGTTAAGTATATGCTTCCGTGCCATTTTGCATCATGTATGAAATAAGCAGTGCATTTATCTTTATGGTGAAGGCTGATTAATGAATACGCTAGTTACATAATGAGATTTCAGAAATAATATAAGTACTATTGCAGTAGCATATTCAGTACATGGTAAACGGAGTTTGTTGAAAGGAAATAATCATTAGTATTTTTTATGTGAAAGGAATCGGTAAATCAAGCGAGAAAGTCGAGACAATAATTCAAAACTGTAGATGTGTTAATTAACTACCTTTAAATATAAACTAATCATTGAAAAAAGGAATTTAGGATTTTTAGATGTGTTCGTGAACGCAAATTTTTATGCTAAACATATTCTATAGCAGCAAATTCGGTTATGAACTTGAAGTATTAATTCTTTTAATGATGACAATGGAAAGTACATTAAGTGCAAAAAATAAAAAACACCAAAAAGTAAGTTCAACTTTCCATTCTAGAGGAAATAAATTATGCCCATATTTGCCATAAAACGGGGAGGATATGTCAAATAAATTTGTAAATCTCTTCAAAGATGTCTCGTTGTCACAGTTAATTCTAAAAATACAGCTTAAAATGCAAGGTTTTGTCCAAATAAGAAACAATACAAATAAGTTAACAGTTATATTCCAAATAACTAAATAAATATTCATTTTCATATTAATGATAGATGAGGATCTAATCCATATTGACCAAAATTGATTTACCAATTGAAATGTGATGTAACACCAAGATGATGCTGATTCAAAGTTATCTTGTTTAACATACCAAAGATATGTCGGAATCAATATATTTTGTTCGTAGCTCGAACTCATTCCGTTTTTGGGTAAAACATAATTAGTAAGTCTGAATAGCATAACAATATAACCAAAAATAGAAATAATTATGGAAATGAGAGTCGAAGTATATATTAAATGATTACCATAGTTAACGGGAATAGTATATATTTGATCGTAAAGTGGGCAGAAAAAGTGTTTCCCACAACTTGACTTTGTTTTTTTGTTAAAGCTATCATAAACATTTTCATAGCGATTTAATGGAGAATAGTGCAAGTTTTCAGAGTTGGAATAAATGTTTTTCTTATCAGATAAAATACCCATAAATTTATTCTTGTACGAATTCTGACTATAAGTTTTTTTGTTTTCATTTGGGATTGTGAATGAAAACAACAAAAGTGGAATAAATGTGCAAAATATGTCTATAAATAACCAAGACATAGCTGGTATAATTGCATGCGATTTCCAAAGCAAAATAGATTTACAAGAAATAAAAAAAATTCCAAGATAAATAACGTGATTGTACTTGGATACCTGAGTAAAAACAACTCCTCTTGACTCTATTATGAGTTTAATTATTGAATAAAGCCCAATTTCGTTTGTTATTTTAGCTATGAAAGGAGACAACGCCACATTATGATTGTTTTCATTAAGTAAATTAGAACTTTTTGTTTCATTGTGGATGCAATTGTAATCTTGGTTATCACTGGCATCTTTACAATTAGAGAGCAAAAGCCCAATGTTTGCTTTTTGCAGTGCAACCACATCATTTTGTCCGTCCCCTACAAAAAAAACGGTTTTTCCAATAGATTCAAGCAAACATACCACTTTCCCTTTATATTCAGGGGTGAATCTTGAAAATATTTTTATATTTTCAAGTAGTTTCACGAATACTTTATGGTTTTCACATAAAATGGCACTTTTAACTGTATCACTATTACTTCGACAGTTAGTGTATATATTCGAATTGTTGTTTACATTTAAGAATTCAATCAAGATTTTAAATGCACAAATATTAATTGCTATGCTTGTATTATTGTACAAAATAGACTTCGGTATTAAATTTAATATTGAATATGGGAAAGCTGAGCTCAAAATAGCATTTTTGTCAATTATTTCTTTTTCGCCTTTTGAAACAAAGTCCCAAACTAGATTGTAGTTATCATCAACACTGCATAAAACAAAATGATCGTTGATTATTCCAATCTCTTTTGAAACTAATACGGCTGAATTGATATGGTCTCCAGTTATCATTTTACAGTGAAAATTTCCTTTAATTAAAGTCTGAATTGTTTCTTTTGATTCTTTCCTAATTGGTGAAAAAAGTTCAACAATACCCAATTGAATAAATTGATAGGAATCAATAAGTGTTTTTTGATCTATATTGTTCAAAAACTCTTCATCTTTTTGAATTTTTACCTCAGAAGAAATATTAATATCATCATTTAATATAATGTAACAGAAACCAAGAGCATATGAACCTGAAATTTGATTTGCTAATATTTCGCTTGACCATATTGTAAAACCAAAACCACTTTGTTGGTCTTTTTTCGCTCCAAGTTCCGAACAATTTTTCTCCAAGTCTGATTTTTCATTCGCATAATTTGTTGCATATTTCTCCTCATTATTGTTACCTAGAATGGTATTTTCGTTTATACGGGAATTATCTGTTAATTTACTAATATTCTCAACAGCTCCCTTAGTTAATATAATGGATATCGATTTTACTAGAAAGCTATCAGTGTTATCTATTTTTGAGTCAATAAAATATTTTTTAACATAAACAGATTGTAACCTTAGATTTTCATCAAATGGATATCTCTTTACAACCTCAATTCCATCGCAAATTGCTAAAATACACTCAATTGATTTTGGTGAGTTAACCTTGTTTAAAAAGTTACGTAGATTTTCTAATTCAAACAAGAATTCATTTTTATTGTTATTGGGAATTACGCAAATTCTTTCTGAATTTTGTGTAAAAATTTTGCATCCAAAATAACCTGAGCTGTTAAATAGAGACAATTCTAGTTTCGAACCTGATGGTTCAAAGGTGCATGACTTATTTTCAAAGTTTTGGAAAATCAAGTTGTTGCACGTAGCCATTGCTATATTAAGTACGAATTTTTTGTCATTTAATGAAGCAAAACGAGTATTATTCGCGTTTTGAAATAAGTGAGAATTGCCAAGATTATTATTGTTATCACAAGGAATACCATCAGAATTTATTATTCCAGGGTAAATGTGTATTTTATATATATTAAATTCGGGTATAGTCAAAGTACCAGTTTTATCAAAGCAAATTGTATCAACAATCTTAAGTTGGTCTAATTTACAAGAATTTGTAGATATGATGTTATCTTTCAGAAGACGTTTAATAAAGGAATTAAGGGAGAATGACATGCTTGTTGTTGCCCAAAAAGGTAATATGTAAATAATAGTTGAAAGTATAAAAAAGATGGAGGTGATTTCAAATGAAAGCACATAGGCATCAAAAAAAGTGATGAACAGGCCAAATAATAAACATATAATCCATAGCGGCTTTATTTTAATGTTCCATTTATTTGTCTTTGACAGACCTTTAAAAATGTTATGGGGCAGACATATCTGATTTTCTGAAGGAGAATCAAGATTTATAAACGGATGAATGCTCAAACTGTTTGTGTTGAAAATGTTGTTTAATGTCACAGAACCCGTCTTTACTACAATACCAAAAGCAGGAGTAGATGAAGAAACTTCAATTACATGACTACCTGCAAAAATTGCTCTTTGATCATTAAAATTACGATTTATCTCAATTAATTCTCTAAAGTTGAATGAAGAGGCATTCGCAGTTTTATTCTGTGGTATTGCCTCTCCAGTTAAACATGACTCATCTACAATAATACTTCCACTTAGTAATATTAAATCGGCTGGAATCCTCATTGACTTGTCTATAAATATAATTGAACCTGGGAAAAGCTCTTTTGAATAGATAAATGAACTTTTTGAATTAATTTCATTGATATTTAAAGGCAATTGAGTGCATTTTTCATCAAGTAACTTATATAAATCGTCATCATGACATTGAAGAATTTTTTCTGTTTCTATATAATTTCTTTTTTTTAATACAGACCAAAAAATGGAGTAAAAAGTGGGAATTGACCAACATAATGGCCAAATAATAAATGAGTAAAAAACAGAGTCCAGTAAGGTTATTATTCTTATTATATTAATAGCATATCTTAGTTCTGATATCACCAAATTTAACATTGATGTTTGAGGCAATTCTACCGTATTTAAACCAACAACCTCAATAATTGATTTTCTGTCTTTTACATTTAACGCTCCAATAGCCAAAGAATTTTTTTCATCCAATTTAGCACTAATATCAAATCTATATGATAATTTTGTCATCAAATACTCTCTAGACCAAGTAAATTTATCGTCTATCCACCAATATTTTTCGTGATTATACTCAAAATAACGCGACAGATTTGAACCAAAAAAATCTATATGCTTTGAACAAATATTTACCTCATGAAGACTTGGAACGCTATCAAAGCTTTCAAAAAGAAGTCTTTTTGTCATGAATAATAATCCTTCATTTTGTTTGCTTGTATTACTTTTTTTTTGCAGGGAAACATATTTACAGTCTGAAAGGCTTGCTGGAAGAAGAAATACAAGATTATATGAACCATATATCTTCAAGGAATAATGGTGAAATAATATACAAAAGATTACTATTACCAGGCTTCTTGCATATATTCTAACACATGCTTCCCAATTCAGTTCCTTATCAATGATAGGTATATATGACCCTAAAAACATTATTGAGACGTACAACAAATGAAATGTATACGGAAAAATGATAAATACTATTATGTCAAACGCCTTTAATAATTCACCATATATTGATTTTTTATGCCCTTTTATTACATAAGTCCCGAAATCATCTATCATTTCATTATTTTTTTTATATCCTCTCAGAAATAACAACAACACGTGACCAATCAACACTAGTAATACACATAATAAGTGGTATTTTTGGAGCTGCTCTATTGACTCAAACATTTTTATATCTCAAGCCTTTTTTCTTTATTTCTCTTGTAATTGTCTTTTGTGACTGATTCATTCACTTTGACAAATTATTAACAATTTTATGGTTAGCGCCAAAATTTCACTCACTTTAGACCATATAATAACTGGAGTTTCAAGGGTACTCTTTTTCCTCGCATTTCATTTTTCTCTCTATTCCTTTCGTTACTTTCTACTTTCATTTTTGCATTATTCTTGTTATTTATTTGAAGATAGAATCAACGAAATAGAGGGAATAAACAGTGCTGTAGTCATTGTGATTTATTCTTTTAAGAAAAGAGCATTTAGTTGCAAGATACATACATTAAATGTAACTTTTGTGTGTATCCTTAAGAGGTTGAAAGGAATCTTTGCCATTCAGAACCGAATTAAATGCATTTGATATGTTCACACTAAAAATTTTTAGTTTAAAACGTAAATTTCAACGTTTTGACCAAATTAACTTAAAAGAAAGAAAACTAATCTTTTATCCCTTTGCTCATTTATCCACAATTTTTTTTGCTTAAAGGAGGATCCAGTAAATGAGTATTAATTTGTTTTGATGTATGAAACAAGTATGTCAATATTCCCTATTTGTTCTTTTCCGAGCTAATAATTGCGTGTTTAATAGCCGGAATTGAGTTAGATGCTATCATTACTACTGCGCTCCCTCGGAACAACTACAAGCAATTGGAAGCATTATTTAAAGTAATGATCACCAATTTATATACAGCGTTTAAGAAGGGAACACACCAAAAAAAGGTACTATATATTCAAGTATTGATCACTGGTGTACATTAATATCAATTATAGTGGGCAAAGAGTATAGTTGTTTCAAAATACTAGGATAAGAATTTAAAATAATGTATATAAGTCAATTGTATGATAAATATCGCATTTAACGCCCTTTTGAACTTTTAATAGTTTGCTTTCTTCGTATAATCTATATAGTGGATTGATTTTGATTTAAACTTGTGCAATACCTTGGCGCCATACACATTTGTTGGCCGATAATAATATGGAAGAAAAATAAAGGGTGAAAATTCAAATAAATAATAAAAAGAAAAGTTTAATTCTTACCTTTTTTTACAAATAATAGTTTTGGTAAGTTAGCTATGGGGAATTCGATATATTTCTGATCTAATTAATGAAAACTGGAATATTCACACAGTAAATAACATAGGAATTTAATTAGTTACCAAATAATTCGATAAATAAACAATATTTATTAGAGTTTAATTTTGTAATGCAATGGGATTAAGAGAAAAACGAAGAGAGGAGGTTAGTAGTGGAGAAAGTGGCAACAATGGAAGTGAGAGTGATAATAATGTAAGAAACAAAGACTATTCACAAGAATACAGCAAAGTCTTGAACAGATTAAAGGAACATCCAGACTCTGAACCGTTTTTAGAACCTGTAAATTGGAAAAGATTGGGTTTAGATAACTATTTGAGTATTGTAAAGAATCCAATGGACCTAAAGACTATAGAGAAAAAGGTAAAATCGAATTCATATTTAATACCAGAAAAATTTTGGGAGGATATAGAACTTATATGGTACAATTGCCAATTATATAATCATGAATCTTCAGAGGTTTATCAACAAAGTGTAAATTTAGGGGCATTTTCAAACGATTTAAAGAACAATTTGTTCCCATTTTTATCTAAAAAGAATAATTCAAAACGAAAATACGATTATTCTGACTCTTCTACAAACAATGAGAATAATTCTGGATTATACAAGAGAGCACTGTTATGTCAGAGGGTTTCTAAACTATCTCCAGAACTCATTCCTTTTGTTATTAGACACATTTATTCAGAAGACCAAAGCATTTTACATCACTGTGGGGAAAACAAATTCGCTATCGACTTTGAATATATGAATGACAGACTTGTTTCCACCACCTCTGCTATTACAAAAAGGCTATTAAAAATGCAGCAAATTTCAGACTAATAATGGTTTTAAGCTACATATTTCTCCTTAGTGTATGTTTAAATAGTAGCAATAACGAATAGGAAGAAGAGGAAGAAAACACATATTTTCATAAATAGGGAGATTGATTAACAAGTGGAAAGCAGTACTATATCCACTTCTTCGTTTAGTAGTTATGGCATTCAGATGTTTCAGGTGGAATAGTGAAGTACGGAAGGCTATACAAGATAAAAAAGGTAAAAACAATCAACAGATAAGCGGGGAAGCACACAAATAATACATTTGAAAGCAACAAAAATAATGGAAGAAATAAAGTTCGAATTACTATTTTCCTCTTGGTTGTTATAAATGTTATTACTATTATCACTGTTATTATTGTTATTACTATTATTATCATCATTATTTTAAGGCTATCAAACTAGGGTTTTTTTGAAATAATTAATAAATGTGCAACATATGTTAATTTATAGCTACTTAGGAAAAGAAGAGAGAAATACATCACTAGTTCTATTGTTCATAGTTATTATTATTGTTGTTACTACTTCTTCTTTGTTCTCTTTTTTCTGCCAATTTGTGCCTAGCTTGTAAATAAGAAACGCGATTTACAGACACATTTATAGCCTATTTTAGCTTACGACTTATTTAAATTACTTAAAGTATTTTTACAAATGCTAATTAACATAGATAAGCAATCATTCCCGCCCAAATGTGGCGGGTCTTGACGCTATTTCATATTTAAATAATAAAGTATATATACTATAAAAAGACGAAAAAGGACACTAAAACAAGTTCGAGGGAAGAATAAATAAATAATAATAGACACAAACGCATTGTATTCATAATTAGCAAATAATAATAATAATTTAAGTATACATATATAATATAGGTAATACTTAAATTTGAATTTAAAAGTAGACATAACAGTTTCGATATATAGAACTTAAAAATTCTCTATAAATTTAAAATAACAATAAAAAGTCGGAGGGGTGGGGTGCAGAGGGACCTAAATTTAAGAGGCAAGTAGTGGGTGACAAGGCTCAGTCTCCTGTAAATATACTTTAATATAAATAAGATAACGATTTCAGTAATTTCAATACTTTTTCGAATTTGTTATATAAAAAATAAGCTAATAAAATGGTGGCAGTAGCATCAAACGATTCTTATAGAGAGAGGCAATCGAATCGTCCACGATTTTTAACACCTGTCTCTGCAGCTGAAAAAAGCATACCGGCAGTGCCGGTACCTGATGAAAAAACCTATAAAGAGACAACGGAGTCAATCCGTCAAGTATTGAACGAATGGAACAATAAGATCAGGACATTAACTAAAATGATAAATGATAGGAGTGTGGGAAGAGAAGCTTTTGATAGAAAAAGGGGAGAGTTCCAGGCAAAATTGGACGAATATCAAAGATGTATAGATAAATTAGAGGAGGAGAGGAAACAATATATGGCCAAAATAGACGAGAAGTCTAGAGAAGGCAGGGAAATGAAGGCTAACTTGCAAAATTTGAAAAAATCTGTCGGTTATAAATCTGAAGAGGAGATAGAAGCGAAAATAAAAGAAATAGAGTACCAATTGGTAACTTCTACATTAACTCTTAAAGAAGAGAAAAAACTTTTAACGGTTATTTCTCAACTTAAACAGAGCCGTCCAATAGTTGGAAGATTTGCACATATGGACGCCAATGCATCTTCATTTGAGGAAACATCAATAATTCCACTTAGGGCAAAAATAAGTTCCATTATAGAGGAACTCAGTAAGTACAGAAAACAGAAAAAAGAGGTTTATGACAAGCTTAAGGCTCTAACTTTGGAAAGACAAAAAGTTTTGGAACCTCTTAGATCTTTATATGACGAAAGAAGTGCTATGCAGAGCAAGGCTGAAGAGCAACATGCAAAACTGCGCCAAGTTAGAGAAGAATATGACAGGGAAATGAAGTTGTTCTTGGAATACCAAAGTAAACTTAGAGCATTACGTTCTGAAAGGGTTAAGGAGGAAAAAGCTCTCAGAGATTTGTATAGACAGAGAGACGATTTAAATATTGCATTGGAGCAAGAGGATGACCCACCAATAACTACAGAGATGCATTTGGTTCAACAGTCTTTAATCTACATTCAAAAGATGATGGAGTCTCACGGACTTTGCGACAAGGAGAAGAAGGACGATGAACAGCAAAAGGAATTGATGGCAAATGCAGGTTCCGTTATAAAGGGTCAAGAAAAGGACGAGTCTGTTCTCTTACCTAAAAATCAGAGGAATGAGGAGTACATTATCCCTCCAAAGGGTGGCAAAAAGAACAAGAAGAAGCAAACATCTGGAGCAGGCTCTGCTACCCACAACAAATCTCTTGTTGTTGACTTTGCAACCATTTCAACATTTGAGAAAGTGGACTTGGATGTGCCTATGACTATTGATGATTTACCAAAGGCTCATTCATTGTTAATGGAAAAACACCTTAAATTAAAGGAGGAGTTTGATGAGAAGTTTGCCAACAGAGAAAAAAGGAAAGAGGAAATAATGAAAAAGCTTCGCGAGGTTGAGCAGAAAATCATAGATGCAGGTGGTGTTCTGGAAGATGCACCTACTCAGTCTCAAAACTCTGCTGCTAAAACAGAGGACTCGAAGGAATGAATAACGAATTAACTCAAGGGATTAGAATAAGATGTGACGGAGAAAAATTGAGGCCTGAACAGAAAAAAAAGCGATAGTATGTAGTTATCTATTTTTAATATTATTGGATTACGGAAAAAACAAGAGGTTTTGTAATGGAGATGATATTATCTTGTTTCTATTTACACGCCCTTCTTTTTCCTCGGGATTTACCCAGGTGAGAGCTAGAGGAAACAAGAATTGAAAGAGTAATTGCTCTTTTTCTTTCTTAGCATAGTGTTTCAGGAAAATGGTATTTAGAAATTATTTATCTACTTATTAACTTTTAAAGTAAAATAATGAGTTTGATGTAGCGATTTGAATTTCTTATTGAAAATCAACAGTTAAAACTGCAAATAAATTAAGCCTTTAGCATTCAGGATTTAATTTTTTTCTTCTAAATAGGTTGTTCAATGTTCTCAGTTATTGTATTTGCTGTATACATTGTATCTAACTACATTGTATTTATTTTTTGCCTGGTCTGGGACCTGGAGATGTACGGTGTGGGTACTAGTGACTTCGGAGTTTGGAATCCACAGATGGAAAAAAAAGACTATTATGATTGTAAATTTACTAATATGTTTTGATTAAATTAAATTTCATGTTGAACTTAATAGTGGATTTTTCATGATTCTTCGTTTTTTTACTTGTTCGGAATTCAGGGAGCAATCCTTTACTTTATTTGAATTTCTTGAAAGGTATAAAACTGTTTCTACATGTTTTGTATGAGGAAACATATCTATCGGTATGGCATATTCAGGCTCAAATACATTTAAACAATTACTTTTTTTATCTTTAACAGGATCATATGCAGAACAAAGCTCTAAACAATTTTTAATAAGAGATTCAACGTTGCAGCTTACATATATTAGATTTTCAATTTCATTAAGATCTCTGAAGGATTTAATTACGTTGGTGTGTAAGCCACTCCTTGGAGGATCTACAATAGCAACTATGTAAGATTCTTTCAATGATAATTCAGATAAAAGCCCTGGTAAAACATTTTCTGCTGCACCACAAATATACTTTGCATTCATTACACCATTATTAATTGCATTCTTTTTTGCAGACTCTATTGCTTCCTCACAACAATCCACTCCATACAAATCAATATTTTTTACATTAAAACTATTCTCATTTATTAATTTTCTAAAAGCATTTAGTATAGTTATTCCTATTGCACCTGTTCCACAACATATATCTAATACAAGTAAATCATTGCTTTTATTTCCGTCATTGTTTTCATTTACATATTTTAAATAATTATCCAATACTATTTCTTTAATAACCCCGTATAGAACTTCGCATCCTTTTGTATTTGTTTGAAAAAAAGAAAGAGGACCAACAGATAAATTAGAGTTACATATATTAATAGTGATTTCTGATTTTCCCCATACAAGTTCTAACTCCCCACTATCAAAGGTGTCTACAATTGAATCAGATTGGTGCAAATAAAGTGATGACACTCTATAATTCATTAAAGAAATGTTATTTTTCTCTGAGCAACCTTCTTCAGATAAGTAATTAATCATCAAATTAACTATATTATTTTTGTCTTTGAGATCTTTTAGCCTTGTTGTTTGTAGTGTTACCATTATCTCTTTATGGGTTTCTGATATTCTAACTAGTAATAATCTCCATATTCCTTTTCTATTTCTCCTTGAATAAACTTTGTAATTGTTCTCTATTGAACTTGTTTTTACCATTTCTTCTGTTATTTTAACTATATCAAATACACAAGGATGAATGATTTCTATTTCTTTCCTGGTGTAATTTATTGAAGAATTATCTTCGTCGTTTACACAAATTATATTGTTGCATACTTTCTCTTGATCTCCAAGCTTTAAATCCATTTTTTCCCTATTATCGCATCCCTGATCAATAATACCAACAACTATTGGTTCAAATCTATCAATATGAGAGACAAATCCAACAGATGTTTCCGAATCAATATCTACTAATTCACCTGTTGTAAATCCTATTGTAAATTCACACTTATTTCTATACGAGTATGGGTTTTTGTATTTTAAGTCTTGATCATCACTACCATTAATACAAGGGTTATAACTATTGTTGTCACTTTTAACTTTATTATTGCTTTGATTGTGTCCTATTGTACTTAATATCGGTTTCAAAGATATCTCAGAAAAATCAACATTGCAATCTTGAATTGTATCCTCTTTTTTTTCAATTTCACTTGAAATATTCTGATTTACACACCAAGTTGGTGGTTCTAATCCTCTATTTACTGCATGAAGGTAAACGCTCTTTGTTAATTTACATAAATTACTCCTTACATATCTGTACTTGTACTCTAGTTGGAATTTATACGGATCTTTGTATAGAGGTGTAATTTTTTTCCTCAAAATTTCAATGGGACTTTTAACCAATTTTTCTTTCATATTTTCCACTTTTTTTACATTCTCACACCTGCTTTGTTTTAATTTTTCTTCGCCTTTTGGCATACTCATTTCTATTATATTTAAGAAGTGGTGTACTCAAGCCTTTTATCTGCAGCATATCAATAAAGATAAATAAATATGGTCGCTTCGTGAATATTAATGAATAATAAACGCCTTTTGCCTTAAAACAATTAGTTCATCCCAATACACCAACCTTAACCTTTTTTATTCCTTCTCTTGGTATTAAAATTATAGTTATAGCTGACAGTGGCGCAAGCGCCACATGCCTCTGACTGCCTTTACATTTTACATCTAAATTATGATGTAAATACAAATATATTTAAAGTGATATAAAAACAGAGAGAGCAACTAGAATTCACTTGTAAGATAGATTTCGCGTAAATTAGGGTATCTAATCAAGAAATAAATACATGTCTGAGTAAATTTAAGTGTATAGTATCTACTTAAAGGTCCATGATTAACACCTTGAGAATTTAAAACGCTTCAAGTGAAGGATTTTTGAGATGAAAAAGTTGAGAAATAGTAAAAACGCAGTTTTATAATTTAGAAGTACTATTTTTTTGTTTCACACACCTAACTTTAAATATTTATACATTTACTATGAATCTAAAAAAAGTGAAAGCATGTTTAACGCGCCATACGTGTTTGAATCATTGATTTTAATAAAAACAAAAATGAATATAGATATAATTTAACAACTAATTTCATATTTTATTTTTTTAAACGATGAACAGGGTAGCAAACAGCATATTTTTTAAGGATGTCAAACATATTAACCTGTAAGGCCTTAAAGTTGGTATGTGGGGAGGAGATATTGTATTATGAGCTTTCAGAAGTAATATATCTAGATAGAATGAAAAAGCTTTATGTGTGCGTAGGGAGGCACTCATTGTATCTGTTGAAAAGGAATATGAGGAGGACAATAAGTGGTGGTAAGTTGGGATATTGGAGAATAGATGGTATTTATGAGGATGTTAGCAACGATACGCGTTTTCTGATACTATTTGACAAAAAGAAAGAACATGAATCAGACAAAAATGAATTATTTAGAGTAAAAAAGGAGGTCGGAGAGGATTGGGTTGATGATAAATTATTTATAAGTTGTTTAAATAGACTTAATCTTTGCAATCATATAGAATTAGCGTGGAGAACAGATACGGCGTATAGGACCGGAAAATACTTTGATTTTCCAAAATTTGGGATAGATTTGTTTGCAATAGAGACAGGAAAAGCTGCCATAACAGAAGGCAATAATGGTAGCAAAAAAAGAAGGAACAAAAACAATAATTCAGCATTAATATGGGCAATGAAAGAGGTTCAGGGTGATAATAGGAAAAAAAATTATAAGAAGAAACAAAGTGTAGGAAGATTGGATTTTAAAACTACTGAATCCATTAGAAGACAACTAAGAGCTGTTTCAGATAAGGGTTACAGCAGTACAATATATCCTTTAGTTAAAGCAGAAGAATTTATAGATTACAAAAAATATGTGTACAATGGTTATTTTTTCTTTGGACGCAAAGGGTTTGAAAACAAAGCAACTCAGGTATATAGTTCTCAAACTGGATCTTACATTTCATATAGTGGAGTTGAGATGAGCATAGACGTGCAACCACAGGTGTTTTTAAATCATAAAAAACCAAGCACAACAGAAACAAATAAAGCTGAGAGAAAAAATATAAAATATAGGGACAGTGAAAACGATTCAAGTTTATGTGGAGTGGCACAAGAACATATAAGGTTTTTATCAAATACAACGATGAATTCAACCTATTATATTTATATTAACAATAAATATACCAAAAAAATGAATTTATCAGATGATATATCGACATGGTATTGTTGGGAACTATTTATGAAAACAACTAAAGCAAGTATAGCATGTATTGTAATGAGAAGATGTTACATACCACCTACATTGGATTCTTATCAGGATATATCAGTAGTTTATAGTTGCTCATATAAAGATATGAAGCAATTTGGAATCTCAGATAGAGATATTTTGAGAGAATGTAGATTAACAGCTGATTCGGTTTCACCAATATCCCAACATCATACATTTTATATAGAATTGGTTAAGTCTCAATTGGATGCTCTTTTATTTGACGAGTATTCTTATAACTGGATAGAGAAGAATATAAAGTTACATCCTGTATTTAGAAAAGGTGCTAAATCTTTCTTAAAATCAATTTTAGTTTTATTGGAAAAGGCAAATTCACTAGTTGATGTGGGATTGATTGAAGAGATAGATTTACTTGATAAAACAGGTTCTGCTAGATATGAAAATTTTGATAATGATCTTACCTCTTATGGCAACGATAATGACGGAGTTGAAGTTTTTGAGGATCCAATGATGTGTATACAAGAAATGTTAGTTCAGGTATTTGGGATAGATAAATTTTCTAAAAGTTTACGGGAAAAAAAGAAATTCCATTTTTTTGAGTTAAGATTAGCTAGATATCTTTCTTATTGCATTGATGGTGGATTATTGGGACCAAAATTCATCCTGGAAGATCTTATATCTTCTGTTGGAACGTCTAATAAGATTGTTGATAGAAAGATAATGCAAGTACTTGATTATTTGTTACATGTTAGATCTAAAGATATGAATGAGGATTATGTACATCTAAAGTTAATAGACCTATTAAAAGATTCAAGATTTGTCAAGAAATATTTATTCGTTCCGAAAGTAATGGCTAGATTTGTAAATACTGGGTATTGTGCTAGGCTCATTCCTTCAGGTCAAGAAATAACTTATGTTGAATTTTTAATGAACCTGTTAACTATACCTGGAAAAAACAGTTTTGGACAGAAGTCTCAACTTAAAATTTCTATATTACAACAAATACTTCATGCATCTGGTGATCCAAAAAAAAGAGATTATTATGCACAAATGGTTCCTATATTAGTTGAAATATTTTCAGGAAAAGGGGAGGGTGATGATAATACTGTACTAAAGTATGCAGGAGCTGTTTTGTTAAATTTGAGTCATTCAAGTGGGATTCTTAAAGACGAATTAGTTAATTCAGGTATTTCATCTGTACTTGTGGAAAAATTGTACAAGAGAGACGATTTACAATTGACTAAAATATGCATTTCAATTGCTGTTAATGTATCGAAGAACTCTTCACATAGAAAGGTTCTTCTTGGAGACGGAATTCTTCCTCCTGTTGCTGATATACTTCATGAATTATTAGAAAATTTTAATTCTCAAACGGCCATATTTGAAAATTACAACTATAGCAATACGAATTCAAGGACAAGTAATTATTCACCAAACAGTGATTGGGATGTTTTACCGGTCCTTTTAGGACTTATTGGCCAATTGAGCAATGAATCTGATATAAGAAGTATATTTGTGACTAAATGGTGTGTTTTAGATTATCTACTCTACTTATTTCATAATATTGAGTCCTATGTTGGAAAAGATAATGATCTTGTTTGTAGAATATTATTCTGCGTTAAGCAACTTACTGGATCTGATTGGACCGTACAACTTAGAGTTGGTAAGCATTGTATACCCTCTCTTATTGAAATTATTGCAACCCCACATAAAGCTGAGAATCAAAAAATACTAGTTCCTAAATTTTCGCAATATATTTCATATTGGACGCCTGAATATAATTCAAATACGTATAATAATTACTATACTAGTTTGTATTATAATCAAAAGAATTGTGGTGATAGTAATTCGTTTCTTTTATCAGGAATAAATGGGGATATAATTTATCAGTCGCTTCTTTTGCTCGAGACACTTTCATACTATCATCCAAACTGTTTTGAGATGGTCTCTTGTGGAATACGGGACGCTATTGAAACTTGTATGGAATCTTTTAATGTTGATACGATCGTAATAAAACTAAATTACTTGAGAGAAATCATTAACAAGGTTACACTCGAGTTATAGTTTAACAATTTTACAACTGATACTATCAACAGTGAAATTAATAGACATTCTAATTGAATTTAAGATATATATAGCTTCATATCAACAAGCTTTGCATCTACTAGTACCAATATAATTAGCAGTACTAGACAATTAAGATCACATTTAATACAAAAAAATAAGGGAACATTTATATCACTAATATGCTACTAATAACAAACAATATACCAACTATATCGATGTATTTATTCTTAAATATCTATCTGTACATCCACCTATTTATTCCAATTTACATATATACACGATATTTATTATTCCACTTTAAAGCTTAACTAATTTATATTACAAAATCGGAGAGGCGGGAAATTCTTATTTAGAGTATATAAATCAGAATTTATTTCTCTGTAAAATTCTAGTAATACACGCTAATTAAACGAGTTGAAATAGAAAATCCAGGGGAGAATAAGATTGATTTAACCTTCTCTCTTTCCTTTTGATTTTGTATCTCTATTTGGCATTTTTAGCTTCATTAAATTTACCTTTCCCAAATGCTATTAGTAACAATAAATACTACTATTGTTTCCACTAGTGCCACCACAAATACGATAAAATATATATACGTAAACTTATTAGCAACGTATTTCCTTTATTTCTTGTCATGACTATTTATGTTTAATTGCATATAATTAATTAGTATTCCTCCCAAATATAGTAAGGTGCATAAATACATGTGTTGTTTTGTAAACCATTTATTGTCTATATAATATGTGATTATCGTTTATCTGATTATAAGCTTGGTTATTACTCGATATATTTTAATAGTTATATAAATACGCACTTTCAATAATAATGTAATGGAGTTTACTTTGAATTTTAAAAGTAGAAAGGTTTTGGAACTTCGATTACAATTCCGAAATAACAAAATATTTAAGAGACCAGATAATATGTAAGTTTTCCTCCTTATTTTCCAAAAGTAAAATACATTGATGGTACTTATACTATATATTGGGCAAATGAGAATCTTTTTATATTTGGAGGAAACGAAAAGGTAATATAAAAATAAATTCAACTTCAATAATGAACATTTCGTACATATTACTACAGTCTCATAGATTCTTCATGTTTTTTTTAGAAAAATGAGTTTAATTATATAGCCAATAATACACCATAAAATTAAAAAAATATTAGTGGTAACAATAACCCAGTCCATAATAGAAAAGCAAAAACATTTAGGTAAAGCTTTCTTTTTATTTAAAGTAAACACATTATTTCCTTTTATTAATGCAAATAACATAGTACTTTCTATATAAATATACACCAAACCCATTTATCAATATAATATACCATTATATCACAACTAAAATAACTAGAATAATATAAAATATTATTAAATTTATTATTATGATTTATATAAAAATTAAAATTTTGCTTTTGTTATAAATAAAAGAGAAAAAATAACAAAAAAATAAAAAACACGTATTTAATGAAAGTAAAATAATATTGCTGTTATTTATTGGCTAATTTTTTACATCCATTAATAACACTACCACTATTGGCAATATTGCTGCAATTATCATTAATACCAGTTATAATTATTTTTTTACTATTAATTTGATCTTTTAAAGGTGGAGAAACGTGATGCATTTGTGGCAACTGATTAGCCAAGGGAGAGAATACATAATGCCTCAAAGAATCTACTCCTGATGTTACCATTCCACCATCGTAATATAATGTAGATAATTGCGAAGAGTCCCCCAGAATTTTACCATTTACACCACCACTTACCCCTACTACTCCAGTTCCCATTAAACCTAGTCCCATTCCCATTCCAGTTGTAGTCCCTGCAGCTCCTCCAATTGCACCAACGTCCATCAATCCAACACCTTCTACTGCTGCAACAGTAGCGGCTCCACCTATATATTGACTATTATTTGTAGTATTAGTATAATAAGAGCTTCCATAACTAACGTCCAATCCAACATTGTTATAGTCGTAATACTGGACCGAGGAGTTAACATCCATATATATTTTGTGATGACTATTGTCCTTGTTTCTATGATAGAAATTAGAATCCTTTGTATTTTGGTGATTATTTTTTTTGTTTTTATTATTAATATGATTGCTATTTTTGTATTGATTAAATATATTATTATTACTATTGTTTGTCTGAGCATTATTACGAGAATTAATTTGAATGAATTTACTGCAATGGCTACAGTTACAGTTAAAATTTGTGTTAATAAATCCATTATTCAGATTGCTTCTGTATGTGTTGTTTTTATTATTTAAATTACTGCAATTATTATGATGATTAGAAATACAATTAACACCATTACTGTTGCTGTCACCAGTTGAGTTATTATTACCAATAGAATTATTTAGGTTAATATAAAAATTATTTAAAAGTTTTCTATTCATGCCAGAAATCACGTTATTATTTCTTAAGTCTGTTGGCATATCTAAATAACTACCACATATACTTGAAAAATCACCACATGGTGATTGAATTATTTGTATTGCCCTCTGTATCTCGCTTTTAAGAAATTCTTGATGATATTGGTCAAATATTGGTTTGCATGCAGGTGGACCAGGAAATGGGTTCCTAATATTACAACATACACCAGGACTCGTAGTGTTAATAATTTCAGGTGAGCTTATATCAATAACTGTTGTCCAAAGATGGGTTTCCAGAAACAACAAAAATCTATAAAACAATATATGACTCTGTGAAAACTTTAAATATTTAGACGTCTCATCAAACGTTTTGACATTATTCAATAGTTTAGGAGGATCTATAAACAATGTATTTATTGTATTGTTATATGCTTCGTCTAAATTGAATTTATTTGGTGTATTAAATTTGGATTTATTGCCTATCTTAGTTATGTTATTGTTATTATTATTTCCAGTTAAAGTACCCGTGCCCACTCCTATGTCTATTCCAATTCTTGGTATTGACCTTGATTTTGATGATTTTGATAACTGTAATTGTGATGAAGAAACAGATTCTTTTGACTGTGAATTCAGTGTTTTCAATTTATTTGAAGTAATATTATTTCCAATGTAACAATAATAATAATTATTATTATTACTGTCCTCTTCCCTATTATTAGATAACAATTGACTATTTACATCCTTATCTGTATGAGAACAAGGACAATTATTAAACTTTGAGTCACTACTTGAATCAATGAACAAATTGTCAGAACTTTGATTATCTGGAGAAGGTGAATACGTAAAAGTAGTACTACCCATAGAAGATCTACCAGATTCTCCAAAAACATCATGATCATATTCTTCATCATAATTGTTACTTTTATCTAGACTCAAATGTTTTATGCCCATAAATGATAGTTCAGGTGTTGATTCTTCAGAATCTAAATCCGAATTGCAATTTTTTTCACTAATTTGGTTATTTTTCTTATTTTTATCTTCATTTAAATTCTTACAATTACAAACAACATTCCTATCCTTATTATCAATGATGTTATTATAATTAAAGTTCTTATTATTTACTGAATCACCCTCTATTTTACTGTTGTTTGCACGTACACCAATGGATTTTTCAGGTGAACTTGATAAATACAAAATATCGTTACTATTATTTAAGGAAACAGATAATGATTGTGTTTCGTTCGCATTACTCGATACATTTTTATTATTATTGATATTATTTGAATGTAATCCATTGCCTTTAACTACATCGAGATATAACAATTTAACATGATTATTCTGGACTTTTTCGTTTTCAATAATCGAAAAAGTTTTGTTATCATCAATTTCAACAGTTGATGATTCATTATTAATTCTCAATTCTGAATTTGAATTATCATGATTTAACCCAATTCCATAATTAAAATTAATTCCTGGGGATTCGCTATTATTATGATTGTTATAGTTGTTATAATTACTATTTACAATATTATTATTAATACAACAAATATTTGATTTGTCATTCTTTTTGTTTTTTGTATTCCTAACATCTATAGGTAAGGATGGGAAATTGGTTATTTCTATTGTACTACCATCTTCACATATTCCATCAATATTGCTAAATAGAAAATCACCATTTGAGTTATCACTAATTTGTCCAAGTATCTCATTTGTAATATGTGTAGAAAACTCCTGTGATTTTTTAATAAATTCACTTGGATCTATAACGGGCAATATACCAATTCTTTGGAAAAAATAAATGACACAAATTGTCCATGCGTATCCTCCAGGAAGACCGTTGAGTGTATTTCTTAAACCTCTGAATCTTGTCCAAACTTTCGTTAATACAACAACATGTACAACTCTTGGATCCAATTTTGCATACCAACTCAATATTCCCAATCTACTTTGGATTATTGGAAGTGAATTGGCCCTTAATGTTGGAAAATGTCTTCTATTAACGTTAATATGGTTATTGACAATATCACAAGTACCAATTAAATTTTTTATTTGTTTCTTATCGTTTTGAGACATTGAATTGGAATAACCAATATTTGGTGATAAACAATTATTGTAGTAATACGGTTGGTCTAACAATGATTGATAATAATAATTATTACTGTTAATGTTATTTCCGTTAGACAAATTTTCTAGTTTACATAGAGCAATTGAAATATCCAAAACAATATCTGTTTTGGTGTGTAACATTCTGATTATAGGAACATGAGCACTTGTTATATCTTGAATACACGTGAATGGATGATCATGAAACTTGATATTTGATGAATTCGAAGATAAAGATGACGAATCCGAATCTTTATTTGTATTCTTTTGTAATAAATTAAGTAGTTCTTGTAATATAAGACCAGCAGGTTTATTACTAATATCTGTTATTGGAGAATTGTTTGATTTTAATTTTATTGTTATTTCAGATGCTTTGCTATTTTGGGACTCAAATACATCTTGTTTTGGAACTAAAGCAACATCTAAATCCGAAAATTGGTCTGCAAATCCAGTACTCGTTGAACCATAAGGGAATACAAATAACGGTATGTTCATATTATCCATCCAATTCCTCAAATCTAATACAACTCTATTTATTTTATCATAAAATTCCATATTGGGCATCAAATAATCGATTGCTGCTAAAGTAGAAATTTCATAACTTCTAAAGGAATAAGGTGTTTGGAAAAATGGAAATTTGGCTTTGCAATTGAATTCATTATTATGATTATGATTACTGCTGTCATTATTGAAATTAATTGGTAAGTGAATATTGTTGTGATTAGAATAATTAATATTATTTCCACAATTTCCACATTGAACAGTATCATCACATTTTGAATCATTTATTTTACAATTAAATGAGCCCTGTTTAACCAATGAGGACTCTTGAGGAATGTGTTGATCAGGAGGAGGCGGAATGTAATTGCAAATATTTCCTTGAAGTATTTGATTACAAACTTGTTGAGATAATTGATTTACAACAGGAAAATGGATCGGAGTAAGTTGATAGTTCTCGGAAAAATGACCAGAAGCAACGTTACTTGAATTGAAATTGTATTTTTGTAATTTATAACCATCATTATTATTAAGCCTACTACCTCTTGAATAAAAACCAGTACCACCACAAATACCAAAATTACCTACAGTGCCATTATTAAAGTTACCAGCAATAGGACCAATGTTGTTACTATTAATTGCACCACTTTCTAGAGGCGGTGGTGAGTTTTGAAGGCAACGTAAATTTTGTCTAAATTGTGGGACCTCACAACCATCAAATACAAATGTATTTCTATCCATTTTTTTTTTCCTGGTGAATCCTGATAAAATCTGTCCTTTAACATGTTCATCCGAGTAAGAATTGCAATCCATTTCCGCTAAAGATTCTCTTATTAATCTAGAATTAATATTATTACCATTATTTGCATTTGAATAGTTATTAATTCGTGTTCTTCTATTGTATTGTGTTGATTTGTTACATGACTTGCTTATTAATTCCTTCTTTTTATCAGAAGATGAACCTATCAATCCCTCAAAGTTTACATTTAAATTGCGTCCATCAGAATTTCCTGCAAAATATCTATTGCTTGAGGTCGTCATAATATATATATATATTGGCCTTAAAAATATGTTGATTTATATATACAGAATACAAAGTGTTATATATATGTATATATAAGTGCAAATGTTATTTATTTATTCGGTATTTTTTAAGTTTTAAAGTTTAATTAATGTTGAAAATGACTATATCCCTCTTTACGTCTAAACCTTGATGAAATACTCAAAACTCTCTCGCAAACCAGGATGTTGTCACCTATTGCAAATTGTCATACGCAAAACTGTCCCTCCTTTAATAATAAATGCCACTACATTATTTCCTGTAATATGGACAAATTATTTTGTTCTTTACAAGTGCCTGTTTGTTTTTCTTGCAAATTTTTTTTTGCAAAATTAGACTCAAAACTATGGCGCTCAATGCGCGCCATTCGTGTTTGCCCGCCTTTTAGTTATACGCGTAATTATCTCTGAATAATACCGCAATAGACAAAATTTATTCACAAATTAAAAGAATATTTTAAATAATTTTTGTTTCATTTATTTGACTTAAAGTATAGATAAATATTAAAAATAATGGTATTGTAACTTTTTTTTCTCCCCGTGAAACTGAGTAATTATTGTTCTCCAGTTTTACCTCGTTCTTTTTTTCTTTTTTCTTCTAGATGCGCATTTTGGTTGGATTTTTCCCTATATTTGCGTCTTTTACCGTATTTACATCTCTTTCACTATTTTTACCTTTAAGCACGAATTTTGCACTGTGTTTTTGTTTGTTATATTTGAGTAAATTTCTGTTTCTTCATTTAAATTAGTTTTACGCACCTTGTCTTCCATTCTTCGTCTTTCTTGAGTGCCTGCATGCAGTTTAGTATTTCCACATGTAATTGCCTGCAGAAAATCGCTTATACTTCTGCATGTATGGAAAACACCTGAATAATAATTAAATTATTGCATGTTAATTAAATAAATATGCACATATGTAGATCATTGTGAACTACAAACATATAGATTTGAACGAGAGAGTAGAATGAAGAATCTAAATTTATTTAATCCTATTGATTTTTTTAATATAAGACAAACAGTTGCAATACTTAAGTATGGCTCAACTCTCCGTTCAGTTGATGTAAGTTTTATAGCAAAAAATTAAAGTATATGCATAAATTTGAATTTGTATACGTGATTTGTAAAGGCATGTAATAAAAGAATGCATGACTTCATAGTAGTAGTAAACAATGATTCTAAAGATGCGCTACTAAAGTGGCATAAAGAATTGTTTAGGATATATTCAAACCATTATTCAAAGATATCTAGGTTTCTTGGTATTCCATTTATTGTTCGGCTTCAAAAATATTCAAAGTATAATCCAATATACTATAATTCATGCATTCCCACTATTAATAACAAGGTAGGTGTTTTAGTTGCTGCACTTTTTATTACCATCTAAACTAATTAATTCAATAAATACTTATTTGAACAAAAATCTTTATGAATTAAAAAAACAATTATCACTTTGCTCATATAATTTAACAAAATATAAAAATTCATTTTTATCATTCTTTTTGGTTACAGGTACTTAAATATGGAGTAATATCAAAAGATGATTTACTAAACTCGCTAGAGAATTGGTCATCTTTATTTATCTCACAAAGATTACAAAAGACTGTAAGTTTTAAATAATAATGAAAAAAATATGTGTGGAATGAAAATAAAATATTCATATCAAATAATTGTTGATTTAAATTGAGTTTTGAATAGATCTGCCCCATTTGGGATGGTGGTGTTGAGAAACTTAAAGTGGAAATCAACAAAAAATTGGAAAACAATAGAAGACAAGCATTAATACTCTCACTTCTTTCATTATCTGGAAATGACAATATTAACAGTTCAATTAATAAATCAAATAGTGATGAGCAGAAAGATATAAAAGTAATTACTTTATATGATTTACTTAAAGAAATAGTCACGTTGACATATAAAGGAGATGTTAGATTTATATCAAAAATGAGAAGAAAAGTACTAACCCAAACTTGTGAAAAAGAACTTTGCGATTCTCTTCCTTTTTTAGTATCGTATTACCTACCATTAATGTTAGAGTATATAAAAGAAAATAATGATATTATATCAGTTTATAACACAAATAATAGTATACAGATAAATAATATAGTTTTCCTTTCAAAGTTATTGCATAATAAACTTGAATCATGTATTAATAATGACCCACTTTCTGGTATGAATGATGAAATAGTGAATTCATTTGAATGGAATTTGTTTTACAAGCTATTCTTTGAGAATAAAGTTAAATTTACTGTAAGTTACTTTAAATAAATATCATTTTTATTTATTTGAAATAAAATATAACACTCAACGCTGACCATTTTATTAATATTTTTTCATAATATTTGAAAATACCTGTTAGTTTAAACCAAATCTAGAGTGGAAGATAAGTGAATTTCAAAAGCTACCTTTTGAATTTAAAATTAAGGCAAACGGCATAGCCAACAAAATAACTTTTATTGAATTTATCAAGAAGAGTGCAATCCCATCAAAGTTCAATAACTATAGTAAAGAATTAATTTACCATCCTTGGAGTCCAGAAATAATCGATAAAACCATTAAAAGACTGAATTTTATATGCTCTTCTATTGGAATACTTAATAATTCCATTTCTAATTTTGGAAATATTGTAAGTTTTTTTGAATAATAAATATAAATTGTTTAAAAAAAGAAAATAAACACCAATTTTAACTAAATTTCATAGAAAAATTACTTGAGGTACAAATTTAATGATACAGTAATTAGTTAAACAATCTCGATCTCATGACTTTTATTACGAATATTATTGCTATTATAAATATTACTTTTACTAGTACTTGATATGTTTTTCCTTAATTCAGAACCTTTATCCCCATTGCTAGAGGTCTGTTCAAAAATTTCGTAATCAATGCTTCTAGAAGAGATCGCATAGTTAATTGCATTATTTTCTTTATTAACAAAATTATTTCTTCCACTTTTATTCGATGAATACCTTGTTAGGTCCAAAGTCACAGTGGCACTTGTATGGATTTCTCTATCTTTATATACACCAATTAACGTATCTGCCTGAGAAAAAAATCTGTCTTTAAGTGAAATAACAATTGATTGAAAAGGTGCATCCTTTAAAAACTTTGCAATGGATTGCACATTTTTTGGATCAAGGGCTGCATCCACTTCATCTAATACGAAAAATGGTGACGGATGATAACTTTGCATTGCAAATAATAATGCTAAAGCGGCCATTGTTTTCTCACCACCACTTAATTGTTGTATATCGCGAAATCTCTTTGATGGAGGCATAGCGTGAAATATAACACCGCATGCAAATGGTTCTTCTAAATTTGTATCATCTAAGTCTAAAAATGCCTGACCACCTATATTGCCGTCTTCGCATGTTAATTGCGAGTAAAAATCACTTACTGCTTCTTTAACGGCCTCAAAACATTTCATAAATACTTTAGTTCTCTTTTTTCTTAAGTCTTTAAATGATCTATCAATTTCCATTGACTTTTTCCTTACTTCTCTTTGATCCTCTAATAATGCAGTTAATTGAGCGTCCACCTCTTTTATTCTTTCTTTTGACTTCATATTCGGACTTAAAGATTCTATTTTATCTGTAATGTCATTCATTAGTTTTGACAAACGTGATGTCTCGCTTTTAATTTGTTCTTCTGAATTGGAATATGACTTTTGCTTATTGGTAAGGTCGCCATAATCTATTTGTATCAATGGTGGTTCATCCAGTTCACTTGCTTTTTTATCTTTTTTACTAGTAGATTCGAAATATTCCCAATATTTTCTTATATCCTCATACCCTCCGGATAATAATGGAACTTTAATATTATCAAACACTATCGACTTTAATAGTGTTATTAATTCATTGTTAAGTACCTCTAAATCATTGCTCTTATTAGTTTTTTCAATAGTCAAGCCAGACAGTGATTCTTGTAAGTCTATTAGTCCTCTTTTTTTCTTATTCATATCTTCTTGGTAGTCTTTTTTAAATTCATTTATTGATTTTAGTGATTGTTTTAAGTCCTTAATCTTATTTTCTATTATATCAAATTTATTATTAATCAATTCAATATCACTATTATCTTTATTTATTAATTGTTGATATTTGTTGATTTCATTTTCACTTTCAATTAATTTTTCCCTTATTGACTTGTCTTTTTTTAATATATAATCATATTCTTCCTGTATAATATTTAATCTACTGGATAATCTATTCCTTTTTTGTAATAATTCATCGTGTCTTCTTCTTGATTCTTGTTCCAATAAACTAATATCGTTAATATTAAGCTTTTCTGATAGTTTTTTAAAGTGTTTAATATCTGACTCATTTATTTCAATTTTTGCTTTTTCTATATCATTATTTAATGATTCTAAAATCAACGTTTGATTTTTTAATTCGTGATCTCTTTCTCTTAACTTTTCTTCTAGTAATTCCAATGACTTTAACTTTTCATTTATATTGTTATTATAAATATCTATTTTAGTATTTATTGCTTTTTTATCTAATTCGATTCTTTTTAAATTGTCTCTTAATCTAGAAAGTTTTCTGCTTCCATCAGATTCTATTTCTTCCAAATTTGATATCTCCTCATTTAAAGAGCTTATTTTTAAATTTAAGTTTGCATAATCTTTTGCGAATGATTTCGAATTTGTTCTTTTGTTCATTGAATCCATTGAAAAACTACCATTCTTAAGTATTTTTTCACCATCCAATGTTATTACCTTCGGTTTTATATTCATTTTCGGTGCCTCCGTATAAAATATTTTTTTAGCGTCTTCTAAGTCACGTGTGATTATTACTCCATTTAAACAAAAATCCAATACTGGAAGAATTCCATCGTCAGAAACATGTATATTATCTTTCGCTAATGACCTTATTGACTTGTTTCCAGCACATAAGGACCTTAATTTTGTATCATATTCATGATTATTTTTTTTAATTATTGAATTCAGGGGTATAAAATTCATTGGCTGTTTTTTATTGTTCTTAAGCCAATTAATACATTCTTTTGCTGTTTGCCATGTACTTACTACTATACATTCACCATATTTACCTAATGCTGAATCAATCGCTGTCGAAAACTGTTTATTATTTGAATGACACAAATCTGATAATTTGCCGTATACATGGTAACAGTCTGAATCAATATTAGAACTATTGTTTATTGAATTTTTTAAATCTTCTATCAACTTTCTTGAATTTAGTTCTCTTTGTACCTCATTATTTTTAGCGTCCATACTCTTTATACTATCATTATATTTATTCCTCTCCTCTACTAGTGAAGCAATCTTACTGCCAATACCATCAAAATCTTTTTCTATAATATTTATTTCAGAACTTAATAAAGACTCATTTTCAATTGATATTTTTAACTTTTCTTCTTGTCCACTCAACTTTTCATTAATATTTTCTAACATATTCTTTATTGAAATTATTTGTGCTTGTATCTCACTCTTTTCTTTTTCTATTATCTCTATTACACCATTCTTGTTTTTTTGCTCTCTTTCTATTTGAACAAGCCTTTCTCTTATTTCAGAAGAAGCCATATCTGCTTTTTGTTTACATTCTATATATTCTTGAATATCTGATGAAATAATATTTAAAAATTCGGATGAATCGGAAGAATCACCTATTTCATTTAATGATTTCCTTATTATTTCCATTTGTGATTGATACTCTTTAAGTAATTTGTCATTTTTATCTATATTTGTTAATATCAATTCCTTTTGTTTATTTTGTTTTCTTATTTCAATTGCATAGTTCTTAACATTGTTCTCTAATTTTAATTTTTGATTCTTACTCGTTATATCATCTTGTTCAAATTTTTCCAGTTCACTATTCAGTTTTTTTAAATCCAAATTATCTTTTGCCAACTTTGATTCAGCCTCTTTTATTCTTTTTTTTTGTGATTCAATATCGTCATTTAACAACTTTATTTTCTCATCAATCGCGTTTCTTTCCTCAAATAATTTACCACCTAAAACCTCATTACAATATAATTTAAAAAGCATATCTTCGGTTTGTGTTTTTATTTTCTGATCTAATAAACTCTCATATTCATTCACCTCTTCAACCTGTTTTTGTAGTTCTCTTTTTTCTGCTTCCAATAACTTTCTTCTGTTAAAACTATTGTGAGAAACTATCTGATTTACACATTGTTCGTTTGAAAGACGATCATACTCTTCTATATAGACATCACTTCCTGATATTTTCTCAAATAAGCTTGTTAATTCTTTAGGTGCTCTTTGAGCTACATCTTCCACGTCACCCTGAAAAACTAGAAAATTTCTAGCCTTAACTAATATATTAAAATCAGATAATTTCTTAAAATATGTATCCTGTGATACAACATCTTCATTTATCGTATATCTAGAGACTCCTGAGGATAATATTTTTCTGCAAAAATTTATTTCAATATTACTTTCATATGGAACAAACAATATAGCAACTTCTGCATTTCTTTGTATTTTTAAATTGTTATTTGTATTGGTATTGCTACTTAGGTCATTAGTTATATCTACATTATTACCGCTTTGACTTGCACCGTTACTTATTTGTGTACTATCATCTTGCTCCGGACGATAAATTAATTCCTTTAAATTTGTACTTCTCATATCATTTGAAGATAGGCCTAATGCAAAAGAAAGTGCGTCCATTAGATTTGATTTTCCAGAACCATTTGGGCCAACTATACATGTTAAATTTTCTGAAAATGGTCCTATTACATGTCTTCCCTTATAGCTTTTAAAATTATCTATTAACAATTCCTTAATATAACCTTTCACTGTACGACCATTACTATTTTCATTTTCCTTACCATCCCTGTTATTTGTATTACTGTTTGATTCAAATTCTATATATTCTTGCATTGTTCATCATCAAACCCCTTGATACCTAAAAAATGAGGTCACTTTAATATTTAATGCGATAAACAAATCCGAAAATACAGTTCAAACCGATATAAATTATTTATATATTTACTATTATTTGTAAATATATTTTTTTAATTAAATTATATAATGATTGTTTTATCTTAATTTTTATTATCGGTTGTTTTTTGTCCAATACCGGTTATTATGCATGCAAATTCAAACCCCACATCAATGCGGTACTATAACGGCGCGCGCGCACTTAAATTTGTATATTACATGTGATTCGCTCTAAAAATAGAGGCGGAGAAAAGATAAAGAAAAATAAGGCAATAAATTAAGTGTGAAAGAAATATATGTATAAATATATGCATAAATTTATAAAAGGAACCGCGCCTGTAATAGGTACTATGATTTTTAGAAACATTAACAAAACAGTTGGTTTGTTAATTTATGATATTTGAATACACTACTAGTGGTGGATTACTATCAGTTATTACAATTTTGTGTGTATCTCGGTGTTAAATGTTTGGAAGTTGGAAGGTGAGGATAATACTAAAACTTCCGACAAAGTAAGACTAAAAAAACATTTCAGAGGTGCGCTGGTGGTGAAAAGCAATTATATTTTGATATAATAATTGTATAAATAGGACGATGCCATTAAAAAATGATGATTTTGAATTAATAGCTCAAGTACTGTCTAAAAGTCCACTAGTACATAGATCAGATATATTATATGAAAAATTAAGTGATGGACTAGACTACTGTATATTCAACAGTGAAGCAGTTAAAAATACGTTTTTTCTTAGTTTAGTGGTAAACGTTGGTAGTATTCACGAGGATGATAATGAAAGAGGATTAGCAAATTTCATACAAAATTTAACGCTTACTGAATTGAACGATAAATTATCAAATATTCGTTCAGATCATATATTAAATATAACTTCTTCAACAGATTTTCACTGCACAATTCATAATATAGTGAATGAGTTAAATTCTGATTCAATGAATGATCCAGAGAAAAGAGAAACATTTTTTGATGTATTGGGGAAGTTTTTGGAGTGTGTATATAAATTTCAGAGCAATTTAATGTTGTATTCTGACTCATTTTTGGGTAAGATAGAATCTATAAAAAACAAAACACTAAGTAATATACAGGAAACGAATGATTCTGTTGCTAATATAATAGAAAGAAAGATATTTTCCCAATTTCATGGAAATACAATACTTCCAAAGAGGTGGCCTATAGGCGAATGTTCGACAGTGGAAAGCTTTACAATATCAAATATGTTAAAGTTTCTACAAAAATGGTATCTCCCAAGCAATATGTGTTTATTTATAGTGGGAGATATACCTGTATCTAATAAATTACTTGCTACACATTTATCTACATTTATTTCAGATTTGAATTGTAGAAATACTGATGCAAATGATACGAAATTAAATAGCGAATTTAATAGTAAATGTAATATATTTTCAGTTAACAATAGAATAGGATACAAAGGTATAATTGATAGAATAAGTTTAAAAAGTAAAAACAACGTTCCGCAAAAAGATTTAAACTTTGAAAAAGAGTTGTTATATCAACACGAATCTATAGAACAAATATCTATTTCGATAGGAATTAAACTAGACATATGCCCTTTATTGGACGAGGGTGAGATATTTTACAATGCTGTCGATACAATAATTTCAAATTTAATACATTCAAAATTACTTGGTAATTTAGATAACAGTATAAAAAGTAAGACTTCAATTTCGTGGGATTTTTACAACTCAGCAAGGGAGAATTGTGGCTGGAATACATTCTCGATAGTAACGGACGAGGGTAACTGGAAAAATGTTTTAAAGTCCAGCATTCAAGAAATAAGAAATGTCTGTAATAAGGAAATGACGAAAGAGGAGTTTGACGAAGTCGTTTTGATAACCATATCTGACTATAAGAAAGCAGCTGAAGACGAATATTGTGAGGATCCTAAATTGGTTTTGGATGGATTAATAGACGATTGGCTATGTGGCAGTATACCTATAAGTAAAAAACAAGAATATCAATTGTTTTGCAAGATACTTGATTACATTAATCCAAATATAATAAAGAATAGATGCAATTATTTATTTGGCCATATATTAAATTATTTTACACTTCGAAACGAAAATTTTTCAGTAAATTCAGCATGTATATTTGTAAGCAAGCCATCAACACTCAACTCAGAGTCGTGTGATGGAATTGAGAATTCTTTGACATTTTCCAACTCTGGTGTTAGTAATAAGGCGAATAAATGTGATAAATTTATGGATTTATTACTTTGTGAGCTTAAAAAATGTATTAATTGTGATTTAAAGGAGAGTAATAAAGGTGAGCAAATTACTTTTAAAAGCACAGAATTATTTAGCAATACACTTTATAATGAAAATGAATATTATATCAAAAACAGGCTTATTGATGAAAAAGATTTTGGAATTTGGGATGCTTTCAAAGCTTCTGCTTTTATTGCTTTTGAAAAATTAATCGATAAGTTTAGAGTCAGCCTTTCAATGATTTCATTTGACGAGGAAAATATTACTCCTGAAAATTTAGCAACCTTAAATGGCTGCTATTCAGTAAAACAATTGGACAAGATTGCAGAAAGAATATCTTGTACTCGTGAAGAGAGTGACTGCAGTAATTGTAACAATGGAAACATGAGCACCAACTCTGAGTTTCAGGAACTACATGGAGATATTTGTGATTTAGGCTTGGTTGATGAAGATGCGGAAATAAGCCAATAGACTTACAAATGTTTTTTTTGTAAACAACGCAATAAAATAAATACAAAGTTATCAAACTGAGTCTTTTCTTTATTTCTCACCACAAATACAATTCATTTGTTTTAATATTTATGCATATTTTAAATGTGTATTATTCTGAGTTTTTTTAGTAGTAACTATTGTAAATAATTAACGAAAGTAATGACATTGGCAGTACCCATATTTCAAAATTTTTTAGTTTAAAATGGCAAAACTAAGTTGGAAATAGTCAGGTTTAGTATATAAAACAATTTTGGTAGAATTCGATTATTAGTCATTTAGTAGTGATTAAATACGTACATATAAGTGCGAAAGTAGTTGACAAATACTAAACCAATTGTATGAAATTTGATTTTAGATCAAAAAGACACAACCTTTAATTTATTCTAGTTTGTGTATGTTTTTTGTGTTTAAAGAAAACAGGATACATTTACTCCAACGTATTTTTCCGACACAATGGATGCCTTGAGTTTGAACGCATTGCAATTGAAGTTACTTATTCTTATCCTGGCTTCAAAATCCATAATTTTTTTATTTAGCAAATTACCGAATCCATTAATTTTGAATTTGCTTTTACTTAATTTTTCTAAATACAAAATTGTGTCAGTATTCGTCTCCTCCAATATAATCCACTGATTGTTAAACCATCTTGAAGGAAATGTCTTGTCACTATTCACAATAAATGTGTAAATATTTACAAATAATATGTTAATATTGTCTATATTTTGTTTATTAAAATTTGCATGGATATTGAATAAAGGGACATCTTGAATAAACTCCATTATATCTTGAAGCAAATTACGATTATCTAAATTACCAAAAGTTTTATGAATACTAATTTCATTGGTAACTTTAACCTTGCGAATGAATTCGTAAATACAGTCTAAATTTTGGTTTGCTATGTCATCTTTGATGCATTCATATCCAGGAAATTGATAAAAAGGAGTAATAAATGGATTTAATTTCTGTTCTAAACATTCAAGAACCAGTATTGTTGAATTAAAAGCGGAAGCGGAAAAATGATTTCCGAACTTATTTAAATATATAAAGGAGTGAAGTATTCTTGGTGCCTGTTCAAGTATTAAATTAATATCATTAATGAAATCAACAATCGGAACTGGAATTGAAAATAAGTAATATTGAAGAAGAATAAAGACTTTCTGATGAGGACTTGACATTTGTTCACAAGGAAGTTTGCCTAATGGACATTTTTCTAACATTTTATTGCATACAATATCCTCATTGTGTCTTACAGGATGTTGTTCAAATTCTGATGATAATGATAAAATAGCTAATACTTCTATCCAAGAAACCTTTGATACTATTCTATTAACGTCATCATTCTTAAGTCCTCTTTTTTTCTTCAAAAAATCATTCATTTTCGACACTGTTGAACACTTAATATAGAAAAACGATGCTATTTGACCTATTACTGTCGGATTCAAGCATAATTGCATTGTAAATTCAGATTTATGTTTGAATTCAGATTTTGATTTGCATTCAAGTTTAGATTTACCTTGTTTACATAATTCAATGTAACTATCTTTATCGTAATTAATTTGACTTTCTATTCCACCAAGTTCAAAATTGTTATTTGAAAGTGCAGCTAATTTAAGTCTTGATTTAGAGTACAAAGTGCTCCATCTCCTTTCGCTATAGGATAAAAAAGATGAGGATAAGTTGTTTTTAGAGGTAATCAGGTCTGGACTTACTTCTTCATTTGAAATGAATATACAACCAAGTCCAACTAAAGTCTCGATAACTTCTTTAATCAGCTTTTCTAAAATGTAAACAACGGTTTGATTCGTAAATTTGCATGAAAGAGAAGAGCTTATGTCCTCATCTTGGAATATACTGGGGTCATAGTATGCAGGATTTGATATAACTCTTCTTAAAAAAAAAGAATTTGAAAGGAAACATAGAGCGTCAATAAAGGTTAGTATTGAATGAGAAGCCACTTCAGCGTTTATTATTTCAACTAAAGAATTGATATTGTAACAAGATTCCAAAGGAAGAGAGTCATACAAAAATCTTTTGTAAAACTGTTTTTTAGAATCTAGTGTTAATATACAGGCGGTACAGATCGAGTCAAATTGTGGTCTTCCAGCTCTCCCAATCATCTGCAAAACGTCCGTAATTGGATAATCAATATATTGGCCAAGTTTACCATCATAATATTCAGTCCCCTTTATAATTGAAAGGTGAGCAGGAAAATTTACTCCCCAAGCAAGTGTTGAAGTGGCAACAACTATCTGAATTTCACCATTTAGAAATAAACTCTCAACTATTTCCCTATCTGAATCTACGAGTCCAGCATGATGAATTCCGATACCAAACTCTAGTGTATGTCTGAGTGATTTGTCGTCTACGAATTCTATTTTTTTTTTATAATCTTCAATGTTAAACTTTTTATTGCTTTCTGTGTTATTTAAAAATTTATATGGATCACCATCACAAAAACATAAACGAGATAATGATAATGCCGTCTCTCTTGTTTGTCTTCTAGATGCCACAAATATAATTACTGGTTTTTTCGGAGAATGACAAAGTATTTTGTTGTAAATAGGTTTATTCATAGTGCCCATTCTAGGACAGTAATTTTTCTCCTGAAAACCAGATATATATACAGTGCACGGAACAGGTCTTATAGATGGAGAAAAGTTATAGTACCCTGATGGCCCTACTTCCAGCCAAGATGAAAGCTCCTTTGAATTTAACAATGGTGTGGAAAGTGAAATAGTTCTTATTAAATCATTTTTATTTTGTTTTGAAATAATTTTTGATATATATTTTGTCTTGCATATTAATGTTTCCATTACATAACCTCTTTGATCTTGTCCTATTAAATGAATTTCGTCAAATATAACTAGTTTTATTTGTCTAACAAAATTCCTCGAGTCTATAAACCACTTTCTTGTGATGCTTTCCCATTTTTCAGGAGTAGTTATGATTAAGAATGCATTGTTCAGCTCACCTAAAGAACATTTTGAACTTCCAGTAAGCAAAACTACTTTTAATTGAAAAATTTCCATAAATAGCTTATTCCATTCTAAAAATCTTTCTTTTGCAAGAGATTTTAGAGGAGCTATATAAACTATTTTAGGAATTCCATTTTTGAAGCATTGTTTACTTTCATTTGTTAAAAGTGAATCAAAGTGATTCTTTATTATTTTATAAATAGCGATTTCAGCAATCATTGTCTTTCCAGAGCCAGTGGGAGCACCTAAAAATATATTCTCATTTGTGTGAAATAAAACGTGAAAAAGTTGAGACTGTATTGGGTTTAAGTAATATACACCTTTACTTTTATAATAAGTTTCGATATTAATGTTCATTAACGAAGAAACAGGTATTGGCGTCACATTTAATAGTTTTGTTACTTCTGGAATGTCTGATAAACCTAGTGAATTATTATCTTTAAAACCTGAATTTTCATGGCAAACAAAGTCGTTTTTTATTTGACTTAATGATAAAAAAGCCTCCAATGAAGAACGAAGGTTGACCTCGGAAGAATACTCCAAACCAACCCATTTATCAGAAACCAAATTTATATTCAGATAATAGGGAATGTTTTCGTCTGGTATAGGTATTAAGTCAGATATGAACATTAATTTATTCATGTTGTTTTTGCCCACTTGAATAATTTGTAGGTAAAGTAATGTTCCATCATTTGGATTTGATATCCAGAGATAAAATTTTTCCTTATCGCCATTCCATTTCTCTGTCCATTTCCAATTAGGAAAAAGTTTGATTCCCAGTTTTCCCACTTTGTTTGTAATAGGGGATAAAAAAACTTCCTTAAACGAAACATATGGAACGTAACTAATGTGATCAAATATTTTAGCGGCGTCTGAATATACAATTCCCTTCAGTTCAACAAAAGATAGGTCTTTTATTAAATCCCAAGTTGAATAGTATTTTTCTAGTTTAACAATTGAATTGAATTTAAGAGAACCCTTAAAAATATTATCATGACTATCACTAGGATAAGACATCTTATTTAAACAATTGTGGTAAACAAAATGTCGAAGTATCGAGTGCGTGTAAAAAACCCTGCATTCAAGCATTTTGGACCACTCTAATATTCTGTGTATTCTCTCACAAGCTCCAAAGCCAATTAATTGTATCAATTCAAATACGTATCTCAGTATTCTAATACCATTTTGAGATATGTATATTCTGTCCATCATTAATGTAGGAGTTTTAATATTCATTCTTAGTGCATATGTAATTAACAAAATAGCAACTTTAGTACTTATTTTGTCCAAATTGATATCTTTGTTATTTTTTGATATAACAGAAGATACAAAAGGATCAGTAACTATTTCCTCCAATTCATCAATTTCTTCTTCCCTAACACTCATTCCAGAAAATTCACTAGCCTCACCTATCATTTCCAATATATCAAAGTCACTTTTTAAATGATGATTATCTAATTCAATTTCAGTGCTTTCACCAATAGATTCAAGCCTCTTTCTAAAAATATTAGCTGTATTAAAGTCTATATAATATTTAGATGCCAATCTTCCGTAATTTGTTGGACTTACATCATCTCTTAAATTATTGTATTTAATTAATTTCGATTGGTATAAAAGGGACAATGATGATCTAACAAGAGAGAAGCTATAACTTATCAAATTTTTATCTTTTTCAAATTCATCAGCTGTAATTCCGTAGTTAATTGGTGATGCTCTCGCTCTTGTTATCAAAAAGGTATATTGTAACCACTTAAAAGCCTCATTTACATTTAATATTGAACCCCTAGATATTTCAGAATTTAATAAGTTACATAAATTTGATTCATTTGATAATTGAGATTCTATTGGCAACTGGAATGTTAATTTCCTTAGGTAGCTTCTTACTTTATTGCTTGTAGTTATTAAATAGGCAGATCCCAAATTCTCGTACTGTGGTCTGCCTGCTCTTCCAAATATTTGTAGTATATCCAAAACTCCTAAATCTCTAAATTGGCCTTTTTTACTATCGTAAACATTGGTTCCCTTTATAATAACATGCCTGGCTGGAAGATTTACTCCCCAAGCAAGTGTTGCTGTTGAAACAAGAACTTTGATGTGTCCACTCATAAAGAGCGACTCCGATAATCTTCTTTGATCTAACAACAAACCTGCATGGTGTATTCCCAATCCAAGCCTATATAGTTTTCTTATTTCCGAATTGCGACTCTCTTTTAACATTCTCAAATAGTATCCAACTGAACGACCTGATGCATCCCCTTTGGAAGACAAGTCGGTTTCTATGTTTTCATGAAATTCATCATTCAAATTGAGATCAAAATCAGAGCCATTATTCAATAACTCATTCAAACGATTCTCAAAATATCTCGCCGTTATCAAAGTATCATTTCTAGAGTGTACAAATATTATCACCTGCTCATTTTTTTTAATGCACTCAGATGCTATTTCAAAGGTTATATGATTATACATTTCAGGTAAACTACCTATTATTGGTTCATTACTACCATAGTTTTTTTCAGAAATAATATTCTTACTTGTATCATTCAACAACTTTTTATCATTTTTAACGTTATTATTCGAATTATTTGTTGCTTTTTTTTTCTTATCAAAAATCTGCATATTACGATAGTGTCTCTCCTCTTTAATTATTTTTGAATTTTCCTGAATTGTTTTCTCAAACACACCTATTATTGTCTTTTCTAATGGAGTGGGTCTGAAATATTCAGAGAAAAAGTACGAATCTTCTTTATTCACATTTAGAAAAGAAGAAAAGTCTTCACAATTTGGCAACGTTGCTGATAAACCTATTATTCTTATTGTTTTTTGGGTTATACCCATATTATATAATATTCTAGATACAACTGCTTCTACTGAAGGACCCCGATCATCTCCCAACATATGTATCTCATCTATTATTATACACTCCAGTATATCCAATAAGCCATTGTTTCCCGTATAATTGTTAAATGAATTTGATCTTGTTAATATATCAAATTTTTCTGGAACTGTTACTAATATATGATTGTTGTCTATCTGTTCTCTTGTTACTGATTCATCGGATGTTATATCTATAACCTTTATGTTCAGTTCCTTTAAACTCTCCCTATATTTTCTAGATATTTCATAAACTAGAGATTTCATTGGTGCAAGATAAACTACTTTGAATTTTCTTGGATCGGGTGGGGTAAAAGATTCGGATTTAGGATTTTTATTTAGACATTTTCCCGTTATTTGGTTAAGTCCATTCATACCCAAGTGGCAATATATAGATCTTAATATTGCTAATAATGCTATATTTGTTTTACCAGATCCTGTTGGTGCTGCAACTAAAACATTTCTATTTGAGAGATATACTGAATCAAATACTTTTGATTGAACATAATTAAAGTTTTTAATGTTCCTAAAAACGGACACAAACATACTATTAAGCACAGTTATTGGTACTAATCTTGATTTAATTTCGTTGCTTATTGAATCAGGTATTATATTTGGTGGAATGTAAATTTTTTCGTATTTATCGTTCTTACTGTATTCTATTTCAGAACGGCTTCCAGATTCACTCTTATCATAGTTCTTTATCTCATCCTCAATATTAGTATCATTTTTGCTTACGCCATTTAACTCATATATATTCGAATTTTTATCTTCATTTTTGTTTATAGAAAATATACCACTTAACAATTTAGTAATATTCTCTCTTGAAACCACTCTAGTTCCAAAGTAATTCTTTTTTAAACGAGCCGATTCCTTGGACAAACTTTTTATATTCTCTAGTATTATACTATTCAAAAACATACTCTCTTCTCCAAATAAATCTATTAAATCTGAAATGAAATTATTTATTCCATTTTCCAGTTCATCAATAGGTCTAAATAGTACCACAAAAAATTCTTCCAATAAATTCTTCGATATTTCATTAATTTTATTTTCACCTTCACCTGTACCGTCAGAATTTGATAATTTTTCTGATATCCTCATTACCTCGTTTAATATCACACTAATATGTGAATAGTCACTAAAAACTATATCTTGACTGTAATTTTCATCCATTTTAAGTGCAGCTAAACTTATTATCTACATATATTTTGTGTTGTGTGTTTGTGTATAATACCACATAAAAATAATATTGTATTTTATATATTGCTGTATTTTGTAATGAACTTTGTTGTAATACGAACAATTCTCAAGTAAAGTACATGTTCACTTTTCCTTTTGTTTGGTTCTTCAGAGGAAGTATCAGAATAGTTGAATTACTAACTTTTATCCATTATTTTAAAGTAAATACAAATTTATATTATTTATTATTCATTTAATACATTTCCTTCTTTCAATACTAAATTATTTATATATATTTGGCCAAACCGCTCCTTGTTCTTTTTCACAATACAAATAGAAAAGGAAGACCAAATAATTATTATGGGATAACCACGTTAATTATATGTGTGATCAAAAAGGATAAGCACATAATTAACTAAAACATAAACATCGAATTTATATTTTAAAAGACTTTACTTAAAATCTAACAGTGTGGGATACTTTATTTTTTTATTATATACGTGGAATTGATGAGTAAAATAAATAATGTTGATTTGTTTCTTACACAAGACCCACTATTCCGTTTTTGATCAATAATAAAATTATAGATAATTGCATAAACTATTACAATTTCCTATTTATATATAATTGTCACTGTAATTTTGGTCAAAATTTACAATTGAATATTTATAAACAGAAGTTACGCGGTAAAATGTAATAATAAACTTGTAGTTTAATTAGGAAATAAATAAATAAAAGGAACTATATAGCGAGACAATTTGCAAAATCATTATTAATAGTTATTAACGCCTTTATTTATATTTAATAAACAAGTAAATAACGCACATAATTAAATTGTGAACAAGATTATCCTGAATTTCCTTTTTATGTGTGTCATAATATAAACACTCCTCTTTAAAGGAGAAGGGCCAAAACATTCACAGGCAAATTATATACATAATATAGGAAAATATTGTGATATTTCAAATATTATCGGTACTTTCATAAATGACAGTTATTGGGATAGTGTGTAGTGAATTGTTTTAAATAGACAAAATTATATGCGTATTTAACAGAAAATTCGGTTTCAAAATAATCAAACTGGTAGATTGTGAAAATAACTGTGCTGAGGATAACGATGGTATTTGTTCATATATTAAAAAATGTGTTTTTGTTCTGTTAAAAACGGGAATGAAGCATCAGAAGCATTGAATGAAAAAAATAGAAAAAAGAATAGAACATGTATTCCAAATAGTGACTTCTGATTACAAAAATAATTATTTGATATCAACTACAAGTAGAGATATTGAATTCAATGTGTTATCGAACACTTTTTTTATTAGCATAGCAATTGACATATCATTATTATCTGTATTATCTATAAAACTAGAACTTAGTGGCGAAAAGGAAAACTGCGGATACAGTATACAAAATCTACTATGTAATAATAGCGATAGTACAAGTAAAGAAAATACACTGGATGTATTGCTATATATATTAAAACAAGAAAATAATGAAAAAGTGTGATATAATTAAATTAATAAGAAAATCAGATATATGTATCCATTATATTGAAAGCTTAGATGATTTGGAACGGCAAATTTGTGATATTAAACCAAATACCCTAGATTCAAGACCTAATTGGGACGAATATTTTATGAAAATATCAATATTAACTTCATTACGTTCTAATTGAATTTCCAGAAAAAGTGGGATGTGTTATTGTTAAAGGTAATAAAATTATAAGCACGGGTTATAATGGTGCACCAAATAATGTAACTAATTGTTTTAAATGTGGCTGTAGTAGATGTACATATCCACATAAAAAAGGTTTATCATTAGAAACATGCATGCATGCATGCGGAAACAAATTCTATGTTATTTGCTGGTATTGAAAGATGCATAGGAGCAACTATGTACATAGATTTAATACCGTGTACGTCATGTTCAAAAAGTATCATACAATGTGGCATTGTTAGAGTTGTATATTTGTCCGAGTATTCAATTCAAAATAATTTTTCTGTAATAAAACTTCTTAAAGGGGCGAATATTCAAGTTGAAAAAATAAATTGCAACAAGTTAGGCGTTTCATATTAACATTTTCATTGAAAAAGAAAAATTAATGCCACCATTGTTTTTAATGTAATAATAAAATTTATTGGTAACGGTATTTCTTTGAATAATATTTATCATTACTATACTATATGTTAAAATTGAATAGGAAATAATAAAAAACTATGAATTTTTTAAGAAAAACGTAAATATTTTAGTATTAAAATAATAAAATTAAGTAATAATAGTGTTTTTTTTCTATAGAACAAGAGAAACTATTTAATATTCAAAATATATTATATTTTTTATGTTATTCTGGAAAATCTATTTCATTCTGAAAAACAGAATGATTTATCTTAACCTGATCTTCATGACTTTCGTTATTGTCATTAATATTGTCTTTTTTATCGCTACTTGTCTTTATTTCACCATTCTTATTTTCACCCTCAACGTCATCATTTTCACACTTATCTTGTTCGCATTCTTCATTGTCATTCAAACGCTCAGATTCTCTAATATATAAGGCTTCGTCAGGAAGTTCATCATCATCCAAGAATACATCTTGATCAAATTCGTATGTTTCTCCATAAGCAGCATTCTCATCGTCAACGAATAGAGACGGATCATAAACAAACAAGTCACGACCCGACATTTGTTGTTTACCCAATTTAGCAGCCTCTGCCTTAGCTCTTTCCTCTTCTTCTTTTCTTTTTTTCCACTCCATAAATGTTTCAAAGGTAACAGGGGTGCCTGGCCCCGGCAATTCAAGTCTTTCTCTTTCAATTCTCTCTTCTAATGTCTCTTCATCCTCACCCAAATCACCAATATCATCGCTCTCAACTTCTTTAATTACATAACCTTTAGGGAGGCAGTGACGATATTTACATGCATCACCTCCTTCTGGACACACCCAAAACCAACCATATTGTTTCTTTTCAACAGCTGACAAGAAATGCTTACAAATGATGTCTGTACTGAAAACTGTCGGTTCGGTGGTTATTGGTGCTGTTTTTTTGGAACTAGAGTTATTTTTCTGATCACGTTGATCTATATACAAATCTATTTTCTGTTCTGCCTTAATTGTTGTTGGATCTACCTTTTTTGCATCCTCTGCAGATACTTTCTTTATATTTTCTGTGCCTTTAAATAATGCTGCTAATAGTGCTTGTTGTTGAGCTTGTTTTTTTTTTTCCTCTTTGGCTTGAGCTGCTCTCAACTCTTGGTTAGCCTGACCTCCCTTTGAATTGTTTATTTGAGAAGTAACCGACTTTATATATTTCTGTACAGTCTTGCTTTTATTCTTGTTTTTCAAACCAAAAGTCTTGTCTTCTATAATTTTTTGCTTTTGTCTTTCTAGTGCTTTTTGTTGGCATCTTTCCTGTTTACTCTGATTTTTGGGTGGCATTTTAAAATTCTATTTCATACCTCTTTAAAGCAAAAACAATAATTATTATTTAAATACCTTTATTTCTGATCGCCTTTTTTTTCCCTCGTTACTTTCATCCTTTTTTTACAGCTTTCAATACAACAGACAGTTTTCCCGCCAGTCAAAAGAATATTTACCAATTTCAAATGAAAAGCACAGATTTACACCAACTAACAACTAAATGAAAAAAGCGAGACACATAGTAAACAGTACATATTGGAAATTCAAGGCAAAGATAATAGACTTGACCTAGTAAAAATTAAAATTAAATATTGGTAAATTTTCACAAAAAAAGAAAAATCATTCACGAAAATATTAAACACTAAAATAACACATAAATAAGAATGCAGTCTATACAAACCGCATGTTTTGGAAAAATAAGAGCAATATGAATTACTTTGGAAATTATTTATTGGTTCAGGAGTTTGTTTAGATTGTATTTGAAGTACTTGCAGTAATTATTTAGGATAGACATCCCACATATATGTCTTATAATCTCTACAATAACAGCTTTGTCAGGTTCATTCAAATTGACCGGGTATATTCTTTTCCTGCTTAGATAATTAAGGTTATCTTCGGGACCCCATATTAATTCAGTAAATAAATCGTATATTTCTTGCTTCTTGATTTCAGTACCACTGTATCTTGAGGAACAAAAACATGCCCAGGATACGACAGACAGAGAAGATGAATTAACGGCAATGTCATTGTCTAGACCTTGGAGAGAATCACCTAAACAATAAGCATGTTCAAAGTGAAGCTTTACAAAATCTATAGCATTTTTTTTAATATCTTCCATTTTCGCAGAGCATATCACATCTAGTGGGATTAATCTACTCACAAATCTTGATGACAGTAAAATACAGTCACCATGTGAGAAGTCATCACCATTTTCCTTTGCTTTTCCGTTATGATTGAAATCACCTTCCTCTAAGTTGACATACTTTTCTTTGTATAAAGATTTATTTGCGTCACTGCCTGACTCTGAGTTGCTGGTTTTTACATGACTGTCATAAGCCTTTTTCAATACTTTCTCAACCATTAAGGAAGGTATATCGTCCTTACAGTTAAACTTAATTAGTGAAAGGCACCTCGAAATATTGTTTATAAGTTCAAATCTACTAGATTTTTTCAATATAATACGTGATTCAAGTTCGATTTGTTCAGCTATACTCAGCTCCTTGCTGCTTTTAAAACTCAAGCCATCTGTATTATTATTGATATTACATTCCTCAGTAGACTCTGAAATTTTGCAGTCTAACTTGAAACCATTATTTACATCAGAATTAAAATAATTATCTTGGTTAAATAAATCGCTTGTCAGAATCTCAACCATTTCTCTGTATGCTGTCACGCTACGACTATTTACTGTAACAGACATCAATATGCCTTTTTTGAGAGACCTTAAATCCAATGTACCTGGCTTAGGTTCATTAGTATTTTCAACGCAGTACTTTCTTTTCTTGGACATACTTAAATACGATTTTAAAGAAACAATTTCCAAAGACAGAAACTCTATTCGCTTTTAAATGAAAATACAATACTCAAAAAATCCAAATATACGTATTTATGTTGGTTCATATATGTATATATATACATATAAATAAATATACATACATAAACTCATACACATATTACTTGTCGGACATAATGAAATTCAAAATAAGACACATTCGGCGGGAAGCCGTATTTTTATATATTATAAGGATGATAACGTAAATTACACATTCAATAAAAATAATAACCAATATATGGCCAATTTAAATAGTTAAACACCAATTAAATAAATAAACAACCATTAATTTTTTATTTAATTTTGTATTGCTACAGAGCAGTACCCCTTTCTATGTTTTGCTTTATTTCTGCTGTGTATTCACCAAAAGCTCTGTCTAGCTTCGCGTTGTATTTTTTATTATCACGATTAATATGATAAACACTCACACCTTTCTCATCCAATGAATCGAATAGAGGCTTTCTTCTCTGGTGCTTCAAATACTCTTTTATAAGAGCGTTTTTGTCCTCCTCGGTCGGGATGTGGGAAGTCCTGAGATTTTCAAATTCATCAGGATTACTATTTAGGGCTTCCATTTGCTCGTTATATTTGTCTCTATCAAATTTGATAAGTTTTTTCATCCCACTAATAACTCCTCTTTTAACACGGTTATTTCTACTTAAATTATCAAAGTCTTTCGTCTCGTATTTTGAATTTCGCCTTTGAATTCTCCATAGTTCAACATCACCATACTTATCAAATGAATTTTTCTTGGGTTTGGAAGCACCTTTAACAACTCTTAAAGCAGAATTCTCAATCACTTCTTCTCTAGACAACTTAAATAATTCGTCTAAATCCTTTAACCTTTCACTTCTAAATACCCTCATATTCAATACCATAGCTGATTGAATTTTTCTGCCTAATTCTATAACTTTCTTATTGTAAAAGCCATCATTTACAACTTTGCCCTGAAAAATAAACTTAAGAGAAGAGCTTAAAAACTCACTCTCCGGTTCATTCGCCATTTTTATCTTCCATACACTGAGAATTATTTTCTGCCACTTTAAATAGGTATTATTTTTGAATTTTGGTAAGATCCAGGCCACACTGAATTAAAATCATCAAACTATGCCTGGATATCTCCCTGTTATATTTAATATCCTATTTTTTTAACAACTCAAACTTTTCTCTTTCCTATTATGGCCGTATACCGTTAATTTACTCTTTCTATCATAGAAAAATCCAATGTTAGCGCCTATTTGTTAATATATTTATTTTTGGGATATCTTTGTACAAATTAAATAAACAAAAAATTACATCAATACACACACAACAAATGAGGTTATGTTACCTCTTTATTCAGTGTTAATTTAATTCTCACTTAATTTGTTTCCTTGGTTTTGATGTATTTGCCAAAAAAAGAATGAATTCAAATGTATCAAATATTACGCGGTAAATTATCGCCTTTGCATATGTTTTCTTCTCGTACCAAACGTTGAACTAGTGGATGTAAATGTAAGTGCTGGAGGGCGACTCATTGTTTTTCCAATAATTAACATTACAGATTGTGTAATTTTTTTTACTTTTAGCATTATACTTGGTGGTTTGTGGGAGAAATAGTGGCCATTAATATTATACAAAGCAAATATCGTAAATAATTTAATGGAAGAAACAGAAACCGTATTTGCAGTTCCAGTAGGTAAGTTAACTTCAACAGAAGAAGATAGCTTTTCTATTGTTTTTAATTTTAATTTAATGAAATACAATCACTGTTTCAAATAAATTTCACCAATAAATGTTATTTTTAATAGGAACAAAGAAAATAGTGCAAGTTAAAGATCCAAAAACAAATAGTGTAACTACAAAGGAAAACTACATATTACGTTTAAGAGCATGTTTGTCTTGTAGAATTATTCTAAGTGACCAGCAGTTTTTTGAGGGTGGTTGTCCAAATTGTACCCACCTGGCTATGGAATATGATCGTCAGAAGGTGAATTCTTCCACCACAATATCTTTTAAAGGGTATGTTTGTTCATTCGTAGAATATCTAATATTGAATAATCACTTAACTATACTCATTTCAAATGCTTATTTAAATTTTACCCTATTTATAGAATGATTACTGTTTTGAACTCAAACCAATCATGGGTTGCCAGGTATAATCGTCTCAACAATGTCACTCCTGGCTGCTATGCAGTTTCTGTAACTGGGGATTTAGTCTCCGATGATGAAGGCAACTATAACGACGATTACTAGACTTTGATTTATAATTAAGATTCATTAATAACTATTAATTTCTTGATAAATAAGAAACAAGTTATAGATTATGAAATATAATCTTAACTTTTGTGAACAATTTCTTTAATTGCCTCTATAGATCAACCATTATTATTTTTATCTTTTTTTAAACGTTTCAAAAGTCTATTATGATTCACTTTTCTGTCTAATCTGTGATACGTCGATAAAAAGCATTTTAATGTGGAACATGAGGAGTGAAGTCAAAAGTATTTCAGGATTGAAAAAAGATGTGAGAGCATAAAGTTAATGTTTCTAGAAGTAGTGGGTCAAATAATTATTGATTTCACACTAAAATGATGCCTTCATCTATACACGCCTTTCCTCACATGCAATTCAGATAAAATTGAATTGGTGTAAACAACAGAAAAAAAATGGGTAAATATTTTAAAAATTATACAAAACAAAAATCAAAGAATATAGTAAAAAAATCAACTATATATTTAAAGAATGTATTAAAACGTAAATCGAAAATAAACAATATAAATATTATGCGTCAAATGTGTTTAATAACATATGTCTGCATGCATGAAGAATAAGGGAATATTTGACTAATTGCCATAATTTAATTCTGATATGATAGTTCTAACATTGTGAATCTTTTCAACCCATTTATCTCTCATTTCTGAAGATTCCGAATTAAGAATAAGCGATGAGGGGACACTGTTCTTCGTAAAATCAAGTGCGAAACAAGGAATAATTTCATTTTCTGTACTTGTAGCTAAGTTAAAAACACGTATTTGTTTGACAAGTCTAACAGGAATATTTTCACACGGGATATCGTCATTTGGATGATGGCACCAAGTTAGAATTCCGTCAGACCTTAATACAAAAAATCTTTCTTGCCAAAGTCTATTTTCATTTGTATTTTCTCCTTGATGGGATGAATTTGATGTGTTTTTGTTATGTGACAATAATGGGTTCTCGAGAGCCAAAGGTGGATTAATACAAATTCCAAGGAAACCAAAATGATATGTTGGCCTTGATATTAGTAAACTTGTATTTCTATGTGGTAAAAGCATGAATGATGTCTTATTTAAAATAGCAAGTACAAGAGAGTATTGATTATCAGAATTAAATAAACCAATTAAGTTGTCTGGTTCTGTATTTATTGATGGCGTTTCCCCATAAGCAGCAATAATATTTTGGAATGCACTTTCCCTTGCTGGGGAAAGTGCATTCGATTTATTATTACTATTATTGTTTGATCCCATAAATCCAAGCCAAAATGAACTTGATTTATCTATTTTATTCCTATTAGAAACATCAATTTCATCATTCGTCTCAGTAAATACGTGAGATAATAGTATTTCTGGAGGTGTTGTTATTGTTCTATAAGCTGTTGTAAGTTCTCTAATGAATTCACTTCTGCGATCTAATTCTATGAGAATATCATCCCATCCGTCAACCTTAAGAATGAGCAAAACATTTGAGTTTTTAGGAACTATAATCTCCTCAACTTCAGTAATAGGAGATGATTGGAGTAATTTGAGAGGTGAATATTGAAACAATGCAAATCTTTCTGATGTTAAAACAAGTATCTGTCTAAATAGATTTGTTGGGCAATCAAGTGGTGGTGGAAAACAAGATTTTTCGAGTCCTCTTGCAGTGTAATTAATAATAATATCACTCCAAATTCCTTTTTTTTTCTCATTTAAAGTTAAACACATTTCATCTAAACGATCGTAGTTATCTTCCATTGCGGCATGATCACCATTCTTACCTTTGTATATGTTTGATATATTTTTACTATTGTTTTTAAATCCAAGAATATTCCAAATAGAAGGCACATTTGAGTTTGTATTAGAATTTTCAGATTCAGGCGTTGAAAATACACAAAAGTCATCTCTACATGATGAATTTGGTTCATTTCCACTTATCCATGTAGAAAGAACAACTTTATCATTTAAATCATCAGCTTCAAAAATTTGACAACTTAGAGATCTGTTTGTTTTCGGTGTTCCTGGAATGAATATACTATTGTTGTCACTTACTATATTCAATGTATTTCTATGTGTATTACTACTAACGCCGCTATCGTACTGATCATAATCTTCAATATCATATTTTTGTAAACCTTGCTCATCTCTAACTAATTCTGGCAACTGACCTGATGAATTTTTAATTACTAGTTTTGTACGCCTTTTTATAAGTATTTTTTGAAGTTCGGAATTAGACGTTAAATGTAAAAGGGTATTTCTTCTATGATCTTGTATTTGTGCATCACTTCCTAATGATAAAAACATTTCTGTTAGTAATATATTATTGTTTAATATAGAAAAAGTAAGTGGAATAAAGCCTGAATTTGATATTTTATTTAAAATATACATTTTATCCTCAAAATCAAACTGCTCAATAAGTAATTGTAAGATATCTATTTTGTTAGAATGGCTTAATAAGTGTGCCACTGTCCAACCAAATCCAAAATTAATCTGAAATAGTGGTAATAGATAATTTTTTACAGACATTTCAATAACATCATTTTCGTAAGAATCGTAGTCATCAACTTTAAATTCATCTTGAATATCCAATTTAACTGGCTTGTTTTTTGTATTATTAAAATGAGTGAATAAACCATTAAGTTGAGTTAATATATTATCAAAGTTACTTTCAATTAAAGATTTAAGAACCAAATACAGTATTTTCTCAATTAATATATATTGATCTGTGCTTCTATCGATATTATTCATATCAAAATTAATTTCATTGTCAAGGTTCTTACCGAAATTAATGATATAATAATAACAATAATCTGAAAAAACCTTGAATAGTCCATAAATATTATTTGGTGATTTTCTCTCATGTTCAATCACCAATATGTTTATTAGTTTCATTATATAATTGTACTCATATGAAACGTGATTAATTATAAACTCTCTTTCAATGTTTAGAGCTTTTGATTGTGAAATTGAAACCAAACAAGACTGATTCAAGTAGTATTTAATGCTATTTTCATATATGGTAAAATTTATTATATCATCATTGTTCTCATCTATATTTGGTTTTTCGTTCATAGTTAAAGTATAATTTTCAACTATTTTTTTAATAATTTGTTCAGTGAATGATAATAATTCAGTGTAATTTTTAACACTAATTTCCCTATTATCTTTATTTTTTAAATCTGTTTTAAGGAAGTACTTCGTCTCATCCGAAAGTTTGATTGAATCAATAACATTTAGCATCTCAGTATCTAATGATTCTTCCACATAGTGATTGTCATTGTCACTATTATTTTCAATCGTTGTTCTTGAAGTTGAATATAATATAGAGATTATTCTAATAAGATCTAAACAATCGTGTTTTAGAATTCTGAATTCATTCTCAAGAATACTAATTTTAGACTCATACTCGGATATTTTAGTCTCATTTTCCTGTATAATTGAATCATTATTTCTTTTTTCATTTATATTGATGTTAATTATATCATTTTTTTCTGATTCTAAAGCTAAACATTTTGCGTTTAATGATGACAATTCGTTATCTTTTTCAATAATATTCTCTTCTAATTGTGAAATTTGCAATCTTAGATTGGCTATTTCTTTATATAACGACTCTTTGTCCGTAAGCAAACTTTCAACTATTTGAGGTGATGACGATGAACTCATTGCATTTTGTTTTTGTTTAATGTTGTTTATATTCTGTTGTTCTAGCTCTGATATCTTATCATTAAGCACTCCTATTTCATCATTAAGTGTTTTTATATAATTTTGTAATTTAGTACTTTCTAGTCCGTCTTGTTTAATTCGCTCTTTAAGTGATATTATCTCCTCATTTTTACTTTTCTCGAGCTCATACATCTCATTTAAAGCCTCATCTCTGGATTTTACCAGTTTTTCAAGTCTATTTATTCTTTGTTCAAACAATTTTATTTGTTCGGAATGCTCCGTACACGAAATGTTGATCTCATCTTCAACCTTCATCTTTACATTTAATTATTTACCTAATTAACATTTACATATAGAAACAGTGCCAAATACAAATCAACCCGATAATTATATAAAAACTTAGTATATGTCAATTCACTAATGATTTTAGTGTCACTTTTTGCGATTTATTTAAATAAAAACTAATAATAAAGGTAAAAAATACTCTGCTGTTCACCTCAGGTATGAATAAGAAAAGATTTTTTTGAGCCATAAAGCAGTCACAAAATAGTCCAGTTTATCTTAATTTGTACGACCATTATTATAGTCTAAATTTAATACTTCCAACTAATTCCTATATTACACGGATGCAATAAATTTAGGCGGGAATGTGTGTAGTATTCATTAACAAAAATATATAATACCGGTAAAGATTAAAAACTGTAAATTTATATATTTAAACATAAATACACAAAAAAATGAAATAATGAATAAAATTCTGACTATTTTAGCCCATTTTAATCTCAGTGCTATAGTTCACACTCCAATTAACTTAAATAATGTAGCAAAGAATTGTTGTTTTTTCTTTATTTCTCTCCATGCTTGTTTTAATTATTATCAACTAGCAAATACAAATTAATGTAATTCCAGTCTATAACATAGAAACAGATGCACGGAATATTAAATATGGAAACTAAGTGTAATGTAGGCGTAAGTAAAGCATGAAATGGTTGAACAGATTTTTTATTTTATTCTGTTTGGAACATTGTATTATATAGTTACCATTATAAATAAGTTGTAATTTTTTTTTATATATGATATTACTCTTCGCGTAAAAAATATGAAATGTTATCACTTGTAAGAAGTGATAACTGTATTAGGAAAACCATAATTGTGAAACTGCCATATCTTTGATTTTAACATTGACAGAATTAAACCAGTCCTCTATTCTATGGGGATATGGACCATCTTGACAGTTGTTCATTGAAACGGAAGTTCCATCTAATGGGAATCCGAATGCGATGTCAATATTTGACTTTTTTAGTACCCAACCTTGAATTTTTCCAAGTTCTGTACATTCTAAGGTGTGAGAAATATACGATGTTACTTTATTTGAGTATATATGTTTCCCAGTTTTATTTCTAATTTTAATAAAAATAAGACTTTCGATTCCAATCGAAGGAGCGTTTACAACGATATATTCAGGCTCATTTGTAGGTGGTTTTGTCATTACTTGAGTGTTTATGTCATTTATGGACCAAAATTTGGAAGGATCAACAAGAAAGTATACTTTTGAGGCTCTGGCACTTGCCCCACTTGTTGAATTGTCATTGCTTAAAATTGAAGCTCTAGAGTATCTATTTTTATTGTTTGAAGTAAAAATATTGCTTATTGATAGGCATAAATCTATATTAATCAATAGTGTTAGTAAAATTGCAACATTAATTGCGCTATTAAATATTCTGATTTTAATATATTTCTCTTTCATTATGTAAATTTGTATAAAATGTATATATTTAGACACAAATACCGTCCAAATTAAAGCAAATACCAATGATGATTTGTAAAAACTATATGAAAGATGGTGTTACAAATACTTTTTAGATACCTGATATTAGTATATTTAACAGGAAATAAAAATAAGACCTTAGAACGTACATTAAGGAAAAAAACAGAGGTTTGGGACATTTATAATTTTAATATAATAATGAAATAGAAAAAAAAGCTTTATTACCAATGAAAAATAAGGTTCAGAAAGCAACAAAAGTTTTGTTAATAAGATATTTCTTAAAGAATAATCTTTATATTTTAATATGACCATTTTACTCATCTTTATTTGACATTAAAGCAAATCTAAAAAAGTACAAATTCGGTTTTCAACTTAATTTCGCAGAATTGCACTTTTTCGCCATATTAGGTTTAAAAAAAACTAGGAATTGAGCTAATTATAGTAAATACACTAAGTACCGTACAAATAATGAGGAAAATGTATGAATCCAAGTTTTTTATTCCGAAATAATTTTTTTTTAAATTGTGTGTGTTGAAATTAGGGATCACAAAATTGTTTGAGGCCTTAAATGGTGTGTGCATAATATGGAAGAAAAAATTATAAATTTTAAAGGAAATAAAGGAATATATCAGAATATATATTTTTGTAAGTTATAGAACACTGATAAGTCATATAAAGAATATAGTTGGTAATATTTTATTGTACAACAATTAAATTATTAGTGAATCTTGAACAAAAGGTAAATGTAGAAGAATGACAAGTTTATTTGGGGTCTCACCTACATCAAGTAAAGCATTGAGCTCTATTTTAAGGATAAAAATACCGAATGTTGATATTGATGATGGAAGATTATTAATAAACAAGATAGATTTATCAAAAATAAGCAGTTTAAGTGATGCTAGTAACATAAACACTCCCTTAATATTGTCCTCTTTTCCAACTCCAATGAGCATTAGTAGAACTAGAAAATCGATTAATAGTACCAATATGGACTTTACTCCACATAAAATAAATGCAATTAATAGAAAAAATAAAGATAATTTAACAACAAATAACTCATCAACATTCACATTATCATCAAACCAATCCTTGTCTTGTTCTTCGCCCTCTGATAATGAAAAAAAATGTGTAAAAGATAATTTGGAGTACAACGAGAAAATGATTAATTTATTAGAGAAAAAAAAGTTACAATTAAAGACAAGTATAGAAACATTAAAAGTACAGTTAAAGAGAAATATACGTCAAATTGACTATATAAACCTGAAAATAAAAGAATTGAAAGGCGATACTTATAGTGAAAATGTATACGCAAGAAACAGTATAACTGACTACTGTAACAATAAGTCAGAATTTGACCCGTTTCATCAATTAAATGATAACGGAATATTCTACAGTATGAGCACAAACACAGATATAAGCACATGCATTAATAGCCCAAATAACGAATTATCTAACAGCAATGAATTTTTTAAAAAAGATAATCAAAATAACAATACCATCACTGCTAATTTTCAAACACCAAGAAAAAATAATAGTTTATACAATATTTTTGAGGAAAATAGTGTTATTATCAGTGATAGTGAATGGGTAATTTTGCCTGAGTTCAATTATATATTCAATAAGTGCACAGTTTGCCTCTAAATTTATTAAATAACGCACTGTTCATACTAAGATATATAGTAACCTACAAACCTATATATATATTTGTACATACAAAGGTAAATTAAGGTAGTTAATACAATGATAATAGAATTAATGCCTAATCTCCCCTTCCCATATATATCACGACCTCCCTTAATTTTTTTGACGATATATTTGTGTTTTTTATAACATGCATTTAAATTTGTATTATCCCTCAACCATTACTTTTTATAATTATAAACCACAATGGGCGCCAATGAAATGACCTTTAACATTAACAATACAGGGTAAAAAGTGATGTCAGGCGGGAGGGGGTACAAGTGGCAGACAATAATGATAGTAATAATAGTAACTCCAATGTTAATTAATAGTAATGTGAAATTATAAATATCACAGTTAAGTAACGCAAATATTAACGTATAAAAATGGTATAAATTATTTAGCAATTTGGCGTCTTAAAAGAGTCACGTCTAACAATTTTATAATAATAAAAGTAAATGACAAATTAAGAGTAGCTATATTTTCTCTTGTTGAGAAGAAAGAACTCACTTTAATAGAATATTCTGGTTTTCACTTTACTTAATTTTGTGAATTTTTTCTGGAGTTATTTTACACTTGTATTTATTAGGAAATATATTACTTCGAGAATGGTAGGTTTCGTAAACAGAAACGGTTATTTGTACGATTTAAGGATTTAATTGATTGTATTATGATACAGTCACATTTCTTTCCGAACGAGAAATAACCATGATTATATTCGTCTTTCATACAATTACATATTTTAATTTTTAGGACTCTGCACCTAAGTTAGCTAAAGTTGAAAAGGTTCTTGGCCGCACAGGTTCTCGTGGTGGTGTTATTCAAGTTCGTGTACAATTCATGTCGGGTGAATCTGATTTGGCAGGAAGATCTTTAATCCGTAATGTCAGGGGTCCAGTTAGAGAAGGCGACATATTGGCGTTGTTGGAGACGGAAAGAGAAGCACGTCGTCTCAGATAAATTGTTTATATGATGTTTTGTGTGTTATCTTTCCTTATTTAACAAAATTGGGTAGATTCCAATGTGGTGTTCACATAATCATTATATAACTATTTCTAGGTAAAAAATAACACTTGAAGGGTAATAATAGTAGATGGAGATAAATAAGCGAATGGATAGGCGACAATTAACAAACTATATCATTCTAATTTTAGTTTTTTATTGTATCTGTATTCTGCATATTATTTGTCGATTTTCCCACCTTTCTGTGAGTCAGATAATTTATATATCGTCTCTCTAAACATGGCCTGATGTATGAAAGCTTTGTTTCCTGGAACGAAGAGTTGAAACAAATAAAAGGAGTGGATTTGTGAATACATGAACGTAAATTAAATCAAGTAGTTGAGAGAAAAAAAGTCATTTAAAGTGAAATTCAGTAATTAATTTGCATTATTGCACCAAATAACACAGGAAGAATTTGGATAACTTGATGTAGTTAATAACAAGTCGTTATTTAAATAACTGAAATTAAGCTCATTTCTTGGAAAAACAGAAACTGATGTTACAATTGACTCGGGATTACATGAATTACCAATTGAAAAATAGTTGCTATTAGAGCGTATTTGCTTCTCGTTATTGGTAATAGTATTTGCATTAAACATAATAGCATCACTATTTCCAAATGGACTATTATCTAGTTCGTTGTTATTAATAGGAATTATTCTTGGAATAATATACATATTTTTGTATACCTCTGAGAAGCCTGTATATTTTGGTATTAATATGCTGTTATTTAAACCAGAAGAAACAATACCGTCACATTTTTCAATATTCCAACTAACTATATTAGTTTTTTCGGTGCTGTTGTCTTTGTTTATTTTCCAGACACATGATGATTTATCACCTATACAGAATAAATTATAACTGCCTTTAAAATCATTTTTCTTTGAAAATATTGAATGTAGTGTACATTCGGAACCGTTAGGCCCTGAAAATGTCTTAAGCAATTTCAAATCACTTGATTTCCATATTCTTATCTTTCCATCAAAAGATGTAGAAGATAAAACACCATTTAGACCATTATTGCTAATATTTTTAAAACATGAATTCGGTGATATTTCTATACTAGTTACTGGTCCTTCATGGGCGAGAACTTGCATAACGTACTCATTTTCTTTTCTTAAATCCCAACTTTTGATATAACCATCGTATCCACCTATATAAATATAGTTGCACTCCCAATTATATGGTATTGCTGTACATGTACATGGCCCTTTTTGTGTTTCGCCAAGGCTAGAAATACATGACTCATTTACTTTTACCTTCTTATTATTCAAGCCTATCCTTAAGTCATATATATAATAGTATCCTGTTGAAAAACATACCATCAAATAATTACCATTTTCATCGCTTCTTATATCATTCACCCCTATGTCGACCTCATTTAATAGTGAAAGTGATGCCTTTCTTTTTATTTCTCTCAGATCATTTTTTTCAAGTGACATTATTTTTTTCCCTGTTTCTGTTTCATTTATAAATATTTCGCCTTTATCAGTGCCACATGCTATTCCAAAACCATTAAATACAAATGTTCCACGTACTATTGAGTAATTATTTGTAACATTTGTATTTCCATCACTATTGTTATTTATTTTTATTATTGGTTCCCATTTAGGATTATCATCGTCTACAGTACCCATTTCAACGGTTCATTTCAATTTATATATTAATCTTTGTATCTACAGTAATAAACTGTTTTTTTGTCTATATTGTATTATCTTCTTGACATTAAAATTATGTTTTAAATAAAAGTGAATTTTGCCAAACTTTAATTCCAAGTGGTATTTATTATTATTTGCACTAGTTTTATTTTAAAATATTAACTTTAAATGAATATGTTTTCTCACTAATCTTGCTTTTTGCATTGAAATTGAAAAAATGCAGTAATAAAGAAGAAATTCGTTTAAGATTTGAAATACAGGATATATATTATAACTGAAAAAATAATAGTAGTAACTATTGTAGTCTATTAAAAAAAAATTGTCTTGCTATTTTTGGCATGTATTTTTTAACAGTAGCGCCAATTTATTAACTGCCTAACTATTTTATTTGTTAAGGCATTCAAAAAGCAAAAATGGTGAAAAGTAATGGTAACAGAGGTGATTGTTTTGTCGGTCAATACTGTTATTATTATTATGTGTATTAAATGAACCAATTTTCCGCTAAGTTTTTAATAATTAATCTCAATTTTATTTCACAAGCAGTCAATATTTAAATAAAAGGGGTCAATTGAGGGACAGTTGATGATCAAATCTCTCACAGAATAATATATTTATACACTAATTAAACTTTAATATTTTCTATTTTTATATATTGCTTAAAATTAATAATAATTATGGGTGACATTCCATTAGAAATTCCAGATATTGAATACAAACACAGTGAACTTCCTCTTTATATTTGTAGATTTAAAAAAATAGGTTCTACACAAATTTGGGCTTATAATAATGTTGACAAATTAGTAGATGATAATAAATTGTCTCCAAATATGTGGACATTGGTTACAGCAGACCAAATGACCTCCGGAATTGGTTCTGAAGACTCAAAAACGGGTTTACCACACAAATGGTATACTTTAGAAGGGAAGAATTTAAATTTAACTTACATAGCTCTTAGACTCATTGATGAAAATAATGAAGATACTTCTAAAGCATATAATAACAATAGTTGTAGTTTGAAATTAAACCATTCCATTAAAAATATTGGATTTTACATATTAAGTTTGTCATTAGTAGTATGTAAAGTAATAGAGAAATTTGGTATTAAAAATGCAAAAATAAAGTGGATAAATGATATATTTGTAAACAATAAAAAGATAGGTGGTGTTATCTGCAAAAAATTAGATAAAATTTACACTTTTAATAATATGAAATATGAGCCTTTTGTAATAGGAATAGGTGTGAATATATTTCATAGGGAAAAAGAAATACCTGTTGACGTTGAACATCCTGCAACATCACTAATACTAGAAAATAAATCAAATCAGTTTGATATTAACCTAGATGACATATCTGAAAAAATGCATTTTAATGTAATTAAGTGTATTTCTAAGCTTAATTCAAGTAATGATGCTGTATTCTCAGAAAGGAATGTTAGTAACTATTCTATTATCAATTCAAAAGTGGATTTTGTTTATCTAAACAAGGTAAATATTACTATTGGCAATGATAATAATAATGTTAGTAATTACTCTTTTAAAAAATCAATTTTAGACGAAATAAATGAAAGACTTTTATACAAAGGAAAGATGGTAAGTATAACAGAAAATAAATTGTTAAATGAACATAATAATATGGGAATGTTTGTTGGAATCGATGAAAATGGTTATGCCATCATTAAGACAACAGATGGGAATATAAATCTCATTTTAACACATGGGAGAATGAAGTGTTTAACTGTTATTTAAAAACTAATTGTAGCTCAAGAATTGACGTTAACTCTTTGTCCTCTTCAACTTCAATTCCATATATATCACTTTTAGAGTATGGGCATTCTATATTTATTTTGTGATCATAATGGCATAATTAGTTAAATAAAGTGCCAATTATAGTTAATTATAAAGTAATTAGTTCATTGATTCATTATTTTGTTAAACTTACCGTATTCAATTGTAAATCTTGACAAATAGTTATTACTGCCGGATATTACATATGGCCAAATAGTATCTCTTACAACTCTATTCCAAAAATGATATATAATTGCAATTATTCCACAAAATTGCCTTGAATCTGAATAAGCATTAAACCACAGTCTTTTTTCAACACTTTCAGCTATTTGAGAAATATGCTGTCTTATGTATTTCTCTTCAAATATTATCAACGTATAAAGATATGATACAGAAATCATACTTGGGGTGTCTAATAGTTCTTTAATACTATTACTCTTTTTTATTAACTCATTTACTATTTCTTTGAAACAAAATATACAATCCAATATTGGTTCTTTAACATGTTCAGCTATTCTCATCCCATATCTAGCACACTTCTTTGAAACTTCCATGTTCTTATCATGTACTGATGGATATTTTCTTCTATCAAAATCTTTTAAACATTTAAACAATTTTTTAAATTCTCTTGAGGTCTTACTTTGTTTGGCTATTTTCTCACCTGAAACATCAATTTTAGTGTTAATTTGTAGTACAATATGGTGTCAGAATTTTAAATAAAACGATTAATGTGTATAAATGCAAAATGTTACGGTAAAATGGTTAGTTTTTACGTTTTAATTATTAATCTTAGTTGTAGACTAAATTGTTGTCCAACTTACCTAGGTGGGTACATCTCATTTCTTTTGGGAATGATGTCGCCTCATTGATTTCATCATGTTTTAAATCATAACCACCACCTCTTTTTAATAATTTTGGAATAGCTCCAGCGGCCTCTACTTTAGTTATTGAGTTATCATAAATTAAAAAGTGTGAACTCAAGGAGAATATTATTATGGAAATTAATCCATTAATACTTAATTTGAGCTCCATGTTCCCAAATTAGAACTAATTGATTAGTTGTTCTCCTTCTATTAGTCACTTTCAGTTGTATATTCGTAAATTTGTTTATTAAATAATTTACTATTATATTTGATTAATAATAGTATATTGGTCAAAATATATCTAAGTGGTAATTTTAGAATATTAAAACGACTGGATTTATTTTGTGGCCCTAACACAAATTAATTTATTCAATTGCCTTATTCTTGAATAAGAATATATTTAAATCAGTATTATATTACACCCTTATTAATTTAAATATTAATGCTTTAAATAAGCTTATAAAATTAAAAAAAAATCAAAAAGAAAAACGCTATATACTATTAAAACACTAACTTGTTTTGAGTTATAAAAAATCTATTCTCTAAAATTATTGATTACTTGTTTCTAACTTTCATGTTCACATTCATTCACATGACATCTTTTGACATGTCTATTTTGACACACTGCAACCAACACGCCGCCGGCGCCCCAGCAGTGGCGCTCTGAGGATATATACTATCGTGGCATTGTTTAAGTGTCTGAGATGACAGATAAAAAAATAATTAGGAATATTTTGTAGGCAGAAAGAGAAGGGGGACAATAAAAACGCTATAACAAGGAGACAAATTATTGTTTGAGCTGAGGTACTATATATATAGACTTAACTGTTAATCAGTACCGTGTATAAGAGTAATTGAATGATTTATAAATAGAATTTACCGTAGTGGTAATAATTATTTTCAAATATATTCAATATTAGATGGTATAGTGCCTCAAGATTAGTTTTAAAATTCGATTAAAAAATATTTCAAAATGATTTCGTACAAATTTAATAATCTCCTGGGAGTTCCATACAATAGTGGTGATTTGGTATTTACTTCAGATTCATCTAATTTGATTTCTAATGTTGATAATAGAATATGTATAAATGATATTAAATATAATAGGACACATGTATTAGGTTGTGAATCTAGAAGTAATATAAGAAGAATGTGTATATCTACAGATGAGAAGATTCTAATTTGTATAGATGTTGACAATTATGGCACAATAGTAAATTTTAATAAGGGTTTAATACTAAATAGAATGAAATTTCCTGGTTCCGAGGTCAATTACATATGTTTTAGTAATTCAGGTGAATACGTTGCAGCTGCTATAGATAATGGTGTTTATATTTGGAATTCACCTGATATAAATGTAGGTTGGCAACTAATATTATATAGGAAACATATGTTCCATAATGCGAGAGTAAACACAATATCTTGGAGTGACTGTGATAATTTTATAGTTACTTCAAGTAATGATTTAACAGTTAGGCTTATAAGCATAAAGGATGTTAGTAATTTTGATACTATAGCTTTTGTTGCACACAAAAATCCTGTAATGGGGGCGTTTTTCACGAAAAATTCTCATTCTATATTTTCAGTAAGTTCTGAAGGAGTTATAATATTTTGGATGCCGAGTAGTGAGCGAAAGTGCAACGGTAAAAAGGTTATTAAACCTGAGAAAATACTACCCAGACAGAAAGCGGAAAATAAGAGGAAAAGAATTGATTTAAACACTAATAAGACAACAAATTCTATTGAAAATAATCAAGTTAGTTCTAACAATTTAACTAGTGAAGTGTGGATAGAAGCCTTAAGAGCTTACGTCAATCAATCAAAAGGATCTATAGTTAATGGCTGCACTTTTAATAAAAATAAAAATTTGGTTGCAATTTCAACTTCAAACGGTGTATTTACTTTATATGGAATTTCCGTAGGTTTAAATTCAAGTGAAGCATTATCGTCAAATGAAGTTGTAAAAGACCCTGACAATATACAAATTCACTCAATACATACATTTTCACTTTCAAGTTCTCCATTAACCTCAATGAAATTTAGTAACAATGGAGAATGGTTAGCTATTGGTGCTTCAAAAACTAATCAACTTGTAATTTGGGAATGGCAATCTGAGTCTTACGTGTTAAAGCAACAAGGCCATAATTTTGGAGTTCAGTGTTCCAGCTTTAGTCCAGCGGGTTTGGACAAAGGAAAGTGGGCTAGTAGAGCTTCACATGATGACAATCTTGGAATTGGATGTAGAACTATTATAGCAACTGGTGGAATCGATGGAAAGCTTAAATTGTGGGATATAAGCACTGGATATAATTTTGTTACTTTTTCTGATCACACATCGCCAATATCAAAAGTAACATTTAATCCCCAAGGAAATGTGGTACTTTCTGCATCCCTAGATGGGACAATAAGAGCTTATGATATAATGAGATACCGTAATTTCCGCACATTTACTATAAATAACATTCCTGAAAAAGGAAATTGGAATATAAATGGTGGTAATAACAAAACTAGCAATATTGAGCAGTTTACTTGTTTAGCTATGGATAGAACAGGTGATATTGTCGTGGCTGGAACACAAGGAGAATATAAAATATATGTATGGTGTTTTAGAACAGGAAAAATTCTCGACATATTGCATGGCCATACATCAAACATTGTTGATGTTTCGTTTTGTCCATCTTTATCCAGTCCAGGTATACTTGCCTCTGCATCATGGGATGGTACTGTTAGAATATGGGACTTATACGGTAGAATTAAAAAGGGTGCAGTAGGAGAATCATTAACTCACTCATCATCAGTTTTGTCTATTGCTTTTGACCCAAGAGGGAACAATATACTCGCAGCGAGTACCTTATCAGGAAATATTACTTTTTGGGATATAAATAAAGGTACCGTGGAAGGTATTATAAATGGACTAAGGGATATACATTCTGGAAGAGGATTTTCAGATGCTTTTTCTGCAAATAATAGCATTAAGGGTGGAAAAAAATCAGAAAAAATATTTGGTGGTAATAGTAATGATAACATTAATAGGAATCAACATTTTTCGTCTATTTGTTATACTAGTAATGGAAGATTTTTGTTAGCATCCTCTAGAAATTCACCTAGAGTATGCCTTTATGATACTGTGACGAAAATTCTAGTTTCTACTGTTAATTTAACTAATTCTCGTTTCTTTCATGGAATTAGAATGGAACTTAACTCTGGCTCAAATAAAAATAAAAAAAGAAAATATGTTTCAAGTTCAGATAACCCCAATGAAGCATGGAATCCAATAAATAGACTCAATGATAAGGAATCAATTATTAATGACCATAAGTCATTACCGGGTACTGTCGTCGGTGAATTTACCAAATTGAATATTCAGAAACAATTTACTGTTTATCATGTTTCATTCTCTCAAAATTCTACACATTGGATTGCTTCTACAAGTCATGGAGCTTATTTATATACATTAGATATTCTTGGTAATTCATATTTGGGTTCTTCTTCCCATTTAAACACTTTGGACACCTTTAAAAAACAAATAATTACTAAAGAAGTTAATTATGATAACATACGTAATTTTATGAATGACGGTGATTATCTAAGAGCATTTATACTTGCTCTTGCAATGAATGATTTAAATGTCCTCATAAACACATATATTCACATACCAATATCATCAGTTGACTTTATTGTACAAAATATTGCCTCATTTCTGCAACCTAATATTCTTAATTTTTTGAGAATTGTTACTAATCCATCAAATAAGCAGTTTTTTCGCGTTGAAAGACATCTCATTTGGCTGGAATCGATTATAAGAATTCATGGAAACGTATTTTTGAATTTGAATGAGACCTTTAACAACAATCCAACGACATTTTTTGGAACTAGTGATTACAAAATTAAAAAGCATATAGAAGTAGCTAATAACAACCAAGATTGCAACAATTCCGATGAAGATGATAATAATGAAGATAATAATAGTAATAATATTAACAAACTTAAACAAAATAAGCTTGCTTTATTATCTTCAAATTTAAATGATTGTGATACGAGAAGTATATTTCTGGCAATTTTAATGAATTTATCACAAATATACTCATTCTCTAAACAAGTTTATGACTCAAATTCATCAATTATTCAGTATTTATCACTCAAAATGAAACAGTAGTTTATCAAATTTCTATTATAGATTTTTGTTTAGTATTTTTATTATTATCTAATATCATTTGTAAGATAATGTTAAGAACAAAGAAGGTTTTAATTTTGATGTATTTATTATAAATTTTGGTTTTTTATTTCAAATTTATCCCGTAATTTTTAATTTACTTTTCCCCAAATCAAAGCTACACTTCCCCACACAGAATGCATGCATGCAATTGTGTGGTCATGTTTGCCATTTAGCACTTTGCATGAATAATAAAAAATAAACTTAAATGTAAATTTTAAAATGAAAATACTACTTAGAATTATGTTTCTTGATTATAAACAAAATTTGAATTCAAATGTGGCTTTATTTTGTAATTATAAAAATCAATAGAAGATAACATTAGGTAAAAGAAAATAAAAAGATAATTATAAATAGTTGTTTTAATCCTTAAAACAAGAAAAGTATACGTATTTATGTATATGATATTTAAAATTGTTATTATTTTGAAGGTGTTTAGTGCCAACATTGGAAAGTAAAAAAGGGTAAAAAAACAAAAAATCACTATTAATTAATAAAATAAATTTAAAACATATAATAAGACAACAGTAAATTGAGAGTGGAAACGTTTCAAATCATTTGAGACAAAATTTCAAATTGAAAACACCAATTTTTCTTATTTTTGATATTAACAATTATTGTATATTAGACAAAGGAATATCGCATTTAAAATAAATTATATTATATGAAGATAAAATAGTATATTAAAATTATTAAAAGGATAATTTGAAACAAAAAAATGCTTTACACAGGATCAATTTCAGGGAAGTTAGAAGGTAATGCTTTAACTTATAATGATTATTGCGGAGATAAGGTAATTAAAATGAATAAAGTCGAAAAAGCCAATATGTTGGGTAGTTTAAGCTTGTATGGTAAATTAAAAAGCAAAAGTGACATAAGTCATTTTGGTTTATCAACCCAAAATCAATTAGAATTTTTGTTTTGGTTAGCTTTCTGTTTATTGATGCTTGTTGGTTACAAGTATTTATCGGATGGAAGTTTTTCAGCAATATTAACATTATCCTCAGCATTCCAATGTTTTGCATTTATGCTATTGGCATCTAAAGTAAATACACAATGTTCACTTTCAGGTATTTCTTTAAAATCACAAATATTACATTCGATTGCGCTAACATCAAAACTCTCATCGACATTATTTTTTAACGGTTATTTACCAGTAGATAGGTCTGGAGATTGGGTTTACCAGGCAGCAGATGTGATATCATTAATAATAACCCTATTGTTAATATACTGGGGTTATACGAGATTAAAGTATCAATATAAATTTGAAAAGGATACTGTTAATGTCATAATACCAATATTGTTGTCAGGATTATTTGCAGTTTTAATACATCCAGATTTAAATAGTTATTTCCCTGCAGATTTTGCATGGACTTTTTCACTTTATTTGGAAACTACAGCAATGTTGCCACAATTAATTATGATGACTAAAATAGGTGGTGAAGTCGAAACTTTAACAAGTCATTATTTGGCCTCTTTAGCATTTTCGAGGATATTGTCCTTTGTATTTTGGTTATTTTCATACAAAGAGCTTTCACCTGAACATGGTATTAATATTCCAGGTTGGGCAGTTATGGCTTCGTTTGCACTACAAATTATTTTATTTGCAGATTTTTTATACGAATACATTAAATCTGTTCGTCTGGGAAAAGCATTAATAATTCCAACAAGTATTGTTTAAATATAAGGTTTATTTTTTTTCAAATAATTATTAGTATAAACAACTAGTAAAATATTAATATTAAAAAAACGTCGTAAAATAATCAAAATAACTTAGATGTTACTGCAAAACAAAAACATTAGGAAGTAAAAAAAGAGTAATTTGAAGGTATATTTATTACAATCACTTTTTACTTTATGTTTGGTATAAATTATTGAATTATAGCATTAATCATATACAAAATTACTGTCATTATCAGTCCACTAAAAAAATTATTATTAACAAAATAAGTAGGATGATAAAAAGAAAAGATAATATTAGCAACTACTTCATTTTAGCATTGATTTCTTTTTATAAATGAACAATTGAATATTAAAGATCTAGTAAAATAAATTAAAAATTGAATAAAGTGATAATGCAAAAACAAAAAAAATAATAATATTATATTATATAAATACATTTTATTGCTAAAATGTTAATAGTAATTATTATAATGAATTATTAATGCTTAATGCTATTTGATAATCATAATAAAATTTTAAAATTATAATAGTTTAATAGTTTCATATTGTATTAAATTTGTCAACAAACAATTCTTTAATTTTGACTTATAAGTAACAATATTGTGAATTAGCCTTGAGTCTCTAGTTTAATTTATCCTCATCATTTATATTAATTTGGGTTAATTTTATTTATATAATATGCATTTGGAGGAATTGTTTTAAATAATGAAGAATTTGAACTATCGTTCATATTTTTTGTACTTTCCATGGAAATTGAACCAATATCATTACTTGATGTATTATTAGAAATTACATTTTTCGGATAAGAAGCAAATTTAGGTTGAACTAATAAGCGTTCCAATTCAATATTATTTTTACTTTGCTCAAAACAATCCTTATACTTTGTTTGAAAATGTTCTATGTTCTTATCACCATTACCGTTATTATTTACAATATCATATATAGAAGATAATATTGAAATAGTCTGTGTTCTGAGTTCTTTCATTGAATTCTCTATTTCATTAATGGTGTTATCAGTATTTTTTTCAAATTCTGAACAATTATTTTTTAATTCTTGAATATTTAATGAATTTTTCTTTATTTGTCTTTGCAACTTATCCTCATTATTGAATAAATCCTGACTTATATAACTTATCAGTTCTTTTATATTTAGTAACTTATCACCTATATGGTTTAATAGTTCATTTCCAAATATACTTATACTTTCATTGTCTTGCCTTTCTTTAATATTTTTATATTCATTATTTAACTCTCTAATTGCTTCTTTAATTAACTCAGATCTATCTATTAATTCTTTTTCTACTATATTTATCCTTTCATTTAGTTCCTCTTCACATCTACTTATTTCTTTTTTTGAATTATTATCAATATTTAATACCTCGTTCTGTATGTTACTTATGTCAATCAATATGTTATTTATATTATTTTCTAAATTAATAATTTTATTATCGCCACTATTTTTATTCATTAGTTCATCATTAATTAACTTTTTCATGTCATTTATTATTAATTCATTTGCTTTTTCATATTTTGTATTTTTATTTTTTATTTCAGTTATACTATTTTCTAATGATTGTAACCTTTTTTCTGTCAGTATTTTAATATTATCTTTAAACATTTGTCTTAGTAGTATAATGTTATCCAGTTCGATATTATTCAATTTACCGTCTGTACATACTAAATTATCTTCTTCAACAAATATATCCCTTAATATTTTAACTGTGCTTTCAATTTGCTCATATTTTGCTTCATCTAGTTTACGAGTTGATATACATGATTCATTTGCACCTGAATCATAACACGATGAACATGAACACAATGATGATGATGAGCAGGATGACGAACAACAACAAACGTTATCAACACTAACTTCGTCATTATTCACCTTTTTATCACATAATAAAATGTTTTTTGACTCGTTAATATTATTTACATTCTCATGATTTGCATTGTTTAAAATTGTATTAAAATTATATTTATTTTCATTATTTATTTTTTTAATATCTTTAACTTCTAGTGCTAGTTCTTGTAACTCTATTGCAATATCTTTAACTGTTGTCTCGGTTATTGATTCTTGTATTTTTAAATCTGTTAAGTTTCTTTGAAATTCAATATGATGATTATTACAAGTTCTTTGCAACTTTTCTAGTATTGAACTTTCTAGAACAGATAACTTTTTTTTAATTAACTCATCTATGTATTCTTCATCTATTATATTATTACCATTGCATGAGGAATTTTTATCATTCAATATTATATATCCTTTTTGATTTTGCATATTGTAGCAATTGTTACACATTCCTTTTGGATTCGAATTCCAATTATTTTCATTATTACCACTTATGTTTGGATAATAGTAATTTTTTCCTATTCTTCTTCTAGGAATAACTACTCTTCTTGAAGAGAAATTATTTTTTTGCTTCTGATTAACTACTTGAAGCTTTTCAACCAAGCAGCTCATTTCAGTCTGTATGATTTTATAGTTTCTTTGAAGCTCATCTATAACATCTTCTATGTGTTCCGCCCATTCTGAAACGTCTTCCACTGTTGATTGTGAATCATAATCATTCATCTTTTTTTGTTATAGTTCTTTTCCTGTTTTAGCTTTTATTCAAGACAATTTTACAGAAATATAAAATTAGAAAAAATGCATATGAAAATAAATTAATTTGTATTTTGCTATTTCTGTGATTAAAACTCCATACAAAACAACTATAAATATCTATATTGTCAATTTTCTTTTGTATTCATTTGAGTTTCATTCTTTGCAATATATTATTGTGTGTATAGTCATTGCCACCATTATTTATTATTTAGCACACAAATAATTCATTTAAATTTTCATTAAATAATTAATTAATTTAATTTATTACAACAAGAGGCTTAGCTTTAGATCTCAATTCTAAATATTGTCACAATTATAACTAAACGTTTCTTTTTTTTCCAAATTTGAATACAAAAGCTATTTTGAAATAGCGTTGATGTTAAATTTAAACATTGTATTAAGATATGATGTTTTTATACATTTATGGAAATAAATTATGTTTATTATACTAGATTTTGGTTAAATAAATAGACTTATATATTTATAGTCTTCTAATATGATCTGAATATATTTGCTGCGTATAGCAGTCAGAAATTTAATCCATGCATTCTCCCCACTATGAAAAACAAAACAGGTAGTCAAAATGCATGCACTAAAATTATCATAAATCCTGGAAGAAAAAAAAGAAATGAATGCAAAAATAAAATATTAATATCTAACTACAATATGACTACTGATTAGTTATTTTTATTTCTTTTATCCCAATTGGATCTAACATTACCGTTGCCTTTACCAGAACTTTTTAAAAAGGAATTATTATTACTAATATTGCCAGTACCACCTCCCATATTGGAAGTATTAACTGCATTAAACTGTACAGGATTAGGAATATTGGTATAAATGTGAGGAGGGTAAGTTGTTTGCTGTATAGAAGCGTTACCCATAGCAAAGTGTTGAAATTCGACATTATCAATAGGTATTTGGTTACCTTGATGAAATCCATGGTAAGAATTATTAGTGATTTGAGGTGGAAATTGGGGCAAGCTTTGCCCAACAAACGTATTTGAATGGTTAACCATATTGCCATGGTATTGTTGCATAGTATAGAAATCAGGATTTTGCTTGTCCAAGTGTTGATAAGGAGAAATTGATTGTTGCAATGGTTGAGTTGGACTGTCAATTGTTATGTTTTGTTGCACAGCATGATTTTTTTGAATATTATTAGTGGTCAAAACATTAGAGCCAATAACATTGTTATTAGAACCTAAATTTTTGTTGTTATTACCTCCAATATTTGAAAACACTCTTTTTGACGAAGAATTGGTGGGTTTGTCATTGACTGTACTCGGATTAATGTTTTTTTCTTTGATACTATGGGTACTGTTAACATTAAAAGAAGTATTATCGGCTCCAATAATTGGAGAAGAAAAAATTAAATTAGCGTTGTTATTACCAATTTTATTTGAAATATGATTATTGTTACTATTCATCATAGAAGATGATAATACACTTGCTGATGTTGTAACAGATGATGGAGAAGTGGATGCTGATAAAGATTCAATTCCTACAAATCCAGTTCCAGTGATGCTATTATTTCTTCCCATACTGTCGAAACGAGATGGTCTTATAACAGGAGATTTATTGTTAGTGCTACTTGTATTCAAGAATTTTGAAAATTTTGGCAAAGAATAAGTTATTTTAGTAACCAATTCATATAATGATGAGCTAATGTTGTTATCTAAATTGTAAATTCCCATGTTAACACCATTTATAATTTCATTTATGGAGTTAATTTCTAGAGAGTTTGGAGGATATCCAGATACAATTGCTTCATTTATAAAGTCTTGTGTTTGTTTAATAATTGTTCTCACGTTCTCTGCATTGTTGATAACAAAACCATTTCTATTATTATTATTATTATTGTTACCATTATTACTATGGTTACTATGATTAGTATTATTATTACTATTATTATTATTGCAGTTGTTACTATTACTATTGTTACTATTTTTATTATTACCATTAATATTACTGAAATTATTATTATTGTTACTGTAGTTACAAACAGTTCCTTCTATTTGTTCTAGTCGGGCTCCGGGTAAAGAAGTAATATTATTATTAGAAAGCGAAACTGGTTCCATTGTTGGAGAAATTGTAAATAAATTACCACTTTTAATGTTATTTGTATCTCTACTGTTACTAAACTTGCTCTTGATATTATTACCATTCAAATTGTTACTCTTGCTAATGTTATTGCTATCATTCTTATTTATGTTGCTATCATTAACACTATTGTTTTCATTGTTATTATTATTAGGAGGTACTATTCCTCTTGATTTTGCAATCATACAAAAATCAGGATATGGAATAGGAATTAATGTAAATTCGTCTGGCCCTACATTTTCTACAGTCCAAACTTCCGGAAATGCTTCAACAAAGTGAAGTAAATTAGTCCAACCCAACGTTTCTATATTGAGTGGTATTTTATAGTACTGGGAAAACTCACTCTCCAAAATATCTAGTGGTAAAAAATCAAGTGAACTTTTTGGAATATAGTGCGGAGCAAGTCTTTTCATTATCCAGCGACGTAAAAGAAAGTGAACTCCCTGTAAAACTATCATTAACGGTGTATGAGGAATATCATTTTTTCCGTATGTTTTAATATTATTTTTCAAAGGTTCCAACGTCTTAACATTATTAAAAGACTTTTTGGATGCTTTATATTTACTCATTTGGTTCAGTTTAGAAGAAGCATTGCTAATACTAGTGTTATCATTAGTGTTCTTTTCTTCAGTATCAGTATTTATTTTGTTAACAAAATTTGAGTTAGATAGTGTTTTGCTAGATTCATTATTTTTTAAACCACCAATAACACTGCTATTTAAATTATTTTCCAAGGAAGAAATCCCATTAACAGTATTATTATTATTATTATCACTGCCAGTACTAACGGTTTTTCCAGAAATAGAAGAAATACCATCCCCATTCACTGTTTCATCTTCATTTTTGCCTTTATTGCTGCTTTCAATATGAGATAAAGTCTGATTCACACTAATATCTCTAATATTATTACTTTTTAAAGTGTTTCCAGAAGGTGAATTTTCGAAAACTTTTTGAGGCTGACTATTATGAACTCCTGAGATTCCAATCGAATTTGTGTTATTTAAAGAAGGTAAATGAGTTGTTGATTGGTAAATTTTGTTAGAATGATGGGCGTGTGGAAAATGTCTAACTGTTAAGTTAGGATTTGGAAGAAATTCTGGAGGTAAAACACCCATTTTCCAGAAAGCTTCATCAGCTATCTTGAAATCTGAAAATGACACTGTGATGGGTTGTGCAGGAAGTAATAAAGGTGTAATACCAGATTCTAAATTAACTTTGAATATCGGCAGTAATTTTGGAATATTAGTTGTGTCAACAATAGTTTGTGGACCTTCTATAAATATATGTGGTAAAGCTTGAATTAAACCAATCAAACCATTTTGAATGATGAAATTATGAAAAAAATTCGTCGCATCATGCTCGAATCTAAAGCTTGTAAACGAATTGTAAAGCATAGGAAGGTGTATCATCGGAATTCCGTGATTTGCCATTGGACCTAATTCAATTAATGCGGAATGTAAAACTAAATGTAATAACCATTCGAATTCAATGGGTGAAGTAGGTGGAGTTTTTGGCCATTCAATCGGAATTTTATCAACAAAACCAACACCTAATCCTCCCAAGTTATTTTGAGGATGTGTAGATGGTGAAATTGTTGCATTAATTCCTCCACCTATATCTAAATTACCGTGTACTGATGGCATTTGTAATGGAATGGAGGAAGGTACCTGTGCTTCACTATAATTCGAAACACTTGTATTACTTGATAAATTTGTTGTATTTGTTACAATTCCTGACTGAGATGATGATAATTTGTGTATCGAATTTTCACTAGACGTTGATCCTTGTTGATATTCATATAGTAAATTAATTGGGACTTGTTTTCTATTAGGAAGTATATGTGAAATAAAGCCTCCCCCACCCTCAAATGTAGCCTTTCCTATCTCTTCTATAATTGCCTCTACTATCTCAAGCTCTCTTGGTTCATTATAACGCACCAATAAATGAAGCCCTTCTGGATCATTAGTAGTTGTACCAAGTATTTGTACCTGAGCTCCACTTTCCTGCTCCATCCATTTCTGATTTGAGCCTGAAACCCCTATTATTGCTCCTGCTAAATTTGAAATACTAGGGTGAAATTTCGAGCGATCTATCGGGATTTTCTTAACATTTTTATATCCATTAGTTGTTTGTTGTTGACTAATCAAATTCTGCGATGTTTGGTTTGGAAATAACAATCCACCTGTCCCCCCAGTCGCTCCTGTCGTACTATGTACTACTGCTTCATTTTTCCCAATAGATGTCAACGTACTTATATTATTTATACTTGGTATTGAGGAGGCAGAACGTGTTGATGATATTGGTACATTTGCCTGTCCTGGTTGTAAATTGGGATTATTTGAAAATCTTGTTCCGGATCTTTTTTGAATTGTAGAACCATTGCCAGTTGGCCCTGTTCTCAATTTATTTTTCTGTTTTCTATCCATTGGCCCTACTTTTGATGAAGCACCATTTACTACTACACCTTCTGATGTGCCATTTACTATATTTTGGTGCCACATTATTTATTATAAATAAAACCAATTATTATTAGAGTAATGCGTAAAAAAATACACTTCTCACACACACAATTTAAGCTAATTCTTGATTTATTCTCTCCTATAATAATACTTTTTTTACATTATTACATACATATATCCGTATATATGTATATATGTGTTGGGTAACTGCAAGTACCAATTATATATTTAATATATCTGAATGTTAATATAAAATGCTATAACCAATTGTTTTTTTCCACTGTATTCTTATCACTTTAGACAAGAGAGAAATAAAATAAGTAATAAGTTTTTTTTCTCTTTTTTTTCTTAATAAATAATAGAAATATAATATTAAGAAAATAAACCCTATTTAAAAAAAATTCGCCTTTATTCGTAAATTTTGAATTGTTTTTATCAGTTCAAAATACTTGATTTATATATAACCAAAATATTAAAGTTATTCAAAATTCACCACTACTTATTCAACAATAAACCTAATAGTTCCAAAGTAATCAAGATGAATTATTTTAAAAATATTATGTAATTATATACTCGCTACTAATTTGTAATAGTAGTGCTAGTTTTTTTTTATTCTGAGTTAATTATTAGTACTGTTAAAGAGAAAAAAGGAAACAAATAAACTGATTAATTGATTTAGTGTACTTCAGTTTTACCTTGATTAAAATACTACCAGTTTAAAAGGTTGAATAAAAGGGAAAAAGCTTGAATTATACCTTAAGTTATTCTTATAAATTGGATCTGAGATAATTTGAACTTTAATTCAACTCAATATTTACTCTCTTTTTTAGTATATCCGTATTAAAAATAAAGCAATTATACTAACAATATGTAGTTTTAAGCATGAATATGTATGCAATTACTAGATTGTTTATATTTAGTATATTTATTGCTATTTATCTGTATCACTCTCGCCAAGAAAAGAAAAAATAGATATATCGTTGATAATGCAACTGTGTATTTCTGAAATTTGTTTTATCTTATTACAACAATGTATTTGCTTTTATTTACTTATTGAACGCCTATACATACAGATACATAAAATCATCAGTATATGTATATAATTGACTCAATATAACTTCAAATTTGCAATACCTTTATTACTTGTGTCAGTATTAAGGTGACGGTTACTATCGATTTAATACTCGAAGTAACGTCGACAGTGGTGGTGATGGGAATATAATTACTGATATTAGTAATTTAGAAAGTTGTCGTGGAGGTAGTCGTAGTAATCAATGTAGTAGTTTTTTGAGGATTAGATTCCCAATCCAAATAAAAAATCTAAATTTCTATAGTTCTAAAAGGAGATAAAAATCTCGAAAAAAAAGGAAGAATATGGCGAATTTGAAATAATAATGAAAAATTCTTATTTCAATTTCAGCAGTTACATAAACATATATATTTATGTAATTTATAGGGAAACCAAGGTGCCTATATAATTTTTAATCCTCAGCGTATTTAGCTCTCAAATATATAGAAAAATCAAAATTAAAAAGACCAAGTTGGATTCCAGTCGTAATTCTTACTTATTTCACTATACATACAGTATTATGTACGTATATGTATTCTTAATTAAGTATATTCAAGTTTGAAGCCTATAGGGGATTAATATTGTATTAGAGAAATAAATTATCTGGTTTGAATTTATGAATGATTTAAAAGTCTTCATATCAGGAAAAAAATGATTTATTAATATATCAATACAAAAAGTTGTAAAGCTAGTCAATTAAAAACATTCACAATAGAAAGTGGCAATTTCTAAGGGAACTTTACAATTGAAATTAACAGTCTTACAACAGATTGTATTTATATATATATATATATATATATATTATATATGTATAGGGATATTGAAACTTAACACAAGAGTTACTTTTGTTTGAAGTAATCCTCAATATATGTATTTATTATGAGTGTATAATAAATAATAATACGTGAACGTATTCACATAGATTATTATACATATATTCTCATTAACTCTAAAAAAATTGTTATTTAGTTTTCTATTTACTTTGTTGTTTATTATTATTTAGCTGTTACTATCCCTACTTTATATATATATTTCTTACTGAATTAACAATGTTATGTCTTTAATATTTCGTGTGCTTCGTTTTATTAATAAACTAGATAATAAACATACTTTTTAATGATAATTTATTTTTCTAATATTTAATAGACATTTTTATTTATAGATAATAGCTATTTCATTTATTACCTTATTTATTTAAATTATATTCCCTCTTTAAGTACTGTCTACTTTATTTTTATTCACTTGGCCCTCTCGCTAAAATAATTTCTATTAACAAAAATAATTATCAAATGTATAATTACAAATATCATTGTAGTAGTGAATATCTATATAGAAATATAAACAAAATAAAAATAAAACACATAATTCTTAATGATACTAAGTCACAACCAATGTACTCGCATTAATAAAGCCGCAAACAATAAAAGTATAATGGGCGCCATATGATTTAATGGGTAAAGTTGGAGGTATTTAATGCATTATAGAAATGCAAAATGGGCATGTAGTTTTATTTGACGTTCTGAACCATTTGTAAATACATTCAGAATGGAATATGTTTTTACATGTGGGGCACCTCTTTCTAGGTAAAGATCTGTATTGAGGATGAACAATAGAGTAGCAGATAAGACAGTCCTCAACACCTTCAAGAAACAGTGAAATATTGTTTATCCATGTCAATATAGCGTGTGTTACATTCTTGTATCTAGTTGCTTTAATAACAGAAATAATCCAGTTGGAAACTTGTTTTTTTGATATTCCTGACATATTAGAAACGCTAATTTTAGGAATAATTAAGGGATGACATTCAGAAAATGTAAATGTAAGCGTTGCACTAAATCCTCTTTCAGAATAATCCACTTTCACTGTTCTAGATAAATGATTGTGATTGTATGTAATTTTTTTGTCTATATTTGATAATTCTTCGATAATAATCGGAATGTGATTCACTTCAATAGGTATTATTATTGGAGAGAAATAATTCAATACTAGTTTTTGTAGTGTTCTTTGTATTTTTTTGTTTGTGTTACATAACCATATTTCACGAAGTATTCTAGGAAAATACGTTGTTAATGATAATACAATTCTCGTTGCTAGAAGCCATGTAAGAGTTAGATTGTTCGAATTCCACATCCCATCATTATTAGTATTTGATTTGTTTTGTTTTAATGTATAATTTAAATCTGGAACCAGTATATCCTCTAAATTACAAACAAGCATATCTCTTCTTTCGGAGTTTGATGCATGCTTAAATAGCTCAATCCAATTTAGTTGTGATTTTAAATCGTTCTCATGCAAGTTATTGTTTGCTTCGTTTTTGTAAAAATAATCATCAACTATGACCAATGTTTGAAGCGATAGTTCAACAAGGACATGTATAAGAGGCAATTCAAAAGTTTTATATGCATGTTCTTGAATATTATTCCTTCCAATTAAGTCTCTTAGTGAGTTAAATGTTGTGTTTTTAAGAGTGATATCATCTAATAATTCAAATGAATATTCCGAATAATTTTCATATTTTTTATTTTTAATAATTGCTAAAAGTGCTTGACAAATTGAAATATCATCTTCTTCAATACATGAGGGAAGGAATTCATTTTTTTGTTGAGAACTTAAATCAACCTTATTATCAATCACTGCCTCACCAACTAATAGAGGATTTAATTCTAATAAAAATTCGATACAAGGAGTTAAGTTTTGCTCTATAGTTTTTATATTTGGATTCACAGAATCGACGCATATTACAAAGTCATTAGATATTAATTTGGGTAACATAAAACACCAACAACCTAGCCTTTGTGATAAATCCATGTAAACCGAGTCATTACCACCAGAATAATCCTCTTTTTCATCCGAATAATTACTTCTCATTGAAATCACATTTAATGCACTTAAATAAGTTTCAATTAACTGTCTAGATAATGATGGTCCTATTAATCTTCTCCAATGTGATGCAATCACATATATTCCCTTTTCAAAATTATTACTAAATTCAGATTTATGTTTTTCATCTACTTTCTTAATATTGACATCATCGGCATCACTACTATCATTATTAAAGCCATTTATATCGTCGACTGACATATCATTAGTGTTTTCTCCATTGTATTTATTTATATATTCATCATAATCCTCATTTAATTCATCAACAGAGTCATCAAAATCCATATTTTTTAATATTGAATAATTCTTAATGGTGTCTTGGAACTTTTCTATACTTGAAATTGCACTCTTCAAGTCATAGTATTCATACTGAACATTGTGCCAATTGTGTTCTTTCAATATAATTAATACAAGTGAGTGAAGTTTAATTGAGTATGTAGTCAACAGTCTTGATATTTCCATTGCATTTCCCCTAATTAATCCAAGATTGGAGTTAGAGATTGACATTATCCATCCCCTTCCTGCAATCTCTGTATTTTTTATCCTTAGAATATGGTCCAATAGAAATAATAAAGTGTCGTCAAAATTTATGTCGCTAACATTTAAAGTTACATTATAGATTGTCGAAACCAATTCTAGTATTTTATCATAAATTTCTATAGTGTTTGCCTCAATTGGAATTGTTATACTGCTAAATCTTAATTCATCTTGTATATCTTCGCAGTATTTATTTATTCTAGAGTAAATTATAGATGATAAATATATAGAATCTAGTGTAATATTCTCAATTATATTTGCATGAATACTTAAATTATATAACATTGACTTTAAATCAACTTTGTTGTTACCCTTAGTTTCACTTTTCTTAACTTCCACTAATATTTTCGTAAATAATTGAAACAAATTTCCAACTAAATAATGAACGGTAGATGATATTCCTATTAAAACTTTTGATACATCTAAACTAAAATTATTTTCATACTCAGTATCTTTGTATTCATACTGAAATCCAATATTATCAAATATGATACCGTTCTCTGTATTAATGTTTTTTTCAATAAATTTACCAACTATTTTTATTAGAGTGCTTGATATATTTAATTTTGTAAAGATTAAGTTGCTCAAATGTTCCTCATTTTTATTCAAAAAACTTATTGATTCCAATTCTTTTATTATTTTAATAATTGTATCTACCAATACATACATCATATTGTAAATCATATTTAAAATTTTATTATCTTCAAATTTCTCTAATATAACTAATATATATTCACTAAACATTTCAAATGACGACAATTCATTTAAATCGTTCAAAGTTGAATATTTAAGTAAATAAGACTTATATTTATTAATTATATTAGTTATTAAATTAATTAATTCATCATACTTATTAATACCTTTATCGTATAATGTAATACAGTAATTAAATATAAATTCAAGTAATTGTGAACTATTTTCAATACTTATGTTCTCACTTAAATATAAAAATGAATTCTTGATATATAAATTCTTATATTCTATATTATTTTTAAATAGTTTATAAATATAGTTATAATATGGTAATAGTAGCGATTTTTTGTACCTATTGAAACCATTATTTACACTTAAATTTAATGAAGTATTAATATTTTTAATAACTTTATTAAAATTAAAACAATTTTGACTTAATCCCTTGTTGATAAGATATTCGCAATACTTTGTTTCCTCAGTATCAAATTCAATTTTTTCTATTAAACCACCAATTCTAAAGTATTTATCATTTTCAATGCATTTTAAATCGAGAATTCTTAAATTGTTTGAATCAATAATTAATTTAGCAAGTTCTTTCGATATAAATATATCCCTTAAATTAGACTGTATTAATATTTCATTGATGGATGATTTACTATTCAGTTCGACCTGAACTGAACTTTTTACGGAGTTTATTTCAAAAAAATAGTCATAATTAACCATTAATGATGCAAATAATTTGTATGTTCTTAAAAAATCACTTATTTTAAATCCCGTTTTCAATGAAAAATTATTATCAATTTCATTTAAATAAAAAACATTGTATTCATTTAATGTATCACTTAATCTATTAATTATTATTTCTAAAGTAGTGTTTTCTATCAATAAAGAACCATCGCAATAATTATATGAACTTTTTTCACTTCCAAGATAATTCATAAAATACATATTTGCATTTCTTTCAATTAGTATGATAATTTTTGTGATTGAAAAACCACGGTATTTAAATAACTTGTTTTCTTGATCTAAATCAAGTCCAAATACCACTTTTAAAAATACTATTTCAATCTCTTTCAAAATATTCTCGTAATATTCTTTTAAATGAATATATGAGTATAAAAATATAGAATCAACTATTTTGATAAAATCTCTCAAACATGAATTATTATTTTTAATATCAAAAATGTGATCATTGTTCGAATAAATCAAAATAGAGATGAGTTTTTTTAAAAAGTCAGATGATATATGTCCATTATTTTTCATATATTCTAATATAAGATCTTTTATTTGAACCATTTCACTAAAATACGTTGATCCACAACCGTTTGTTTTTTCATTCAAATATTTAAACCTATTAAATATGTAACTTTCAACAAAGCTAAAGAAATAGTTATTCTTGTTTTTGTAAGAGTCGATGTTCAATTTTGTAGTTAATATTTCTAACAATAAATTATAAATGTTATTTCTAACATTAATATTTGAGTTAATCTCAAATTTTTCTATATTTACATTTCTTTTTTGGCAAGAGTAATTATTATAACTACTGTTTATCTCAATCTCGTTAATTATTATGTAGTTCAATAAATTAGCTGAGTTATTACTTAATTCGCCATTATAATTTTGAAATACAGTGAATATCTTATCAATTAGCAATTCACACAATAATTTTGTTTCAAAATTCTGTTCATGAGTTATAGCGTTTGTTGAATTATAATTGTATAATTTTTCGTAAATAAATGATGATACAAGTACAAACGTAGTAATATTTAAATTAGGGTTGTTTTCATTTTTAAAATTGTCAATAAGTGGTATTTGGTCTAAAATACTTTTTTTATAATATTCACATTTACATAAAACAATTATAAGTGAAATAAATACAGAATCAATAATAAAAAGTAGAATATGCAAATTTTCGGTATTGTTATCGCTTTTTGAAATATTATAAAGATAATTACCAATTATTTGAATAAAACTTTTGTAATTTTCTATTAATATGTTATATAATGAATTAATTTGCTTGTCACTGATATAATTTATTCCATTTATTAAAACATCATTAATAAATTTTGACATCAAAAATGAATTGTAAATTATCGAATTAAAATCTAAATTACTAATAGGAAAATCAAGATCGTTATTATTGGAACCAAATAACGATTTTACTTTAGATGAAATTTCAATAATTGACTTCTTAAAAATAAATACAATTGAATCAAAAAATAAATGCTCCGCTTTGATTAATGTTAGACATCCACTTAAATATATTTCTTTATTAAATAAAATTTGTTTAATATTGTTATCCTTCAAACTAGGTGAATAAACCAAGTAGTATTTACTCCAATATCCGGTAAAAAAATTTGTCAAAGTTTCAATACAGATAGTAAGCTTGCGATTTTTACACTCTTCTATAGTCCAGTTGTGGTATTTAATTGAATCTAACATCATATTAGAGAATTGCTCATTTAATCTTGCTTGAGCTTTATGGCAATTTGAAGAACTGCTATATATTAACTCGGACTTATTCAATGTCAATGAAAATACTAGCGGAAACCAAATTAATTTCGAATAATAATGAAACAAAAAATTTTTAATTGCAACATTTTCAGTTGATATATTTGGAATTCTATTACACAATATAAATAAAACCACTGTGTAATATGTTTCTATAGACCTGTTTAGTGTTGAACAATTAGAAGCCCCTAGAAAGATATTTTTTGGTCCAGTGTATTTATGATGATGATTATTGTTATCATTATTACTATCATTATTTCCATTATTATCAGTTATATTTTTGATTAAACCTCTATCGAAACTCACATCTAACTTAATCATTGGAAATATTATCGTAAATGGGAGTAGACAAATTAATGGAAGAGAGTTGTTATTCACATGATTATTAAGAGAATACACCAAGTCATTTAGTGATTCAAAGTATAGTTCATCCTTGTTTAATAATTTTGTTATTTCACTTAGATAACCATCATTTGAAAAATAATCGTTTTCAGATGTTTTAAATTCACCAATTAGTATGTCAAGCGGAATAGATGCTATTATTTGAGGCAACTCTAAATATATACATACCGAACTTAGTTGATTCGGTTTCCGTAAACACGAATATAATGTTTTTGAAAAATATTCTATTGGGGTTACAAATTTTTCATTTAATTCAACTTTCCATATTTCAGGAAATAATTTTGAAAGTATTAATAATAATTTTGGAGATACTGATTGAACATTTGGATTTAATGAGTTCCCAAAACAACTAATTACAGATGTAAAAATATCTGTTATCGATGAAATTTTTAAAATAATGTTCTTATTTAAATCAACGTTCTCGTTTAATACAAATTTCAGCGAATCATATATAATTGATAATGAATATGTTATGAGCTGTATAGCATCAACTCTGACTACACTGCTAAATGAAGGAGATATAAATTTCCAAATTAATCCTGGTTTCAATGTGTTCCAAGTAAAATTATTGTTATTACCTACATAATAATCAACTAATTCAGGTATTGAATTAAATATTAAATAAGCTGATAATAATAATGAAAATTCACTCGGTTTGTTATTTTCATTATTCATTTCGTATGTTTCAAGTATTTTTCTCACTGACCCCAATGATATAGATATTAAACGATCAAAGAGTTCTTCCTCTTCAGATTGGGAAGATACATTTGCATTTAATTCACTCTTTATATTCTTAACACTACAACTCAGAATTCTACCATATAAATCAAACATTGATGAGCCGCAATGATTAATAAGTCGAACTATTTTATCCTTATAATGGTTTGAATTGCCATTATCAATGTCTTTTTTCTTTATAAAACTATCTAAACAATCGCTTGCGGATTTTAATACATCAGGTTTTGGATCATTACATGATAACCATAATGCTGGGAAAAATAGCTTACAATATTTTTCAAATTTTTTACCACCTACTATCTTATATAATAGCAATAAACACTCATTTGAAAGTTTTCTTACATTTACATCAGAATCATATACACCAACCCTTATGTAAATATATGTAAAATTAGATAATATAGGGTCCCAATCAAACACAACATCTTTATTTATATGTATTTTTTCATCGTTATCACCTATTGCTAATATACTTTCAAGTTTATTTTTAAAATTAATCAGACCCTTCAAACGAGTTGAACAGTCTTTTTTTGATATATTTGAAAAAATAGGAACAAACGAAGGGTGTAACTGTGCTGTATTTAGCTGTTCAACATTATTATATGTATTATTTTTATCTTCTAGTCCATTAAATTCTGTAAATATACCCCATAGTGATGTTGCTACACCTGCCTTATTATTTTCACCCAACAGTGTTTTAGCTTTTGAGCTGTTTATGTTACTCTTTCCTTTCCCTTTTGACATGATTTAAACCCCATTATATTATCGTTTATATGGTGCTTTAATCCTTATTTTAAATATTATGTTTGCAGCTATAAAACAATTGGCGCATTCCATATATATTTTTAACTGCCCCCTACTATTTTTCAATGTAATTATGCTTATCTTGTTTGTCGGATTTTACCATAAATAAGGATTATTTTCAATACAAATCACAAAAATAACCTAGTCTGTTCAGCATCTTACTCTTAAATAATATCTTATACCTACAGTTTCTGACTCGTTATTAATATTATGTTTGCCTTGTAATCATAAAAAAACAAAATGACATGCCACTATGGCGCCACATAGAGGCGCGCAAATGTTGTAATTCGTCATAAAAGGACTGATTAAATATACCGAGTTAAAGAAATTATTATTATATATAAAATTACGTGACTAAATAGTTATATATACTGGTGTATAATTAAAACACATTAATTTAGTGCAATAAGTAAAATAAGCAAGGTGACACGATATATGTTTAAATAAACTAGATATTTGTTATATAATATCATTAAAAAATATTTTACATAAGTTATTTTTTATTAGTTTTTTCACATCGATTATACGGTTCTTTTACTATTTATCATAAACTGATATAAAGTGAAGTAGTATATTACTTTTATTATTATCTTAAAATATATATTAACCTATATATAGTTTATTTGCTTAATATATAAAGTATCATATATATGTAAATTATATATATAAAGATATAGAATAATATATTTAGAAGAATGACAGATGAGAACACAAATCAAACAAATGAATATATATCAGAACAATATAAAATTAAAGGAAACGAGTTTTTTAAGGCAGGAAAATACAATGAGGCAATAGAATACTATACATTGGCTATAAATGTTTCCTCTTCATACAATAATAATGAGAGTGAAAATGAGAAGAGTGATATGAATAATAGTAATAACAGTAATAGCAATGATTTATATGATAACAATCTACATATTTATTATTCAAATAGAGCTTTGTGTCATATTAGACTGGAAAATTTTGGTTCCGCAATAGAAGATGCAGGTGAGAGTATAAAACATAGCCCAAATTTTTCAAAGGCATATTATAGGAGAGGCATAGCTTATTTCAATTTATTAAAATATTCATTAGCAAAAAAAGATTTTATGAAAGTTTTAAGTCTAACGGAAAATGACGGAGATGCACAAGCTAAAGTTAAAATGTGTACAAAATTGATAAAGCAAGAGAAGTTCATGGACGCAATATCTACTGATAGAACTAAAATGATATATGAAACAATAGATCCTAGTTTTTCTAATTTGAAGGTAGATGAAAGTTATAATGGACCAGTTTATGTCTCAATATTGCAGAATACAAATGATAATGCTGATAAAAATGATGATACTAGTAGTAATAACAACATTAACGTAAGTAATGCTGCTTCCAAATCAAAATTGAATTATCAACTGAAAGATTTAAACTTAACGAAGGAAATAAAGACTCCGCTAATTAAAGAGTCATTTATCACTGAATTAATTGATTATATAAAAGTACCTGAAAATAGATTACATAAAAAATATGCATACATGATAGTATATGATTTTATTCAGGTTTTAAAGGAGGTTGCACCTAAACCATTGGTTAGAATCGAGATAGGTAAACAAGAACATATTACAGTATGTGGTGATATTCACGGACAATTTTACGATTTACTGAATATATTTGATATAAATGGAATACCTTCAGTTACGAACTGTTATCTTTTTAATGGTGATTTCGTTGACAGAGGGTCCTTTTCAGTAGAAGTTATTCTTGTATTATTTACACTTAAAATAATGTATCCATACCATGTACATTTAGCTAGGGGTAATCATGAAACAAAAAATTTGAATAGATTATATGGCTTTGAAGGCGAAGTGTTGGCTAAATATGATTCTGGATTATATGACTTGATTAGTGAAGCATTCTGCTTTTTGCCTTTAGCTCATGTAATTAACAACAAAATATTTGTAGTACATGGTGGTTTATGTGAAGAAGATAATGTTACCTTAAAAGATATCGAAAAAATATATTCTAAATGCGAGCCACCAGACTCAGGTTTTATGTCCTCTTTACTTTGGTCGGATCCACAAGTTAGAGAAGGAAGATCTCAGTCACCAAGAGGTGTTGGTTGCAATTTCGGACCGGACGTCACTCTTAATTTCCTCAAGCTGAACAATTTAGACTACATTATTAGAAGTCACGAAGTTAAACAACAAGGATATAGTGTTGATCACAATGGAAAATGCATTACTGTATTTTCGGCCCCTAATTACTGTGATTCAATGACAAACAAAGGTGCCTTTATTAAAATACATGAATACGATTTGAAGCCTAATTTTGTTCAATTTGTTGCCGTTCCTCACCCTCCTGTACCTGCAATGAAGTATGCAAATTCAATGCTTTCATATGGAATTTAAACTCATTTTACTTTAATATAAAGGATAAATATAGACAATCAATCATTGAATATTTTACTGATATCAAATCTTTTTTTGTTATTGTTGAATTAAAGTGATATTTTATATGAGAAAAGAGAAAGTGGGCAAACGTGTCTGCTTAATATTATCAGACTAGATTTAATATTGTTGAAATAGGATGAAGAATAAAAATTATCTTTTTTTCCTAAATTTAAGTCAGTGCTCAACTATTATTTTCATCGTTGATTTTAGTTTCTGCTTACTTAATGCTTGACATTGTCAATGCATATTTGTTAATTTACGTCATCTAGGGGTCCGAGATAGTCACTTGTCATTTCTGCTACAGCAGAAAGAGTTTCGTTATTCACTCCCCTTAATCTAAGACGAACATTTGATTGTTGTCTTATTTGTATCTGAGTTTCAGAGTCTATATAGGCTCTAGTTCCTTCCCCGTCAATTCCACTCTTATATACCATATTTTCGGGCAACGCTGACTGACTTACAAATACTCTTTTCAGAGGACCACAATTAACTATTATTCCTAGTTCATTTACACTCTCAACTACACCATCTACAACTTCTCCTTTAATTGGTCTATATACTATTGCTTGGTATTTGACTGGAACTATAATAAGCCCAGTACTGTCTTGGACTCTACCTGGTTCTTTAAGTATAATTTTAATTACGCAAATAACGTAGCCATATGGTGGTGCTCTTTGTCCCTCAACCTAGTAGTATTTACAACGTTAATTATAATTTAATGGAATGATATTAATAATATTCTAGATAATATCTCCCATATTTCTTCTTAGTTTTCATCGCAATTATTTTAATAATTTGTTAATTTAAAACCAAAGCGATGAAGAAAATTGAAATAAAAGAGCATTCAAAAAAAACGTACCTGACTTCTCAAGATATCATCAATATACTCATTATATCTTGGACCAAGCTGATCTGGCTTTACTGATATATTTCTCCAAAGCTCAACGAAGAAAAACATTTATTTTAAATCATTTTATGCTTGTATTTTTATATATATTAATTAATATTAAGCTTGCAAATGGCGCCACCATCAAGCGCTTTTTTAACATATATTTCAGGACAATGTTAAACGAAATAAAGATAATTGTGTAAAGGAAAATAAAAAGATGCCGAAGAAGAAGAGTGAATAATAAATTAATAATGGAATGGTGTAATGATAATACGAATATTTTATTGTATAAAAAGGCATATTTGATCTTTTTATAATACGGTTAAGGAGTCACATGGATATAATCCATTAGATGTGTTTACAGTAATATTAAAATATCAAATAGAAAAAATTCATTTGTGTGTGGCGAAAAAAGAATTAGAAAAACAGATAAAATGAAAAGAACATCTACTTTAGAGTTGTTAGAGTCACTTTATAATGATTTCCAAGAAAAAATTGGTACCACCAATATAGTAAACAGTGGTGAAATACTTGAAAATAAAGGAATAAAAATATTAAAGGATTTACATGGATCTAAGAATCCGTTTGGAACATATAAAAATGAAAATTTAACGCAAAGTAAAAATAAATTAAAGTTAAATAATCCATTGAGTTATATTATAAGAAGGCTCACTGAAGAATTATTTTCAATTGTAACGACAGTAAGATACCCAATATTACTTACACCTAACTTATATGTTATATATATTTCACTGCTTTGTGAATTGGGTATGGGGGAATTACCACCACTTTTTCTAGATACATATGAAGGCTATATAGAAAATTTTGATAAAAATTTTGTTCCGTTGTTAATTGAAATATATATTAGAAGATCACCATTGTGGGGTTTAGTAAAAAATATAAATTTTTGTATTGGTAACATTTATATGATGTCTTCAAATATAGTAGATAATGTTAAATTAAAGAATGAGTTTAAAGAAATTCAGTCAACAATTAATTTAAATGATAATGAATTAAATATGTCAAATTTTTTACCTTTATTTTTTGCAAATATTCAATCATTGAAAAAGGGATATAAATTAGGTAGATATCTATTATGTATAGCTAAAGATAAGAATAAAAAAACGACAAAATCAATGAATTCTTTAAATAATAATAACGGTAATAAATTATCGCTTTCATTATCATTTGCTGTTAATAGGTTATTTGGTGGAGTAAAAGGGGATAATGTAAATAAAAGAATAAAAGAAAATAATAGAATAAGTGGTACAAATTCTAATTCATTTGTTGATATGTATAATACATCTACTTCAAAATCAGGGGTAAAAGGAAAGGTATCATCTGAGTATATACTAAAAGGGAATAATAATATATTGGATAATTTTTCACTTTACAGGGTGAGTATATCACTAATAATAACAGTTTTTAATGATGTTGGTTTTTTAATTTTATATGAGGATAAAATACATGATTTTAGCAATTTATTGATAAAATTGGAAAAAAGCATTGCAATAATAATATCTGGGTCGTATATAAATGATCTAAATAATAACCCTACAAATATTGAAACAAACAACATATATGAATTAGATGGTTCATTATCAAAAGACATATTTACGATTGTAAATAAGGTAGAAGAGTATAAACCATTTCATTATTTGCATTTTCAGGTTATTTCTGGACTTCGGATTTTAATTAATGGGTATAATATTATTAAAAATACAAGTAATGATAATAATAATAATAACCAAAATTGTGATTCTGGTTTTTATGAAGCAATTATGCTTTACATTACTAGGATACTAACGCAAGTTATAAAGATAATTGAATTATCAAACAATATTAACAATATAAATTCATATCAAAAACACAAATTTAAGCATAACTATATTGATTTTGAGGATAAAATTGAGGATTTAAACGAATCAAATTCAAAAAATGAAATTAACACGTATAACAATGAGAAGTTAAATATTATGGCGACGAGCAGTAAAGAAGATATGATTAATATTAATGGTGGTAATAAAAACTACGAACATCTTAATGAAATAAGTATCGTTGAAAATAGCAAAAATTATGATAAAGTAGATTTAATGTGCAAATTCAGTTCATATATGGAAATAATACCGTCAGAAATGATATTATTAATTCAGGATTTAATAAAATCACAAGACTTTTCAAAAAATATAATTAAGAGTTTAATATTTGAATTACACGAGTTACAAATTAAAAATGTGATAAATAACAATTTTAATGTGAATTTATCTTCATTGTTTATTAAAACATTTGTAGAATATATTAGACTAAAAAACAAAGAAGAGTTGGATAAAAATATGATAGTTAATTCATGGAAATATATAATCGAATATTATGTTTACCCAAATATATTAAATAGTTATATAATTTACTTGTTTTGTGAAATGCTATCTGATAATAATGTAAAAGAAACGCTGAACAATCTAGACATCAATCTATTTATAAATTGCTATTTCGGAATATTAATTCGTATAATAGTATATCACCCAGATATATCTTTTAAATCAATTTTAAATGTATTATTATATTGTATTGACATATTGGATAGACAGCAAGTAGACAGTTCATGGTTAGATAATTGGATATATATAACTTTAATGACTACATGTATGCCACTAATGACTTTATTCCCACAGAAAATAGAATCAAATATATCAGAAATCAAAGATATAGTAACTAATGTAAAGCCAAATGATAGAGTTTCAAATTTGCTATTAAAATTAATTTATCCAGGGATTAATAGTAATTATACTAGTTGTAATAATTCTAAAAGCGGATTAAAGTCAATAATATGCGATTTGTCAGTAAATATATTATTAACATCAATTTACAATAATAATACTAATAATAACAATACACATTTAGAATCATCTTATTCATTTTCACAAAATAATTACTTTAATGAAAAAGTTAAAGAGGTTACGCGAAAAGAAATAAATATAAACGAAAGCAAAATCTTAAATAAGAATTCATTTGGGACGGTTGTATTGTTAAAAAATACAAATAGTGATATTGGAAAATCATTAAATAGAACAAGTTATAGATTTCATACAATTATTATATTAAAAAAATGTTTATATATAATTGATATGCTTATCTTAAAGCTAATTAATTATATAGACAGACACATAATGCCAAATAATGATATAAGTGAATGTTTTTCAGAAAAAATAATTTATTTTGTATCAGAAATACTTGACTTATTTCCGTATTTTTTTTATCAAGGAGGAAAGTATTCACTTGAGTTGCAAGAAAGATTTTCAAAATTGATTATTAATATAATCAGGAAAAAACCAGAATTTTTATTTGAAAATAAAATATTTAACAGGATGATTACATGTTTAAAAATAGAGATATATTCAAATATAGTGTCTATATCTCCTTTGTGTTGGATAATTGGTGAAATTATACTTTTAAATTGTAGTGAAGAGTTATTAATTTTAAATGATAAAAAGGTTTTATTGATAATTGAATCATTGAAATTAATACTGGAAAAATGCTATTTAAATTGTGTTTATTCATTTAGTAATATCACAAAACTATTATCAAGTAGTAATACATACTTTAATGGTAATAGTTACGATCATATTAATTGTAAATATATTAATAATTTACGTCGTAATCATAACTACAAATATTCTTGTAATGATAAAGGCATTATTGTTGACGATAATAATATTAATGACATTAATTGTTACTATAATTCAAATAACGAATATTATGAAAATTACAATAAGAATAATGAATATTACAATGATAGTTTTTCAGAATCATACTCTTCTGATTCATCTTTTTTGTCAGACTCGTCATTTAATATTGATCAAGAAATATTTGGATTAACTGACATAGAAAATGATGTATTATACGAGGAAAACAATTACATATTTGATAAAAATAATTACTTTGAACGTAATTATAATGTTTATAATCATGAAAACTTTAATTTTGAATACAAAAATTCGATTAATTTAAATGAATATAATAAATACATAGAATATATGTATTTGATTGATACATCTATATCTTCACTTTTAAAAATAGGAGTTGCTATTAAACATTTAAAAAAAGATATAGTTAAGATATTGGAATTATTCCAAAAAAAATTCTACGAATTTTATTTTAAAGATGAACTTGTATTTAACGAAAATAATCAAAATAATTATTTATACGAGTATATACAAACCTCAAATATTATTGTTATGAAAAAACTTAATAAATCAATTAAAATTCTAAAATATACATCAATGTTTTCATCAACACTATTCACTTATGATAGTAATAGAGATTTTAACACTTACTTTAACAAATATCCAATCAACAACTTTGTTGATGAAAATACAGACTAAACTCTCCAAAATTACCGAGCTGCAGTTACAAGTCGCATCCTTATTTAATGAAGAAGAAAAAACTTAGACGCAACATATAGAGACGCTCAATAATTGGCTATAAATGGAAAAAAAGAATTTAGTAGGTAGTGATAATGATTATTAAGTTTCTTTCCTAATACAAAATATATTTAAAAAAACACTAATAGTAATTATTGTTTCGCTTAGGATGATATCAAAGAACATTTTCTATCAATCTACTCTTTCAACTCCTCGTTTTAGCACTTATTCTGCTTTTTTAGCTTCTGCTAATTTTTTTCCCAAGTTCTTGGCTTCCAATAACTGTTTACGAAGAGTGGCGTAGGCTCTAAATTTTCTCTCCTCGGATGTTATTGTGTGGGTCTGAAATAAGTTAATGTTATTAGAACAAAGATAACATGCATTTATAATGCCATTAAATATGATTTATTTATTTCTCATTCGAATAAACATAGATAATGGCAATAAGTAAATCATTTAAAGAAAAAAAAACTTACCTTTTCTTTAATGGATTCACTGACAAGTGGGAAGGCCTTTTTGAAACTGACATTTTTAACTGACTTAAATTCCTGTTTAGAAGAATCATCTGGAATTCCTGCAAAACCTTTCTTTGTCTTTTTACCTTTCCTTGGCATCAATATTATACCATTAATATAATTCCTAAGACGATTAACATTAACTTGAAATGTTTCTTCTGAGGCGTCCGTTCTTCTGTGATCAACGGCGATTCCAATACTCATTGCTGCCTTTTTATTGATACCACACGCAGAAAGCTCCTCTAATGTGAAACCTCTCCCCAAACGAGTTTTCATATTATAACGTTGTGTCGGAGGATGTACTATTGGACGCAACATTCCTACAGGCCTAAATCCGGCTTCAGAAATTGCCTTTTGGCGAGCAATTCTTCTGCTCTGTTTCCTACCTGGTTGGTTGTACCATGTCTTTATCCATCTTTTGTAGTTTTTGCGATAATGTACATTTGGAATAACGTTGTTATGACGCATCTCTTTAAATTTCTATTATTTACCTTGTTATATTTTCGAAGTCTTATCTCTATACTTGTATAAGAAACTACGTTACTAATTACTTTCAACAAATTCGAATGACGTCTTATTCCGAATTCAGTATTAGAATAATTTATAGCAAATTATATATTCGACGCCTTATAATTAATAGTATGCAAATATTTTTGACTAGGTAATATTATGTAATAATGAAAAACTTGTCAGTTCCAAAAAAAATTTTCCTGACTTGTATTTTTTTTCTTTTGTGTTGTATAATTAATTAATTAATAATTATTGTTACTATTATTATTATTTTATTATTATTATTATTTTATTATTATTATTATACTAAATTTGGTATTTAAATATATTTATTAATTTTTTTTAGTGACTATCCGTAATTTTTTTTGTTATTTATTATCATTTTTGATTATCATTTATAAACTTTATTGCTCACGAGACAAATTATTCCATTAGCCTTTTATTTATTAAAAATTAATTGACAAAATAATTTAGTTCTTAATTACACTTTTTATTTAATATTTTATTCCCAAATAATATTAAATAAAAGAAAAAAATTATAAGACGTTACCACTTTAGGCGCCGTCTCGAGACGTATTTTTTCTGTAAAAATGTACATAATATAGAAATGGCAAATGATAAATGTATCTATATATATTAAACTGATAAAGGCGAAAAAAATTCGCAAAAATAGTTATATTTAATTTACTATAAAAAATAACGCGAATTGCGTGTTCAAGATATTCTCATTAATAGATAATTCTGAAGAAACCGTAACTTCACGAGAAGTTGAAAATTATCGAGAAGAGAAAGTACATTGCAGTAGTTATATCGAATTATTTATAGTATAACTGAAGAAAATGGAAGCTCGTACAGTTCAGACATTTGGTCGCAAGAAGAATGCAGTTGCAGTTGCATTGTGCAGGGAAGGCAGAGGTTTAGTCCACTTTAATGGTAAACCCTTGGACTTAATACAACCAGAACAACTGAAGGTTAAAGCATTTGAACCGATATTGCTATTAGGAAAGGAAGTTTTTTCTGGTGTAGATATTAGAATTCGTGTTTCAGGTGGTGGTTATACATCACAAGTATTTGCTATTCGCCAAGCTTTGGCAAAAGCAATTATTGCATACACGCAAAGATTCGTAGATGAAGCGACTAAACAAGAAATAAGAGATATTCTCGTATCATATGACCGTTCATTGGTTATTGCTGATCCAAGGAGATGCGAACCAAAGAAATTCGGTGGACCAGGTGCCCGTGCTCGTATTCAAAAGTCATATCGTTAGAGGTTATTTGTATATAATTAGCATTTATTTAACAAATAAATTTAATTATTTGAATCTATTGGATCAAAAACGGATCTTTTGTTTCACTATTTAGATAATATATAACTATTATTTTTGTTTCAAAATGCAAATAATTATCTTGTAAGCAATAATACGTTGTAGGAACTACAATGACTGCCATATAGATTAAAATGAAATACTATTGTTAAGTATAATATCAATTTTTTCCTCGTTAATTAGTTCTGTGTCTATTATATTAATGACAATATTCAACGAATGACTTCTAATTGTTGTAATGAATTTATATGATTCGTGATGCAAAAATTAAATATTACATTTATATTGACAATATTATAGTGAGTTCTATTTTGTTGTTATCACGATCTGAGCCATTTTTTTATCTATTTCATGTTATCAAGGTCAGATCACGTAATTCATTCATCTAGAGATACGATTGCAGTTTGTATCTGCATTTAATGGTATACTTTTACCATTCTCATACTAACCCGATAATTTATTATCTTAATAGTTTAGATATAACTTTTTTTTAATGTGAACAAATATATATAGCATGAAAAAAGAACAAAACATTAGTTGAAAACTACATGTTATATTTAACTAATACCTAATAATTTACATTTATTTTAAATTGTTAGTATATGAATGCGTCCATTAAAGTTAGCCAGTAGCATCATGCAGTGAATTTAAAAAATCTTGACATGTAATTTCATTTGATTCATTGTTATTCATATTAACCTCATTATTCAAACAATTCTTAGCTTTGTGTTCAACCAATTCTAAAGCAAATAACAATCTTTTAATAGGTACTGGATATTTTAAAGTAAAAGATATTTTTTGTAATGTTTCATTTGAAATCAAGCAATCAGATTGGTAGTGATCAATTACCCTTGGAATGTCATGTGGTTCAACAGGAGGAACTCTAATTGATACATTAAATATATCAGCCAATCCAGATGAATGAATAAATTCATATTCAGATGTTGTTGCTATGATAAATAACTTTCTATCTTTAGGTGCATTATTTTTTATTAAGACCATAATAGTTTGTAATACAATATTCGAAAATCTTGGTCCAATTGCAGTATAATCCATAATTCTTTCAATATCATCTAGTATTATACATGAAAGATTACTCTTGTACGCATCATTAAATGATTTTCTAAGCTCCAAGGATTTGATGTTCTCACTCATTCCAACGAAATGGAACGGAGTTTGTAACTTGGATAGTGGAAAATCTCCGCTATTTGAAACGTATGCTGCCAATGCAGATTTACCTGTTCCTTTCTCACCATATAGTAGAACAGATAATGTACTTAAATGTTCATCTGTTTTTATTTGCTGTGAAAGACGTTTTAGTAAGTCTATTATTTTATTGAATTCATCACCTAAAGATATAATACCACGTGGGAACAGTGTTTTTAATTCATCTTCATTTGTACCAAATGCAGGTTGTACCTCATCCAATGCTAATTTAAAATCGTGACGACACACTTGAACATGTTCAGCATCTATTGGTTTCGTCATATCATTCATATCAATATGTCTTTGAAATGCAAAAGATGTAGCCGATCTAACTAAACCTTCTAACTCTGCCCCTGAGAAATTTGTTGATTCATCCGCCAATTCATTAAGATTAACGTCTGATTTTAATCTTGAACTTTCTCTCATTTGTTTAGTATGTATTTCCAATATTTCAAGTCTACCAGAGCTGTCTGGTAATCCTATTTCTATTTGAACCTCGAATCTTCCTGGTCTTAATAATGCATCGTCAATTAAATCTAGTCTATTTGTCATACCTATTAATAATATATTATTTATGCTATTTACGCCATCTATTTTACTTAATAATTGATTCACAACACTATCACCAACACCTGATGAGTTACTTGAAGATACGCCTCTACTTTTGCATATTGCATCCAATTCATCTAATATTATAATATGTAATGATGAAAAATCACCTTTCTGTCTGTACTCTTCCTCTGCCTCTTTAAATAGATTTCTTATGTTTTCTTCACTTTGCCCTACATATTTATTCAATATTTCGGGTCCATTTACTATCTTAGGTTCTCTCGCCTTTAAAACCTTAGCTATCTGTCTAGCTATTAGTGTTTTACCAGTACCTGGTGGACCATGTAATATTAAACCTTTTACATGTTGTATTCCCAACTCCTTAAGTAATTTTGGAGGTATAACTCTACTTGCAAAAGCTCTTCTAAATATAACTGAAAATTCTTCATTCAAACCACCTATTCCTATATCTTTAAAATTAAAGTGATGCCTAAATAATGTAGGAACACTCCTATGATCATTATGAAACCTAATTATTCCTGATTTTGAACTAGTTAACTCAATATTCGTTGAGTCTAGCACAAGAAAATGTCCATTTTCACTTTTTTTTGAACTATTATCAACTAGTAACTTATCCAAAGATATTATTTCTTTTACTATTAACAATAGTAATAAGTTTTCTTCTTTATAATAATATGATATCTTCTGTCCTGTAACTAATACATTATTTCTAAGTAAATATATTATCCCTGGTATAAGTTTACTTTCCTCAAGAATCACTTGTTTACTTGAATTTACAAACATATCTACCTCAAATAATACTGTACCTGCTATTTTTTTGGCAGAACTATTACTTATATTTTTATAATCTAAAGATTCATATCCACTTACTACCTCAACTAATACTTTTTCTCTAGACTCTATCAATGCATATTGACGATGTAACTTGTTTAATGCTATCTCACCAAATACAACTCTATCGTCTACCTTAATATTTAATATCAGATTTTTTATTTTTAAACGTATCACCCCATCTTTTTCTTTTACAGAAAGATAACTTTCTATTGAACTATATGTATCAGAATTCACGTAAGCATTATTAGTGAATGCTAATTCTTGTGCTGGTAAATTGCAAGATACCAAACTAAATGACATTATTCATATATAAATATATAATTTCTAAATCTGCTCTATATTACAATAATTCTCTTTTTACTTTTTTACCCACATATTTTGCATTTAATCATTGCCGCTGCTTATGGCCCGCTGTTATATTTTGATAAAATGTCAAAAAGAATGTTTATTGATGAAAAAAAAGGCAATGCAACAGTATCCATGAATTTTTGTTTCATACTTTGATAAAGAAGCCGCATAAATACTGTTATTTATTACATCAAATGAAGCATGCTTTACACATTTGAAGGTTCAGCAACAAAAATAGAGAGACTATTGGGAGAAAACGAACACATTAATGAATGCTATAAAGACTGCAAATTAAAAGTAATATCTAAAGGTGATATTAAAGAAGTAATAAACAAATGCGATGTACTAGTAACTGAATTAAGAATATTATTTATTGTTAATAGTGAATACAATGCTTTTAATTTAAAAGTGCCAACAAAGTTCAGTGATTGTAGATTCATTTACATTTCAAATATAGTCGTAAATGCAATATATACACCTGAGTCTGATTCAGATGAAGGTGAGTATTTTTATATACAGTTAGGTGGGGTAGATGTAGAAGAAACATTTGATGATGATTATGATGACAATGATAATTTTGAGTTAATTGAAATTAATATAATCCCTAACTCATTAAAAGATAAAAATATTATACATTCAATGTTTAATTTTATTTCAGAAACAGTTGCATATAATGAACAACTTGAAAATAAGGAGGTTGACTCTCTTTCTGCGGGAGAAGAGTTGTTTGATATGAACTATTTAAGCCAAAGTTAATTCTTTTATTTCAGCATTGACAACAATTTAGCTTCACTTGTTGCTAATTTATTTTTTTTTAAATCTATCTGTGATTGTTTTAAAATATTTAGATTATCAAATAATTTTCTCCATAAGTAATATTGCCAGTACAATTAGCCGAGAGAAAAAGAGACGAAATGATAAAATGCATAAGCACAAAACAGACAACAAAATCCATTGTTAATATAACTAATTAGTCATTAAGGAAAACTAGTCTATGCATTAATGTAATTATTAATACTACTTACCTAAACATACCATTAATGGTTATTCGTACTTAGGCGGGCTGATCTTCAAAGAAGGTTCATGCAAAAATGTTAATTATTAATTGATTATAGTGAACAAATTCATAAGAGAATATTTTTTTTATTTTATTTCTTGATCTAAATTTATATTTTAGTACGATTTATTTACCTTCAAAGTTCTTGTTTCATTTTATCCATTTTTAAAGGATAATAGTCACTTAAATCAATCAATTGTTCAGTTCAAGATCTTTTATAAAAATAGTGGGGTTCAGTTAAAAGTAAGTGGCTACTTGCATCTCAACATAAAAAAAGTGGTAATAGGAGTAATAACAGTATGTGTACTTTATCATAATATTCACTTATGTTAATAGTTTCAAATAAAAGATATAAATATCAAACAAAAAAATAAATTCTGTAATATAAATAGATCCTGGTAATTGAACGGCGAAAAAAAATGAGAAAAAAAAACAGATTTAACGCCTTGTTTTATTTTAACCTAAAAAAATTGATTTTATTCATAACATTTATAATTTTATTAACTGGAATTCAATTTGATGATAGTGTGCAGGTGAATCAAAAATATCTAGATGTGAAATATGAAACAATATACGATGACGGTACTTCTAATAGTCAATATCCTCCCACTGATAATTCTTTATCTAGCGAAGAATCAGCTCAATTCAGCACAAATGAGAAAAATAAAGAAAAAAAAAGAAAAAAAAATCTTGGTTTCGTAGAATACGGCGTAAATGAGATGGATTATAGAAGACAAGAATCAAAAAATCCAAAAGTTGTATATCCAAATAGTTATTTTTCGCTGAGAGGAGCTGAAATTCACTCAATGTCCGATGTAGATTTAAGTGGATTATTTGATTTAAGTGAGTACAATAATAATAAAAGGATAGCAGAAAAGTATAAATTGATAAATGAATTCGATGAATTTGTTCCACGTAAATATAAATATGCAATTGGTGCAACAAAAAGAGATAGATACTACGATATTAAAAAGACTTCAGAAAAGAAGTTAGTATTATTAATTACTCCGAAGAACTTTTTTGCAGATAAAAATGGTAAATTAGTACTTCTTCCAAGCCTCGCACTAAAAACAAAATCTAATTCAAAAGTGTCAACTCTTCTTGCAAAAATAGAACAAATAATGAATAAAGCATATCCAAGTTTTAGTATTGAAAGAGTTCGTCATTTGAGATCCAAAATAATATTAGATAAAAATGTTTCTAATTTTAAGATTTCAGACTTAAAAATAAAAAATGGTGATGAGCTTAGTGTAACATTCAAAGATATGCCTGAATTTTTAGAAGATAACCAACTTCCTTCAATTAAAATTGAAAATGATAATGGTAGAAATGTGGATGAATTGTTTGACATAGAAGACGAGCTGCCTTTAACTCCAGTTGGTGCAATTGAATCTGATGATTTTGAGTCTCAAGAAGGATTTACAGACTATAATACTCCAATTACAAGTATTAAAAATTATGAATTATTAACCAATAATGGTACAGTAATTACTAACGAAATTTCTGATGTGAAAACGAGTCAACTTTCAAATAAAACTTATGAGAGTATAAGTGATGATTTTATTGATAATGAACTTATAAATGATTCACTTGAAAAATATGAGTATACTTCAAATGTTGGTGATAAACTAAGGTTGATCAATAGTGACATTGAGTTATATAAAGATGAAATTGATTCGGAAAGAGCAGTTGAGCCTGAAAAAATTATATCAAATGATGAAATTGTAACATTTGCCCCAAAGGATGATAGCTTTAAATGTAATTATGAAATTTACTTCAAATCAAATAAAGATGACGACGAAATGGGATTTAAAGTTGTTGAAATAGATAGAATTATTTCAGGAAACAATAATAAAACTACAAATATTAGTTCAAAAAATAACGCTATATCAGAAAAAATAGAAACTATTGAGTTAGATAATTGCGTGATTGGAAGTTTGGTGAAAGGTGTTAAAGATAAAGCGATTAATATTAATAAAGACTATTTATTGATTGGTCTAAAACATTATGGAACAGATATAAATTTATTGGATTATATAAAAACACCCGAAAAATCATTATTTGATATTGGAATTAAGCCAGGTGATAGATTTGAAGCACAATTGAAGGAAAATATAAAAGAAGATAAATTGTGCGATTATGACATCTCAATTACTGAGCTTGACTCGGATTTAAGTACGAATAAGACTTCAGTGAAATTAATACCTAGTAACAATACAACGTCTTTATTGATTTATGTTGAAACCAATTTGGGTAAACCAAATAAAATAGAACATCATACTATAAAACAAAAAGTTGCACTGGATGATGTAAAGAATATTGACTTAACCTCAGGTTTGGAAAAAAAAATAGGTGGTAGCAAAATATTAAAACCAGTTAGCGTAAATGCCCTTATGCATACTCCTATTTATTTATTAATTAAAAAGCTAAAATATGATATGAATATAGATAAACAAACTGATGGAATATTTATATGTGGAGAGAAAATAATTAATACAAAAAGTGAAGTTCCAATATCAGTATTAAGTGGTATTTGCGTATTACGCTTCAATATATAATTTTTTTCTTAAATATATTTTAAAAATATTTTAATATAGTGTTAACTATCATTTTAGAAAATTTTAGTGATTATTTATGTATTGTTTATTTGAATTGTATAGTGCTATTTACTATTTCAAGTGAAATAAAGTAGGTAAAAAAAGCGTTTAAATAATCGTTTATTAAAGATATATATTAAAGTATTAAAGTTTTAGTACATTTAAAATTCCAGTATTTATCCTCCACATAAAAGGTTCATACAATCATAATAACCTATAGAACATCCGTATCTTTTGCATCCTGAAATGCAAAACTCTTTTGATAATTGTTCACATTCGCTCATACAAGCAACTGGTAAATTTGATATTCCAGCAATTGTTGGCCTGTTTATATTACATTCTCTTCCACATGTTCTTATAAAATACATACTTATAGTTAATGCACAAGGGCTATTTTCCTGGAAATTAAAGTCAGGAATACTATTTCCGGATGATATTAAGGACAATGGTGTTGGGAGAAAATTTATATTAAATTGTAAGTTTCTTTTTAAGTCATTTTTTTCGTAATAATCAACATATAATGCACATGATGAGATTAATAGATTCAATGAATTATCCTTATTTTCATTCAATATTCTATTATTTGAGCATAATTTGTCATTGTATTCGACTATTTCATTGCTCTTGTCATTATAGTTGATTTTTTCAGAGTTCGAACACAAAATTCTTAGTTCGATATACGAAATTAGTGAATGACAACAGTTCTGATATTTATTTAGTTATATATTTATTCAAGTTTTTAATAGATATTTAAATTGCTTACAGGATATGGTTTTAATTTTAATTCTGGAATCTCTAATTGTTGGCACCTCCTTTCAATATATTGTAATGTTGAGTTCATCAATAGTTCATTTGCATTCTTTAAAACAAATTTATTAATTATTGTTTTTAGTAATATTTTGACTTTTAATAATTTTATTTCAAATTAACGTTTTCACAAAACACTTACTGTTTTAAATGTATCATTTTTATTTAAATATGTTTCAAGTGTATTATTATCGCCTGTTTAATCATTTTAGACATGAAAATGTCATAGGTGATGAAAATTAAATTTTTATAATATTCCAATATCAAATTACGAATAAAATAATTAATTAATTGAAAAATTACAACTCATTTACCTTTATTTGTGAAATAAACACATTTTACTTGCTTCAAAATGCTATTAAAGAAAATAAATAAATAAAATAATATCATTTAACAAACAAATTAATTAAAGTATAAAAAAAATAATAAAATAAAGTAATATTCTCAACAATAGTAATATATGTTTATGAACACCTGTTGAATAATCTTTTATTACGATTTTACTTTTTGATTATGACAATAATTACATGCAAATTATATTTAAAATGGTATTTTTGGAGTACATGTATTCATGCAAATTTATAAATAATCATAGCATGAGTTTAGCTGTTATAAAAATTTAGAAATGTAGTAATTTAGAAATTAACATTTTGCATTAGCAAAGTTTGATTATACCAAAAATAAAATACAGACATTAAATTTTAACTTTCGTTATATTTTAAAATAACTAAGGTATTATTTATTTACTAATTTAAAGTTTAAAAATAATAATATTAATTTAAAATGATCTTTACATTAAAAAAATAATGATTTACATAAATTTGTTGTCTTTTTGTTTGGTTTTATCAATAAAATTTACCTATTTACTTGTTTCATCGCAAAGTAATAAACTAATTACAACAGAAAAGAATACAATTCATCCTAAAAACAATAATTTAAATCTTGAACTGATTGTAAGTAATATTAATTCTACTTTTTTTCCTATTATTGATTAAATAATTTAATAATAAAAAGTCAAAGCAAAGTTTATTCGAATTAAATGAAATATTAGAAGCGGAACAAAATTGTTTGAATAAATTAAATAATAACGATGAAAATAAATACAGCAATTTAAGTTGTTGTTCATCGGTGATAGCTATTTATGAAAATAAAGAAATATGTGATAAGCGTTTATTATATGAAAACAGCATTTTAAATAAGGATCAAGTACAAAATCGTCGGATTTTAGAAATGAGAGCATACTATAACAACTTTTGTAATAAGAGAGACTATATCTCTTTAATATACAATAATATAACTACAAATGATTATTATAACTGTATTAAATACAATGAATTAAGAGCAGAAAAAACAATTGATTATCTATATTATCAAGATGAGGAGGTATTAACCATTAAAAATAGAATTTTGCAACTAAATGGTTTTTTGAATCATTTTAGCATACCAAGTGCTTCCACACATATAATGTCACAGTCGATTTCAACTCAAGGTTCATTTCTACATCAAGAAGTTGGACCAAGTTGCTCACCTTTATTTTCACTCATTTTTGTAAGAGTATGCAATACAATTTGTAATTCTCATCATAATTCGTCATCAGGAAGAAACTCAATCCCATTGTTTTGTATTAGAGAATGTCAACAATTTTCAAAATATGCTTGTTTACGTGGGTGCAGAAAATATGGTTGCAAAGTTGATTTATATACATGTATGGAGTTAATGTGTCAATAACTAAAAGTATTAGACAAATATTGTGGGCAATTATTCACTAGAGAAATTACACATTTGATATGTACATAATTCATATGAAATGTTACATTCAAAATAATCACACCCTTGAATACATATATTTTTTGCAAAATTATTACATGAAGGAAAACATGACCTTGGAAAAATTTCTTCTTTAACTGAAAATATTGAATTATCTGTGCACAATTTCTCGCATATTTTTATGAAATGTAATGATAAAATAGAGTTACAAACATCCCATGTATTATATAGATTTGATATTGAATTTTCATTATTTTGTTCATTTAATAAAGTCGTTTTCATTGGTGGAAGTCTGATATAAGATCCAAAACCTGATTTAATTTGCAATTTTCTGTTATTATTTAAACTAATATTATTAATAATATTGTCGTCATTTTTGGTATTATTGCTTGTATTGGTATTGAAATTAGCATTAACAATACTTGTACCTTTGATACTAATTATATTATTGCACGTGTCATAAAATTTGTACTTGTTTGAATCCCATCCTGTTAATCTCAAACATTCATCCTCAAAATTTTTGATATATAAAAATATTTCATCATTATTTTTATGCTCAATTAACTCAGTTTTATTTGTATTCGTATTTACCAATTCATCATTGTTATTTCCTACATCAACAATACATATTCTACTCCCAATTTTTGGTATTTTTATATCAAAACAATGATTCTAATATTTTAATACTTAACTAATCTTAAAATTACTCTAACTTACTTTTGTTTTACTATTTGTATTTATTAAAATGTGGTTTATTCTGTTGCTATTATCATTATTAATAACTGATTGTTTTTCATATGAAAACTCTTCCACATGTTCTTCACATTTCATTAAATGCAAATTTAAATAATTTGATATTAATAAAATGACATATAAACTATTTATACGGAACTTTCGTGTAAGCATTACATATATCTTTTTTTTAAATAAGATGACAAATGTAGCACTAACATAATAATATATTCACATGTGAACAATTTTAATTAATTTTTACTACCTGTGTTATGTTTAATACAAATTTATGCATGCAAATAATTTTATTATAATTTTCATACTTTATAAATGTCGAGGTTCTCTTTTAGTGATAAAAAAACATTCGTTAAAATTTTTTCTAAATTTTAAAGAATTAATGTTGTTTGTTAATTTCTGGAGACATGTTTTTAGTGGTTTGTAAGAATAAAAATAGTAGGAATGAACCAGATCTAAATTATAAATATAATTCTGCAACATTAACTGTCATATAGTGGCGTTCGGCAATATAAAACGTTATTGCAAAGTGGAATACGTACATTCAATAAACATTAGTATAAGGTTTCAACATTAATTAATTAAAATTAAGAGCTAGATTCAATGTGTCATCTGGCGTATTTAGAAAACAAAAAATAATAATATATATAACACATTAGTATGAAGGAATTTCCAGCGCAAATTTGCTGATATAACATAATGTAACTCAGACTACAAATGGTGAATTAGTAATAGACATAAAAAAATAAGTATATAAATACATGTTTATATTCGAGATCATAAAAAAAAATATTCACATAATAAATAAATAGATATATATATACAAATATAAATATAAATATATATAAATATATATATTTACATTTATATTTATATTTATATATTATTTAAAATTTAATTATTCAATAATAATTATGGTATATAATTCGAGTTTAGATGGGTAATAACATAAATAGGCGGGCAGAGTAAATACAATTTGCATTTACAACAGAGGTTATAAGTCATTTGTAATAGTGATTTATTAATAATACGATAATTAACTATCTTCAATTAATTATTATCACCAATAAATGTATTTGACATTATTTTGTTATAATAGAATTTAGAGTATGAAATGTTTACTCTAAATCTAATAAACATTTTCAAGTAGTTATTGAACTAATGACAGCATCTTTTCTTTTTATCTGATTCATATCTTATTTTCTTTAAATTATTATTTGATCTTCAGTATACACCATTTTACTTTAATGTTAATTATAATAAAAATCACTTTTTTAAGATATTTTTACCAACCTGTCATACTTGTAGAGCTGAAAGGTTGCATTTGTTGTTGAGCAGATGGAGAAGGACCGCCGCCAACAGACGTCGGGCCAGATGCCCTATAAGCTGCCATTTCAGCGAGATATTTCTGTTTAAATTCTTGTGCCTTTCTTTCCCATGGTCCTTTTTCTTGTTCTGGCAAACTATTCCACATTTCCGCTAAATCTTTCATTTGAAGTGCTCTATTTGGGTCATTCTCTCTTACTTTTTGTCTAATATGTTCACACCATAGTGTATAAGCTGTATGAGGTCTCTTTGGTTTGTTTGGATCCTCGGGAGCTCTTATTGATCGCTTCGATTTTTGCTGCAAAAGTATTCTGGGCTTCCACATTTTTCCAGTACGAGCAGCCACATTACTTGCTAAATCAACGAAAAAATCGGCAAATTCACATAATATATCAACTATTATAGCGTCTGAATTGTTAGAAGAACCTACTCCGGATGGCATAGATCCTGGTGGTTGAGGAACTGATAATCCAGATAATCCTCCCGGAAGGTTAATCTGGTTTGACATTCTTGGAAATACAGATTTAATCTATCCGCCTTTTTTTTCTTTCCTGAATAAATATCAACCCTATCTTTTTTTAATGATAACTTTCTCCTACTATTATAAATAAGTGGCAGCTCCAAAATAAGGAGGAGCTTAAACCTGAGTCAACTCAAGTTCAGAACCTTAATATATGCAAAGTAATTTTTAAAAGTCTTTAAATGACCGTACCGGAATTATATGTTTATTTAGGTACTTAGCTGCAATATGTACTAAATAGACAAAGGTAGCTATCCAAAGACACTTGAGGATGTAGATAGATATAAGTTAAATTAACCCGCCTATTTGTAGACACTACTGACTATAAATTAGCTTATTGATTAATTATGAATATATAAATTAATTCCACACATTTCAGCCAGTCAATTAGAATATTTTTTATTTAAGCCGTTGGAAGTATTAGATTATCCTTCGCTAAGCTTAGTTTATTTAGCTTTGAAATATGGCTAATTAACATATTTTATGTTAATATTAAATTGGGCGCCATTTTAAGTGCATGGTAATAATCATTTTTTTAATTAAAACAGAAGAAAGGGTAAAAAAAAGGTACCGGTTAAATACTTCTTACATATTAAAAATACATGCAAAAATGGCAACAATTAAAAATTTAAAAATACATTTATTTGATAATTGCATATGGTTTAATGTGGTTTAATTGTTTTTTTTAGTTAGGTCAACTGATCTCTAAAATAAAATAAATTGTGAAACATATGAAACTAATTATAATAATTCACCCTATTAAAGTGCGGAATGTATTGGGTTTTAGGTATATTTTTAAAGCTATATGTCGAAATAAATTGTGTTAGTAGTTTAAAATACTTTAAACAAGAAATAATACCACTATTTTATTGTTTATTAAATATTTTAACAGAGATCATACTATCGATTTTGGCGCCGAAACCTTGTTTTATTGCTAATTTTGTAAGTTATCTCAAAAAATAACTAAATAAAACGTGGGTTTTTAATTATTTACTATTCATATGTATAGATTATTTAATTTAAACATTCAATTAAGTTTAAAATATCTTTTTTTTGTGTTCACAAGTAACTAGTATTGGTTTTAAGAAATTTATAAATGCAAAATAATAGGCACAACACATTCTTGTCATCAATACTAATATTAATCAAGTCAAAAAAATAAATGTGGGTTATTCCCATGTAATATCAATTAAAAATGTTTTCCATAAAAACAACGAATATTTTATTAGTTTCAATTATCTGTATTTTAAAAAAGTCTTATTGTCAAATGATAAACACAATAAGGAATCCAGAGGGTGGTGAAGGCTATATTTGTATGCTGTCTAGTACAGAAAAAACATTTAATTGTAAAGTATGTAACGTTTCTACATGGAACTATTGGGAAACATGTTCTGAATGTAACGGGAGGATTAAGAGAACAAGAACACTAACAACTATTTCAGGCAGTACTGGCACTTGCCCTGTACAAGCAGTTGAACAAGCTGATTGCTTAACAAACGAGGCGTGCGAAATTTGCAACTATAGTGAATGGTCGGAATGGTCAGCGTGTTCAGATACATATGAAACAGGAACAAAATATAGAACCAGGAATGTAGATTCAAATAATGAATGTATGTTAAACGATGAATTACTTAAATTACATGAGATAGTACCTTGTGGAAATAGTAATTCTATTTGTAATGAATTATTGGAAGGTACTAATGGCCTATATTATAGAGGATGCCAAAAGTACTCCAGAACCGGTCAAAAATGTTTAAATTGGCTAAGTTTAAATTTAGATGCTTTTAATTATTTATCTACATTAGAAAATTCGGGAATAGGCGATCATTCTTTCTGCAGGAATCCTATTTCTAACAATACATTAATTCCGACTATTTGGTGTTATGTTAGTGCAAATCCTTTAACACCGCAGTTATGTGATCCAATACCAACAGATTGTATTGTATCTGAGTGGTCTCAATGGTCTACATGCTCAGTTACTTGTGAAACAGGAAAGTCAACTAGAGAAAGAACAATTATACAGGAAACATTAAATGATGGAGAAGAATGTCCCACAGAACTTTCTCAAGTACAAGATTGTACAGTAGATGTTATTTGCCCAGTTGACTGTGTTTTAGGTTCTTGGACCTACTGGTCTGCTTGTAGTGCAGAATGTGGTGAAGGTAATTCGACTAGGTCAAGGAGTATTATTACTAAACCTAAAGGGACAGGTCAGGTTTGTAAAGAGACCGCACAAAGAAAGTTATGTGAAGGAGAAAATTGTCAATCTTTTTGGAAAAAAAACAAGTATATATTAATTGCTTTTGGTCTTTTGGGTATACTATTGATAGCATCAATAACATATATACTAGTTCCGAGACGGATAACTTCTTAATTAACTAATTCATTATTTGAACACCGTTGGGTAAAAATTAAATATAAAATTTAATAAAAAGAACCATTTAAAAAAAAAAAGTCACGTACCTCACAAGTAACATTTATACGATATATATATTTACTGGATAATTTTGGATAAACAATCAAATTATATATTCATTTCATTGTTTTATTACTTTATATTATTCATCTCAAACTTTATTGTTAGTGTTTAACATAAATCATTTAGTGAAATATTAATAAACAAAGAAATGTACTAAAAATAAAATATTAAGTATAGTACATTTAGCTAAATACAATGATTCACTATACATACTTTCAATATCAATTACATAAACAGACAACAGAATGTTATTCTATTTTTGAAGTGAAAAAAAAAGCTGCAACCAAATTACATTACCACATTTAGTTGTAATTAAATATAATTCATATTTGAAAACACCATTATATTACAATTAATAAATAAGAACAAAATTTAAAACGGTAAAAAAAATTGTGTATACACTATCACCTTAACATAATTCAAAATAATCACGATTAAGTGTATTCATTTAAGTATTATTGCGGTCTCATTTATAAGTGTACAAAAAAATATACCATTAATACTACAATACATGTATTGTGGTAGGCGGGTTAGAGTATAATTTTACCTGGAGCGGGTGAAGATCTATATACTTTAGTGTACTATATCAATTTATTGAGCAAGAACAATTATTAAATGTAAACTAGTTTATTTTTTTAATAATTAAGAGGGAAGCAGGAACAAAACAAGGTGTAACATACAAAGCAATTTCTTAAGTATAGATAACAAATAAATAAATATAAACATAAATATAAATATATAAATATATATTTATTTATTTACTTATTTATTTATATATTAAATATATATTTATATTAATAAATAATAATTAGCAATAATAAATATAGAGCTAATTATATGAATGCATATATTACTTATTTAATAAAATATATTTGTGCTTGACTGGCAGTTATTTAAATTTAACTTCAAGTATTAATAATATCAATTGTACATTTCGAGATAAAATATAAAGTAACTCAGGTGGAAATTCAAGAGTTTTTTTTAATAAATCGTTCATTTTTTTTCTTAACTCTTCAATATATAATTACGCAATTGAGACGAAAGTAAATCTTAAAATAACAAACCAAATAACTTTAATAACGGGACAAGAACATCAAGCGAAAATTGTTAATAATGAGGTTTAGACTATTTACATTATCAGCTTTATTGTTCGGTTTATTATATGGTTTATTATCCGTTTCATGCTCGTCTAACTTGAGGTCGGTAGCACTTGGTGATGCATTGACTGTAGATCCCGAATTGTTTGGAGGACATTCTGTCAGGAAGGTGGAAATTAGATCACCCATTTCGGGTATTTTGAAAACGGTAAATATTTCATCTACAGGTTACTATTCGGCTGGAACTGCATTTGTCGTAACGGCGACTGAAAATCAATATTATAAGAGTGCAATAACTGCAAATGGAAAGAGTGTCTCAGTAAAGAGAGTTGTGGAATCGGGAAGAAATGTATATATACAAATATTCAGAGAATGTTATGTTGTATTCCACACAAGTAAGAATCCAGGAGATGCTGTTCGCCAATTTGATTTATTAGCCATATCATATGTAAAAAGGACTCAACCAGGCGAGTCACCTATTGTGCAAAAACTTCCGAGATCCATTCCTACTACCCCAATTACTTTATCGTCACCTTCATCTACAACAGACGAAGTTGCAGAGGAGCGCGATTTAGATGGAACAGTAGAATCCAAAGAAACGGAATTGACAGATGATAACACATCAAGTGCAGATAATACTCCTCAAGATCAAGAAGATGATGGATCATTTGAAGCGACTTCAAGTGGAATTGAATCTTCGGAGGCTGAAGCTATGCATGAAGTGCAAGATCAAGTTTCACTCACTTCAAGCCAACTGAGTAATGATCAAGTATCTGTTGAAGATGGTCAAACATCCGAATTATTAACTGAAAATCAGGATTTAGATCAAATTCCTGAAAAAACAGAAATTATTGCGTCTGATATTTCTACTAATGAAACGCAGGACTCTTTTAATAGAGGTCTTTCTGAAGTATCTGATTTTGTTTCAGATTCAGAAGATTCATCTAGATCATCAAGCACAACGAGCAACTCGGAGAACAATGATGCTACGATCGGATCTATTGAGATATTAGATTCAACAGCAGGCATTTCTGTTGATGATGGTGCTGGTATCGATGCTACTAATATGGCTGAAGGAGTGCCACTTGGAACTGAAACAACATTAGTTGATATATCAGAATCATCTGTAAGTGTTCCTGAAAAGAGGGATCAATCTACTCAAACTGAGGATTTTGATCCTACTATTACTGCAGTTGAAGAGGCGATGACAATAACTACATTATCAACATCTATTCCAGTTGAGGACAAATCAACCGAATCAGATTCTGAAGTATCCTCTGAAGTTGAATCTCAAACAGCTGAGTCCGGCAGCAACGCAGTTGGTACTGAACCTTCCACAGATGTTACTACTATTGTTACCGAAACTACGTCAGAATCTGCAATGTCGTCTCCTATTCCTTCAGAAGTTGAGGAAGAAGAAGCATCTGGAATCCCAGAGAAACCGATAATTGATGGTGGTGTGGATGAACAGAAGGTTGATGAATTTGATGGATTGGATACTGACTCCTCTGCAGGTGGTGTTGGTTCTGCAGATGGCGAAAAAGATGAATCTGATGGTTCTTTGAATTCTGCTGGTAGAGTAATTGCTTCAGATATTGATAATAGTGGTTCTAATAGTGAACAATAAAAATATCTTAAGTATTAGATGTTTTAGGTAAAGATATTAATGAGGCAGAAAGAACATTTCCACCGTTCCTCATATGTTATTAAGTGTTGAAAGGTGGTTTATTTGTACGCTGAAGAGATGATACTTTTATTTTATACTTGTTTTTTAACAAATTAGATTTTAATAGTGTATTAAACGATGTGGGATATTTGATTATATTAAAATCTGGAAACTTCGCTTAAAATAGTCAATTCCGGTTCACCTTTTAATTTATTTGAATGATTTATAAGTGATAACTCATCATTATGTATATAGTTACATCTCTAGTTCGGCATGTGACTATGAATATTCATTATTAGAGATTTAGATAGAAAGGCCATACCTCTCTTTTATTGAAGTTTACTTTAAACAATTGCCTGTAACAGTTTAAACAGGTGATGTAAAAGTGAGACTAACAGTAGTGGATTGAATACAATATTTTTATGTAAGATAAAATGATAAATATTTAATAAAGAAGTAATTAATGATCACTTGAATATAAGTTGTAGATATATGACTTTCTTAAGGTCTATTCACTCTTATCTTTAAAAGAATATATAGTTGTGCACAAACAGGTTGAACATGAACAATGTTATTACTCATTTATTGTTATTTTGTTTACTATGTGTTCTCTTATTTTTATTAATTTTTACTATTTTCTTTGAATTTATGTACTCGAAATAAGTAAATAAACTAATCGAGGTACAATGTGTATTGAATAGTTTAGGGTTTTGCGAACTGTCGTTGATGCGTAATATTCAAATTCAACTTTTCTAAACATAATGGCAACAATAGTGCCATGAGGACTTGTTAGCAGAAACAATCGATAACTACCTTAATAATTGTGTTTGTTTATGAGGTTTGACTTAAAATTTTTTTCGTACTTGCTAAATATAAATTAGGGAAAGAAAATATTCTAATACAGTATATTCATTCAAAATAAATTTCAATATGGCTTAGTTTTTAAATAGTTTATATTTTTCTTACTTTTATTGAGTTTCATCTTGCTTGAATATTAAGTATAGTTACTGTATAAATTTACATTTAAATTCACCAAGTCACTGATATTTTTGGTTCAGTTATTAAAATGAAGCGTTATATTTTAAGAATGCAAATAAATGTAATGATATAAATATCTAGTTATATGTATAATTATGAATCATGTAATTTTGAATAATATATTTAGATAATTAAAAAAAACATTTTTATTATTGACGTGCTCACAATTTTGAATGTATTTGCTTATAATTACAATAGATATATTTATGTTGGCATCATTGAAGCAAAATATATCTGAATAAATATTTCATACATTAACTTTTATGTAAAGATATTATCAGTTCATTTGTTTCACATTTCACTTATTTGGTTTATTTTACTATATATTAACAATTCCTCTTTGTATTTTATGTTCTCAAGTGCTATAATAAATAGTAATTTGAGGTTTTAAATATTAAATGGATTTTTAATTAGTAAATATAAAGTTAGTATTAACAAAAATAATGATATTCGTTAATGCATGTAATTTGTCTTTTTTAATACAGATAAATTATTTTAAACATTTAAGTTGTAAATTGTTTTCTTAGAAACAATCAAAGGTCTCTTTAAATCATTAACTAAGTAAATGTACTTCATATTGAATATTTAGCTTATTATTGTGGTCAATTTTTTAATTTATTTTATTCACATAATTTTGTTTTGATTTTTTTATCCTGTAAATTTAACACTTATACCCTCATTGGCCCAGAAAAGACGTAAGTTTTAATTAAATAAATAATTAAAAAATACAAGTTTTTAATTAGGTTAGAATATATAAATTTATACAAAAAAAAGAAATGATTTCTAAAAGTAACAAAAGTGAAAATATTCGTTGTGAATTTACGGATTGGCTTAGAAGTGTAGCATGCATACTTGTTTTATCAGTACATTGTATGGTAGCAGTTCAAAGAATATTAATACTGAATGAGTTAGATAAAGAAATATCCTATAACTATTTGTTAATTTTATTACACCATGGTATGCCTGTTTTCTTTTATGCATCAGGAAGAGCATCATATTACTCAACGGGGAATTATAACTCATCAGGTAGGTTGTTTTGCATTAAATTTATTTATACAGTATTTACACTGCTAACTTTTTTTTTTTTTAATTAAACCTATAAATAAATAGAGAGTATTTTTGGTTATATAAATAAAAAAGTAATGAGACTGATAGTGCCGACAATAATAGGTTATTTTACAGTAGTTGCAGGAGCAGCTTATATAGGTTCAGAATGGCGTCCATGTGCACCTAAAAGACCATACTACTCACTATTTGATTTTTATTTAAGGTTTTTTTCTGAATTTAAGTGTTCTGGATTTGAATGGTTATGGACATTACCTATGGTGTTTATACTAACAATAGTAAATAGGCCTATAACATTATTATTAAGAAACATTTGTGAGAATAATAGAAATGGTAGAGAAAATATCAATGCTAATAATATTTCATTAAGTGTATTATTTCTATTTGGATTACTATTTTCATTTCATATATTGTTTAGCTTTCCTTTTAAATATGTATTATTGCCAATATTATTATGTTATTTATTTATGATTGTAATAATTAAATATATATCAAAAAAAGTACACTCGATAAATAATTCATTCATTACAAGTTTTGTTGCATACATTCCATTATACCTCACAAGTTGTTATATTGGTCTAAAATTGGACTATATTATTGACATTATTGTCAATAATAATAGCCATCATGGTAATTTAGGCATAATAATTAGTGGTATTAAATTAGTTGATGAAGAACAGCCACTAAGATTACTGTTAGCAATGGTATTTTATAATATATTCTATTTAGCTGGATTTTTAGACAATTTGCTCGATGTTGACAAAGAAAATAGTAGGAATAGTGTATTAAATAACATTGTACCAATAAAGATAGTTTTGTTAATCTCAATGAATGCATTGTCATTTCCAAGCAATAAATCACTTGTATCTTATATATGGGCTTACCCATATTATTCTGGTGGTATTACAACATGTATATTTATCATTGGAACATGGGTTTGGCTTGAATTATTTAGAATAGCAGGCACATGTGTGTTTGCTAATACGGAAATACCTAAAAAAATACAACGACATTTTTCTCAAAGTGGCATTGTCATATATATTACGCATGCTGTTTGGCTTGAGTTTGTAATTAAATATATTCTTGTTTATTTTTTAAATCCACAAAGTCCTTTTTCACTATATGACGGGAAATCCATTTCGGTTTTTAACTACGTATTTCCTGGTTTTGGAATGTTATCTTCTTGGGTATTTTTAATGGTTTCAACACTAATTTTAAGTCTGCTAACATATGCCTTTATCATCAAATTTAAAACAGTTGGCTTATTTTTTGGAGTATCATTAATTGAATCTAATAAATTAAAAAAAAAAAGATGATAAGTTAAGGTTATTATATTGTTTTATTTTAAATAAATTTATATACGTTTGCATAACAAACTTATAACTTTCGTTTCTTATTTTTCTTTTTTTCTGTCTTGTCATGACAAAATTAACCCACAATAAAAAAAAGATTACAAATATGAATAATTCTTCCGAATTCACATACATAAGAGGTAATACTAATCTATATTAGGTTCTTTAGTTCCAGCTAATTTAAAATAGTCAACTTGAAATAGACGTTTAAAATCAAAAAAGAGACAACATTACAATTCAATAGTGATAAGAAGTGCGAAAATTGAGATGATGAGGAGATAAACAGCAGATTAAAAAAAATGAAAATAAGAACTCAAACTAAATCAACAAAATAAATGGTAAATTATTTTATTTAATCATCTCAAAGTCTTTTCTAAATTCAAATAAATAAAAATCACTGTACAATAAACGACAATATTAAATCAAAGCAATTCGCTCTGTTTATTAAGATTAATAAATTTAAACAATCGTTACATATTTACGTCATCAAACCTTTTTATCTCTAATTTCTCGACTTTTTCGAATTGTAATTACACAAACATTGGTTTCTTCCTTTATTTAGATATCTAAATCGACAAAGAAAAATTAAAGTTCTTTTTCGTTGTAAGCAACTTTATAATTAATGATCCAAAAAGTTAAAAAGTTAATTTTGAATTAAAGTCCTTCTCTACCAGAAAGGACTCTCAACATGACATCAAATGCATGTAACGCTGCTAGTGTATTCTCTTCATAAACTATAACCTTTAATAGGCTATTGTATCTGTTTAAAACATACAATAAAGAAGTCAAAAACTCCTTAACTAACAATGTTGCACGGTTAACCGATATGTTATAGTTATAAGAAAAATCGAATAAGGGAATATAAATATGTTTTTCTCTATTTGCAACAGCTTTCTCAAATATTTCTTCATAAACATCCTTTAGTGATTTTGAATTGACATTAACAACAAATAGTCTTTGTAATGTTCTTGTCATTGGTATGCTATCCGTAGAATATCTCTGATTCGCAAGTACTGTAACACAACTATTTAAAGATGGATAAGATTGTCCAATACTTCTAAACACAGCATTTATCCCAGTATAACCAGCATCTACAACAGCAACATCACAATTTTCAGGTCCTGGGATAAGACCAGAATTCGCAAGATAAATTTGTCTCGAGACTTCAATATATTTACTTGAATAAAACGACGTAACTGTATTTATCCAATAGTTCATACTGTAAAGTTTTGAACAGTCATAATGTGAAATAGCAGAGATAAAGTCATTAGTATTCATATTATAGAAATGTTGCGGCATTCCAATTTTAACAGGAGCAGGCCTATCCGCATTTCCATTTCCTGTAAATTTAGGTAATGGTGGTCTTTGCGGTGGAACTTTAACCGGTGTAGCAGTAGTGGTAGTAGTAGTAGAACTTCTTCTGGTTAACTTTTTCTTCAAAGTTTTAATTAATGAGGTTTTCTTCATAGGAGTAACGAATTCAGGAATAGCTCCATAACCAATAATTCTACGTAAATCCATCCAGTTTTTATCAATTTCTTTAATTGAAGATGTTACACCACCACAACTTGAATACTCCAAATAGTATGTAGCAAATAATTCAAGTGCAAGGAAAAATAAGGAGGACTCATGTGTATAAAATGTGACATGAATTGAATTTTTTTGTGGACTAGTTAAGTAAAATGCATCCATAGTTATTGCTGCTTGTAATATATATTCTTTATTTCTGTGTTCACTTGTATCCATACTTGTCGATAATAAAGGTGTTAATATAGTAGAACATCTAAATTTAGCAGAAGCTAAAATTTTCTCATATAATACTTTAGTGGATTCAATTCTTGAATTATACAAGAATTTTGTTGTATTTAAACAATATACTCTTGTAACTGTAAATAGATATGGACTTGTAAGATATTGGTTTGGCTTTGAAGTAAAAACCTTAATTTCAGAGCTTCCAACTGATGTACATTCTTTCTCACTAACACCTAGTTTCAATGCCAAATTAACTTGTTCACGAACTGAAACATCTACAACTAAACAACCACATCCATATACAACTGGCGGTTGATCAGTTAATATTAGAGAAAAGTTTCTAGATGTACTTAAACTAGATACTCTTCCGTTAAACATTGATAGAATTAAATCTGATAATGGAGTTGATGCCATGCAATCATTATCATAAGTAAATGTATATGGAGAAGGTGTAACAACTACAGTACCACTTCCTGTCCTAGTTTCACTTGGATAATGAGTTCTTGGTCTTAATAGTGAATAAACATGATATCTTTGTGGTTTTAGCAAACTACTAGATGCCTGTACTGTCATGAAGAATGGCTTAATTTGATCTATTAACACAGCCTGTAATTCTATGCTATTAACAATAATAGTTACATGAACACTATCATTTGTGACCAAAAATTCATTTAAAGCCTCGCCTAAAGAATCTATACAAACTGAAAGTATTTTATCTGAAAAATTCGAATCATTTGACCATAATCCAAATGGCAATATTAATAACTCCGTTAATTTGTTTCTATCTGCATAACTTAATATATTTGTGTATGCCTCTTTAATCAATGCCAGTAATGACGCATAGTCGTTTACTTCTTCTAATGCTTCAGTTAAACTCATATACACTACTTTAGATAATGATGAAAACCACTCGTGTTCATTTTGAATGAACTTTGGGGACCTTATAGTCACTCCTGATTCTTTTCTGTATAGATTTGGTGGTAATCTCATTTCATTCATAATATCAATAAAGTTATACGAATCACTATCCATTACAATCATATCACATGAAAATAAACCAAATGAAAAATCAGTAGATGCAATTGATACCTGAGTTGTAACTGCTGTATATTTGCTTAGATATGGATCTTTTAATTCCGTCAATAATGTATGTAAATTCTTCATTGTTGGACATGCAACACCATCATATTGATTGAAATCTCTTAGTAATGGTACTGTTGGTGAATCAGGTATTTTATATTTAATTCTAGGTGGCACTGGTGGTGGTTTTTTAGAAATAAGTGGTACTTGTCGTAGTTGTTTAGGCCTAGGTGGTACTTGTGGTGGTGATCTACCGATATTTCCCAATGTGTCATCCCTAATTGAATTTTTATAAGTGTTTTGATCTCTTGAAAATGCCAGTGAGAAACCATCCAATACTGCATTATAATTTGAATTTCCAGATACAGGTATAACTATCTGAAATGGACATGATAAATTATTTCCGTATTTTGCCATTAACCAAGTTCTAACTTCGGCTGCCATAACGGAAACTCTAGATGAAAAGTTTCCTGTATCCGATGGTATTACCGGTAATAGTAATGTGTCTAATGAATCCCTAAATGCAGCATCTAATATACCCTTAAATAATGTTGATGGTGGAAAACTTGCTTCAACACAGTAAATACTTTCAATAAATCTTTTGTAATTCTGAACTTGGTTCATCTTAAATATTACTGGGAATGTTGGTGACAATACGGGACATGTCACTCCTGCTGTTTTAAGAATATTATTATAATTCGAGTCCGTTGAATCTACTACCAAAGCATCACATGACGGCGACTTAAAAAATTCTGGATCTGTTGGGTCTGCTAATACTATAGATAAACATTTCGATGATTGAAATGAGCCACCCCTATTTGTCAAATAATCACTCAAGGTATTAAGATTCGTACAATCAAGTGAAAATGCCACTTTTAAATTAAAAATAGATATTAAAATCAATAGTATGCCGGTCCCCATATTTTATTCCTCTTAATATTCAAATGTTCTTATTTAGTAAATATTTATAACTATATTGTTGTGCGAGTAATTCAAAACAATTTCATTAAAAAAAAAAAAAAAACCTTCACCTCATTATAACTTAACATTTAACACTCGTATTTATATTAATACGTTTTAATATTAAAAAATATATACAGTAAATTATTTTTATTATTGCAATACATATCTATTTTATATTATTATTCTTTATGACTAGTATCTTAATTATTTAGGTACCTATGTCAAGACAAGACACACAAACCGCCTTTTTTAAATAAACTTGGGTCTTTTGGGTTTGAGTAGTAGAAAAAGAATACAAATAATAAATGTAATACAGGTTTATAATCATTACAAATAGTGAGCTATTCTATATGTGTATAAGATTTTTTAATTTTTAACAAACAAATTTGTGTGTAGAGATTTCAATAAACATCAATTAGGTCATGGGGTTAAATGAGTGAAAGTATATTCATTATCTTGTATATACTATCACTATTTTTATTATTTAATACGATTCACTTTGTGTGCCTATTACTTATTGTGATATTTTTTTGCTATTCACCTTCAATAAATAATAAATCGAAACTGATTTTATGGTTAAAATTTTGTAGCGGGAATAATCTTTATTTAGATTCCAAGCCACCTTTTTAACTTTGCAGTTTTATTTATTTTTTTTTTCATTGAGCAAAAACAGATATTATTCAGTATTACTTGTAACAATATAACAGACTATCAAGTCTAACTAATAAAAAATAATAAATTCTGTCATATTTATACTAAAAAATGACTATTAAAAGTAATGATGAAAACAAAATAGTAAATAGATTGAAAGAAAATAGAGAAAATAATTTTATATCAAATAAAGACATAAGCCGTGATAATGAGTGTAAACAATGTATAATAATGAAATTCATTAACCCAGTAAATGTTTTAACTTTTATCTTAAGTTTAATTTTTAAAATGTTAGTTTTAATATTTCATTTTTTTTTTAGTCCAAGAATTAATAGAAGATTAGATATGTATCCATATTATGATGTTAATGAAATTAATTTTGAGCCGAGAAGCAAATATGGATATCGGTTCTTTCAAGTAAATAATAAGTTTGTAAGATTAGGATTTGGATTTGAATATAACAATGTATATTATTTCAGTAATAGTCATTTTTCAATAAAAAGTAAAATAGTAATTGATAATAATGAAATTAAGCTTTATCAAATAGGTTTTTGTTTTCTTTCATCAAGCAAAGTACCATCTGACTTAGCAAAACCACATGATGGCGATGATTTGTATCTAGTCAATCCATATACCCAAACAGTAAAAGGAAAATGTATATTTAAAGATCCAATCTACTACTCTTATTTTCCTATTTCGTCTGGACATAGGAATTTTATTGGTCTTCCTATTTTTAATTCAAATGGCGAATTAGTCTCTATTTATGATAATCTAAGGACAATAGAAGGTGTTCAATATGTATTACTGGGTGAAAAATATATTTGGGAAGGTAATAGTACTTTGATTACAAGGGAAGTGAATTATGAACAAAATTATATGTATTTAAATAAAACTGAATATCCTAAATATGAATTAGAACTATTTAATATATATAAAAATAATAATAAAATTGGTACATTTTTTAAATATAAATCAGTTTGTTATATTTCATCAAAATTTATAGATCCTGATACTAATATGATTAAGACAGACATTTATAAACAAAACGATTACGCAGATGTTTTGGCTGGAATCAAGAATAAACCATTTACTAAATTATTTAGAGAATGGTATTTTTATTCACCAAACTCTAAGCATAATTTAACAATTGCTAATGAAGGCGTTGCAGTTAAAGTACTAAATTTCGAAAGTGGTGATATATACTTATCTGGTGTAATAAAATATGAACGAGAATTTAAAATATGGGCTAATTTCAAAAAATATCCTATTAAAAATTTATCAGGGTATCCAATATTAGATGGTTATGATAGATTAATAGGTATATATGGCGATTTTAATACTAAAATTGAAAAATGTTCATACTCTGTACTTGTAGGAAATAATATTATTTTCAAAAATTGTTTTTTCAAAATTATATTATCTAATAATTTAAAATATAATTACATTCACAAAGTAAATTATGATTTGAGTACAATTGATAATATACTATCGTATTGTATATGTAACAATGTCATCTCAAAAAATGATCATTATTTTAAAAACGTATTGTTCGGATTAGAAAATGAAAGTATAGTTAATGAAATAAAAAATCTTATTCGTAATAAATTTGGAGAAAAGTCAAATAACAATATTATTACAGTAGATAAGGCAAATATTTGCAAATCTTTTGATATTTTTAATGACAATAATAGCTCAGTTGATACGATGTTCTTATTTTCGTCCATAAATTGGATTGTACATTATCATATTAAAGAGAATAATGAATTCCCCTTTAACAACCCAAACAATCTGACAATTATATTTCCAAGTAAATCAAATGGAATAACTGAAGAGTTATTAATTAACTACTACGAAGAAGCATCACGAAAAAAACGTGGCTATTTGTTTATTATTAATTCATAATAGATTTGTAATTTTATATTTGTTCAATAAGGAGTTGAAACACAAAATTTAATAATTTATATATTAATATTTATTCGTTTATTATATATTTGTTTATCTACTCTAAATATAAATTAAGATAACCTAATTTTAGTAAAACAACTGTTAAATATATCAAATTCTGATATAATTGAACATAATGTAAATCCATTTTCCGTATCATAGTAGCCAAGTTCCTGGATTTTTTTGAGTTTGTTATGAAAGTCATTTATCAATTCTTGCTCACTTTTCTCTTCTAACTTGTTTATGGTTTCAAATTTAATACCATCATTGGAGATATCAACATTAGATAAATCTGTGTTAATAGACTTTATATCGCTATATATTTCGGCTGGATTGAGCACTATAAGAAAACATGCAAAAGCGAAAAATCTCATTAAAATACATCTCCACCCATTTTTGTTATCACGATTGTAATAAGTACCATCACAATTGTCATCACTCAAACATTCGTCAATATTATTTATGCTATCTTTTAAATAATCATTATTATAAAATTCACTATTTATGCAAGTATCTGATTTACATTCAGATAAATAGTTTATATTTTCACCTGCTTCGTAGTTTTTTTCTGTTGTTAAATTTTTGATTTTACTTTTCAAAGAGTTATTTTCATCTGTAATTATTTCACACAAAACCTTCAATTTTTCAGCATTTATATAATTTATATTGTTAATACCACCTATATCCATTGTATTCAACGTTGTTATATCGTTAAAAGAAATATTGTTTTTCAATATATCATAGCATTCCTCAATTATTTTTTGCATGTTAAATGACGTGTTTCTTGTTTCATTTATAGTATCTAATAACTCCTCTACATATCCTCTTATTTCACTTAAACAATTAGTATCAACATGTTTATTTTGAATTTCCTCTTGGTTAAAATTGTTAACTTTTGAGGTCGACTTGGCTAAAACTAACTCTGCTTCTGCAATTGACAATGTCATATAAAATCTTTCTGTATCGTGTTTTAATTTTAATGTAGAATCTAAATCGGGAACCATCATCGCAAGCTGTTCCCTAACATCGTTTTCAATTATCTCTATATCACTATCATCGCCCAAATCAGAACAACTTTCTGTATTTAAATTTATATTTTCGCTTTCGCTTATTTTGTTTTCAACTTCACCATTGTATTCACTATTGTATTGTATATTATTAATACATTCAGTATTTAACTCATTAATGCCATCACTTATATTCTCTTTATTAGAATCAAAACCGCTAACAATGCAATTGCTATCTAATTTTTGTGTTTTTGTTTCATTTGAATTAGAACATGTTCCATGTTCGGAGTTCGATGCAGAAGTTGTTACCACACTCAAATTTGTTTCATTAAGTATCTCCATTTCTGATCAAATATGTGAATAAATAGAGATAACTGATGATAATCTGCAACTATGAAGTTCTAATATAAATTAATTTTTTTGATGCTAATGTATATTTGAAGAAAATAATACTCTTTTTTGTGATTATTTTCTTAATATTCACATTTGAATGGTCATAATTCTTACCCAGCGCCGAATTGTGGGGCTCGAATAAGAGCAAGATGAAAGTTAATGAAAACAAATAAAGGAAAAAGAATGAATAAAGTGAAATAAATAGATAAATAAATGTAAATGTTACAAATTGATTATTTCATTAATTAATATATAGGGAATTAATAAAAAGTACTGTTTGGTGTAGATCTGTGCAATGACAATTAAAATACAAATGTAGTATGAAACATACGAATTTCTCGGTAAAAAGTTTAATACATTCTACCTGAAACTTATAGTTTTAATTTTGTATTAAATATAAAAATTATTAAGTACAGTAACTGGCTAAATAGCACGTGATTTGTATATGAATATATTTATAGCCAGCAAAAAATATTATACCAAATGATTTTTTCTAAATCCTACTCTCCCCACTTATCGTTGGCCTGTTTCAGCACTACTATATTAATCTGCTCCACTTATTCACTTCAAGTAATAAGCCAACTAAATATTCTAATTTCTTTCTATATTTTATTTTGTTCCCTAACCCTAAATAATAATTCGTCAATCTTACCTAACAATTTTGGTGTTTCAATTGTTCTTAACAAAAAAGGATTGCATAGTGTGTCAACATATAGTTTGTATATATTTTGAAAAAAATCCTTTAATTCACTTTCATTTTCCGGATGATCTTGCAAAATTGCAATTATTTTGACTTGTGAAAAACTTAAAAACCCATATATTTCGTATTCATAATTGGAACTTATTGCAGGACCAAGGTAACCTAAATACGTATCTAATGACCCCTCTGTTGAATCATCATTTGTTTTCCTTTCTAGCAAGTCTAGTGCAGAATAAATTGAGAATTGCATTGATTCTTGAAATTCATTTTCAAATGATCTAAATAAAAGCGGTTGATTACTTCGATCTACTAGAGATATGCAAACAACTGATATCATTATTCAATACATAGATGTGTTAATAAATGCCGAATTTAATATATATATTTATTTGTTTAATTGGGAAAAAAATTGTTTGGACAGCCGATTTAATGGCGGTTCTTTGTCTTGTTTAACAATAGGGAGGAAAAAACATTGACAAATAATACACAAAATAGGCACTTCATTAAAATAAGAACAATATTATATTGATTTCATTTTATCTATATTAGTGAAACACCTTTCAATCACAGTAATATCTCCTATTGCATTGCAAATACTATTATCTTCGATATTAATATTATCCCACTTTTTTAATATACAATCTGTAGATTTTATCATATTATTCTGATATAAATCCGTTAATGAATAATTGCCGTTTTTATCAGTAAGCACCCTATATGCTTGAATTGTAGCTGACTTTCCATAGTTGAATATATTTGAGATAGTTTCATTATTATCAGTAGATACAAAAATTCCAATTGCCAATAAAACCAATGCGAATAGAATCTTAATCGTCTTATACATATTCCTACTATTAAGGTCTATATAGTTTTCGTTCACATATGAGACTATTGTATTTGAATTATTAATTGAATCTTCTATTATATCACATACATCTTTTAATACTTTTCTTTCCAGTTGATTACCTTCAGATGAAAAATTATTGAGAATAATTTCCTCAATTAATTTTTTTGAAATACCAAGATTTATCATATTTTCACTAATATTTTTTGTGGATTCAAATATTTGATATTCAAAATGATCGCTCGTCTTAATATATTCTGTTTCATTCATACTTGATGCTGTGCTGCCTTTACAACTATTGAACAAATAATTATTTTCAAAGATTCTTTCAATATCATTTTTGTTCGCAAATAAACCTAGGTTATTCACTAACTTTACGCCTCTTTCTACATTTATTTCTTTATTTTTACAAATATAATCGTTGGATTCGAATGAACTAACATAATCATCATCTACTTGGTACTCATATTCATTTGAAGTATTGTAACTTGAATCAATGTCACTAACTACAATATTGCTGTTATCTATAAAGTTATCTTCTTTTCCAGAGATATCTAGTATATTTTTTATGTTAACTTTACTTTTATTTACATAAATTCTTATATTTTCTTGAATCAATTTGCTTACTGTAATTACATCAAAAGTAGTGGTTGGATGTTTATTAAAAGTAAAATATAAATTTATTAAACCTGAATACATTTCATTCATATCATTGTTTAACATATTTACGCCTGAATTACTATCACTAACAAAAAATTCTTTACTTTCAAAAATAACATTAAGACCTTTTTTTGGAATTATTCTTGCAATAATATTTGACAATTGCTCTCCTGACCATGTTGGATATTTTAGTGACATTCCTGTTAATAACAATACATCTCTTAGTTGCTGCCATATAATTGTTTCATCGTTAAATTCATATGATTGTTGAATATTTAATATTTCTTCAATCTTCTTCCAAAATGTTAAAAAACAAAAATTACTTAATTGTTGTTTGTAAACTGTTAATTCAAATGAACATTTCTTATTTTTTTTAGTTTTTAATATTTCTTCCAGATAAGTTAACAAACTATTCAGTGTTTTTATGTCTATCTTCTTTCTGTATTTATTTGTCTTTTCTTTACAGAATTCACTACTATATTTGTTATCATCGTAATCATAATCTGTTTCTGTTGTATTATCGTTTGAATATTTAACACAATCTGTTTCATTTTTAAATTGGGAATCATCATTTAATTTACGTTGATTAATGACTTTTTCTATTACAATATTTTCAGAGTTGTTATTGTTATTGTAAGCACTATTATTTTCTATTATATTATGTATTTTTGAAAATGTTGAAATAGGATATATTGAACAATATGTTGATGGTCTCAATTTTGTTCGTATATTTAAATTCAAGCGATTATTATTCAAGTCAATTATATTATTATTACTATCACCATTAACATCTATTTTACTATTTCTGTCGCATTTCTCACTAGAAAATTCATTTCCATTTTTTCTTAACTTATAATTTGTACTTCTAACAGATTTTGGAGTTGAAATGCTTTTCTTGTTTATTAGAAATAAATTTAATTTTTTTTTCACTATTAAAAATAGTTTTTTCTTAGTAGGTACCTTTTCTTTATCATAATTTTGAATCCAATCATAAAGTTCTAACAAGCCATCAAGCTCAGTAACGTCTTTTGCTAGTAACATCTTATAGATTATAATTTTAATAAATAAGTTAAAATTAGTTTTTGCTTTCCTTAAATATGGCAATTGTCGGTCTAAATTTTTTTAAAAGGGCTTATACAGAAAATAATAATGGTAAACAATAAATTGTTTTACTTGATATCTACACGAATTAAACATTTAGAAATATTATCAAAGCTTTTGTATTTATCTTTCTCACTAAATAATATCTCTATCATTCTTAACTCTTTATCCTTTTTACTTTTGTAATATAAATTCAATTAATGCATATTTGTGTGTTTGTGTGCTATACAGGATTTTAAGTCTAGCGCGCAATATATTTTACTAATTTGTTATTAAATATTTGTTTATAGTAGTGTTTATAAGATTTGAGGAGACTATTAAACTACCCAATTTGATATCTGGATTTAAACACTAAAAAAGAATAAGCAAGAGAAAAATAAATATTTTGAAATATATTGGAATTTTTGTTATAGGCTTTTATGAGTTCCTTTTTTAACGTTGTTGTTCACAATAGAAGTTTTAAGACAATAATAAATAAAGCAATAATGTAATTTATATGCACTCAATTTAAAAAAAATCATGATATTTTGTTAAATCAAAACTAATTCTAATTATTTTAACATTAACTTTAATGGTTATTCTGTGACAATGTGAGTTAAGATTAATTTGTGGGATATGGCTATTATCACATTTCATGTAAATATATGCCGCCCAAATCGATCTAAAATTTTTTCTTAATGGTGAAAAAAACCATGAAATGATAACTCTAGGACGGAATACAAATTAATTATGTATATAAGAATACAAATAAGGCTAATCACTTTTAGTTAATTTATATGTTATTTGATTACTACAATCGATATCTTTTGTTATATATTTTGTAATAATTTTGTTTAATAAACATTTACTGATTGTAAATAACTAAATTAATTCTATCAAGTAGAATAAAACAATATAATGATAATTTTAAGCTACAATTAAATACAACTGCATGAGTTATTATAATAGGGTCAAATAAAAGTCAAATGAATATTATAACTAGTGGTCGATATATATTCTAATGGTTAAGACTAAATCAAATAGAAAAATTATAACTATACTATATTTATTTTTAATATTCTTAAAAATAAGTATTATAAAAATATATGCGGAGGAAACAATATTGTTTACAAGTAGAATATTAAGACTATGCAAGGACTATGATAAATTAACAAAAAGTCAATTAATACAACTTGAAAGTTGGATAGATGAAGTTATCGCTACAAAAGTATTATCTTTTAACACAAAATATAATTTAAAGTCTTGCAAAAAAAAAATAAGATCCAAACATAAGGGTGTATCAGGTGGAACAAAACTGAAGTCTAAAGAATTTGTTGAAACGAATAGAGTATATAATAAATTATCTAGATTGTTTAAACGTTTTAAAAACGAGATTGCCTTATCAACCTTAACCATTAACCAATTTGACAAACTACAAAAAAAATCAGTGGATAAAGAGTTATTTTCTAGTAAAATTGATCAGTTGTTAAAAAATAAGGACAGTTTGTCAGATAACATTTTTTTTGATGATGCTCTGGATCTTGAATATAATAAAAGTCCAGAAAATGAATTAATAGGTGATGACGACCAATTATTGCACGAAGGTATCAGAGTATCTGATTATTTCGATAAGGATGGTAATCCAATAATAGTGGAAGCAGAAAGGTTTAAATTAACCCACAGATGCGTTGACCTTTATATTCCAACAGAAATGCCATTATTTTTTACATATTCAAGGACACAAAAATATTTATTAGATGAACAGCCTAGCGAAATAAAAATATTTGACTTTTACTCTAAGGGTAAATCTAAGATATTAATTAGTGATTTAGGTGAAAATATTCAAGAAACTTCAAGTTATTACCAAAAAGAAAGTGAGATAATTGACAAATCTAACGATGGATTTGATAATTCAGCTACTATATATTCAACTGAATCGGAAACAGTTGATGAATCTAGTTTATTTACTTCAAATGATGGTACAAGAAGAGGATATTCAACCTCACAGGAAAAATCCGATTATGATTCATTCCAAGGGGATACCGGTACATTATCCGAAACCCAAGATGGAAGAGAAAAAACAGTGGAAACGAAATCCACATATGAATCTGAAACGGAAACAGAATACAGCAATGAGTCTAGAACATCTGGTTCAAGAAGATCTAGTGGTAGCAGTGATTATAGTGATGAAAGCAGTTCTAGAGAAGTCTTTGAAAGTAGCGACAATACCTCCGACGAATCGGTGAGTGGGACATCTTGTGAAAGTGACGTTGGAACTAATTCGGGATTTTATAACGAATAGTAATTTCATGTATTATAGAGCAATGAACACTATTAACTTATCTACAAGAAGACATACAAACATTCTCTTTTACAAAATTTACGTCATTTAATTATATTTATTTTTACATTTATTTATTTAATTTATTCTATGTAGACTGAAACTTTGTTAAGAAATACGTTATAGGTTTAATTAATACTAAAAGTTGTATAGTTATTAATAAAATATTAGAATAATATTAATATTATAAATACTAATGTATTAATAGTCGATAGTAAAAAAAAAAAGTAGCCGCTTTTTTATTTTTACTTTTTTTTTCTAATTTAATAGTAACCAGGTTATAATCACTACATAACCTTGTTTGTAGAAGATATAAATAACTAATATAGGTATTAAAATAAATATATAGTTATTTATGGCGGATAAATAAGTTGAATATATAATAAAAAGCCGAGTCAAAGGGGTTGTAAAATTATTTATAAAATACCTGTTATATCTTTGAACGAAGATTTTTATTCATTCATTATTCCTAGTACTTCTTTTGATTACTATTTTTAACATATAGAATAAAATGAAGTTGTATAGCTTTGTTTTTTCGTTTATTTGTTTAATTAATTTAATTTTTGCAGGGAAGGATAGTAAATCGAAAAATAGTAAGAAGAAATACAGTCCAATAATGTTTTATACATCTAAGACACTAGATAGCACCCACTTGATTAGAACATTATTGATTTTGTCAAGCCTTCCATTTAATGAGTTTAGATTCAAAAAAAATTCTTCTTCAATGGAGGAAATGTTTTCTTCTATAATTGAATCAGGATTTTTAAATCCAACTATCCCAATGATATCAGATAATGAATATTCCGTGAGAAACCTCAGTCAGGATGAAGCAATAGTTCATTACTTAGTATTATCTTATTATGGTGAATTGTTCCAGAAGTCAATTTCAGATCATGCTATTTCACTCCAAATTGGTTCAACTGTAAGATCATATATTTCAAAAGTATCTGGACTTTTGGAGCTATCTGAGTCTTTGAAATGTGAAAAATTACTTGAAATCGAGAATGTAAATGTTACACTAAGGTTAGTAAATGATAGATTTACTGATACGGAATACAAGTTCTTCTATGGTGGAAAGTATTCATATATTGATACAGTTGTCTACACATTAATATTATTTATCGAGAATATTTCTAATGGTTGTATTATTTCAAATTTTGATGGTTTAAGATCATTCTCTAAGGAATTTAGTAGTATTCCTCAAATTAGCAAATTTGAGAAGAGTTCTTATTTTCTCTCACTACTTATTCCAGGAACTAAAGAATTTGTTAAACCAATTGATTTTGTCACGCAAAGTCGTTCTTTAGAAACATTGGGAAATTAAGAATAAATTTTGATCATATTTCTTTAAATTGTATTTCAATTATAGTGATTTATCAAGAAATGAGCCAAATCACATCGAAGATACTACATTAGATAGTTTACGTTCATCTTGTTTTATATCGATATATTATATAACGACAATACAATGTGCAAAGTTATATTTTATTTCTTTTTTTTACATGGGAAAGAGAAAGACAGAAAAAACACTTAATGACTATATGAATTCATTCTCTAAATACAAGTATTTTTTTCCCTCTTTAAATAAAAGTGGGATCATTTATTTTGTCTGAACTAGTAATTATGGCAATAAAATAAATATAAATACAAACTTAGGTACTAAATTTCTTTTTCCAGAAATGCAAAAAAATAATGAATTTTCCTAGGAAAATTACTTTATTAGTTTTATTTAAATAAAGTTAAATTTAATAGATGCGTTCCATAAGTTTGTAAGATTTCATGATTTGTTGGTTATTTTATTGATTATTGTTTGCAATACCAATTTTAATGTGTTTGCTTTCCTTTGTTTTTACGGTCTGTTAATATTAAAGTTTGAAGGTATAGAAATGCCAAGTAGTTTTAAATCCAAGATTATATAAGAGAAGTATAACGTAATTCAAGTAGCATGCGTGAAGTTACATTAATTCCCTCAAAATCATGGGTAGGTAAGCAGTGAACTTACATATTCTGTCAACTCAGGAATGGTATTGTTACTGTTTGTAATAGTATTTACCACAGTGTCTATTACACCTTCTGGTATAGGTGTAATAACTAACCCTTTATAAACAGACTATATGTTTAGCGAACAAAGAGTGTACAAAAGCGTGGATAAGTGGTGATAATAATAGTAATATTGATTGTTATAACGTTAATATTAGTAATTCAATTTAAGTGATCATTTTAGACAATTTCTTAACTTACTTTTGAAATGTTTATTAAACTTTGTTCTTTTATTAATATTTTGTTCACCCCCTTAAGTGGAATTGACTTTAAAAACCACTTATTATCCTTTCTAGCTGCTTTAAAAATATGATCAAATGAAGGCCACATCTTCATTTTATTTACTTGAAATTGAAAATTCTTAATTTGTTCATCCTCTCTCAATTCAAATGTGCATTTATTGTGGCTTCTTGAAGATAACTCACCCAGTTTGTTCCTACAGTAATTTAATACTAGTGAATCTGTATTTTCTGATTCTTTTCTATCATCAATAATATCAATATTCTCTAGTGGTCGATTGTTTTTTTGTTCATATACTGAAACCTTCTCACAATCGACATTAGTAACAAATGTTCTTTCAGAATTATCATTTTGTTCTACCATCTAATATATAACACAAAAATCGCATGTACAAGCTATATAAACTATAAATTGAATAAATAAAATTATGTATATTGTTAAAAGAAAATATTTTTAATTATGATGAAATAGTTGGCGCCTAAATGACATTACAGATGAAAAAGTCATCGCGTTTGCATATTTTTGATTGAATTGTATACCTCTTTCATCAAAGATGTAAATGAAACAGTTCCATCTTCATCATTTCTTCTAAGTAAAGTGTCTAGGGTAATTGTTATTGGAATGCCATAATGTTTTAGGTATTCTCTGACTGCACCTGCAGTCGTTTCACCTGAAACACATCTTTTAAGCTGCATTTGAAGTACTTCTGGCATAGTAACAGTAATTCTTTTATTAGAATTACTGCATGAAACATCTTTTTTTGAGTTTATATATTTACCTGTATCTTCTTTATATGTTTTTTCATCGTATAATTTATCCAAGTCAACAACGAAATTATATTTAACCTTATTATCGTTTACATTTAAATTATCACTACTACAGCTCTTATTTAAATTATTGTTGGTATCTAATTCCATACATTCTAAAGAATGTTTTAGATTTGACTCTAATGTCGTTAATGGCCTATGTTTTTTACCTTTTGATTTAAATGTTTTCTGCATTTCATCATTGTAATTGTTAATAGATTCAATTACCTTACCGTATCCATTGTTGAAGTCATTTAAAATTTTTTTTGAATACTTTAAGCGAGTATCTTCGTGAGTTATTGGATTTATTCTTGTTTCTATCGACATTCTTCCTGGTTCTGGTATATAATTTTGGGGTCTGTATCTTCTCAAAGAATCAATGTCGTTTATAAATAATGAGCATATAGCATCCCTATAACTTAATGTTCTACTTGGTCCCTTATTTGAAACTTGAAATAAAAACTCCCTAGGTATATTCTCGATTCCTAGGTCCTTTTTCATATGTATTATAAAGTCTTCATCTGAAAGCATACATTTATTCCACATTGCATATAATTTACGAAAATCATCTAGTTTTTCTGGAGGTAATGCTCTCAATGAGGGTAATTTATTTTCATTATCGTTCACATTACCTTCCGGTTGAATATTGACATCAAAAATATTGTTTATTTGAGTTTTATGAGTATATTTTTTAGTTGACTCTAAGGCAGGAGGATATAAATCCTCTAAATACATTTTTGGGCATTTAACCGAATATTTAACGTGATCTTTTTCCAAATTTGTTTTTCTTATTTGAGTAACCATTACTGTACTCTCGTTATACGGATTTTTTACTAATATTACTGATTCTATTCTTTCTACATCTAAATAAAATGGCTTGCAATTAACATACTTATCTTCAGTTATTTGAATTAAATTCATTATTGAAACTATTATCGGCGATGTTACACTGCATTTTTCTTTTGATATTACTTCAACCCCCCAAACGTTGTTTTCTAATCTCAATAATTCATCTGTTTCCCTTATTGAATTACAGAAATTTTCTGCAGTCACTATTCCATTGTGATATCTATCATATTTTTTAAGAACACTTGCAAAAACTCTTTTGAATATATTTGTTTCAGACACACCCAAGTCATCGTTAAAGTTTATCTTGATTTTTTCTATTTCTTGTTTCTTCATAAATACTCAACGCTACTAATTCTAATTATTTTTAAGCAATGAAAGATAACAGTGTAAAAATTTCAACTTTACTACAAATCATTAATAATTTATAAATAAGTACATGTCTTGCTAACTTATATATTTAAGACAAATTGATCGACTTACAATAAATTAGAAAAATATATATATAAAGTTAAAATAAACAAGTATAAGAAGCTACAACACTTAATACTGATCAAAATCATGTTATCGATTCAAAATATAAAAAAAAGTTAGTAGTATTTATTAACAGTGCATGTATACATTTCCTTTTTTTCCCACTTGTGTGCTATTTTCAACTTCAAAAAAAAAATGTTTGCTATATTTTTTCAAGATGCAACACACATTTAGGCGCCAATACGATTACATATTCTAATAATTGACGAAATGAGAATAGTAAGAGAAAATATATTCAATAATAATTTCAAGACAAAATTCTATTAATTTTAAATACTATTCTGACTTTGTTCAAAATAATACTTTTGATATGATTTTACTATTAATATATATGTATTTTTAATAAAGTAACTTTTGCTGTTTTGTGTGTGAGTATCAGTTCTTAAGGTAAGATTGCGGTAGATAACCTAATTGAAAATATGGCCAATAAATTTCCTCTAGAAAAGTGTTATTTTTATCTTATTCTCTCCGGTCTAGCTATATTTATCATGATAATTGCCAGTTAATTTGTGTTATTTAAAAAAAGTAAAGTGGCGGCAAACAAGATAAAATTAAAAAAAAAGGAAAAACATTATTGTAGTTTTGGGAATAATACAATATTATAAATATCGTGATAACTTGTGTTATTAGATGTATTTGTATATTATTAAAACAACTAAATACCATAAATCTACTCGTTATAAAATAAAAGGGCGAACTTATTGAATATTGCGAGTGTTGCAAATTTCAAAAAACTATTGTATAAAGAACAGTTAAAGTATACATTTAAAATAAATTATTAAATTAGATTAGGATTGTTTTTTCTTTTTATATCACATTTTTTATATAATTTAAGATATATTGATTATTATATAAGTATTTAATTCAATGAATAATGGAATTTTTAAGCAAAACCACTATCAATAATGATTCAAAAGCGAATATAGGTAACAGCTCAATTTACAAAGAAAATATTGATTTAAACAATCTAATAGAGGACTTAGTGTATGAATCTGCATCAAAATCTTCCGAGATATTTGCAAGGTGTTTGGATTTGTCATTTGAGTATAAAAAATTAAAGAATGATATTAAATACAAGACGCTGAAAGATTTAGAAGTCCCGAATGAAGATTTGTTAAGATATAGGCTTAAAGTATTAGTGCAGTGTTATAGAATGTTATCTAGAGGACTATTACCAGGAAATTTTTTATTGGGTGAGTTATATAAAATGATGGATGAGTTGATAGTAAGAAGGCCACACTTGTTTAAAATATATAGTAATGATGATAATAAAACAATGGAAAACGATAACAGTAAACTAAAAATCATGGATTATGATAATAATATATTTTATGTTATGAAGAAATATTTTGAATATTCAAAATTAGTATTTGGCGTGAAAATGAGAAGCTACGGTAATTTTTTGTCTGAGAAGGTGGATACTCATTCTGAGTATAATAATAAATTAATAGAATTGGTAGCGGAAGTTAATTCATTTAGGGTAAATACATTAGAATATACGGGTTCTGTAGTTGCAAAAAATAATATGTATAATTATTGGGATAGTTATATTCTAAATGAGAAAAAAATTTTAAAAAATCTTGTATCATTGGAATCTCAAAGAAAATTAAGAAAATATATATCGTTTCCAGCAGATATTTCATATAAAGCTAACTTACATGAAAAATTGTTAGATATTTCATATATTCAAACAAAAACAAGAAATGATGTATATAGTAATGGCCAATACTACAGTTTAGATTCATTAATGACAGAAAAAGAGTTTAATAATGAAGATAGGATGAGTAATAATAATAATGTAAATGATAACACAATTGATTACAATGAAAAAGAAAATAGTAATAACAATAATAAATGCCACAATTATCTTGACAAGAGTAAACCAGATATGATAAATTTTGAGATAATAGATAGCAACATAAGGGCTGGTATTTCAAATAGGCGTTTATTAATTCCAACACAAATTAAAGAAAACGATAAGATAATAGATTCAATATTTAAATCTGCAAATAGAAAAATAATAAATTTTTGGAAATCAAAATCTCCAACTATACAGCAATATAAGTTTCAGTTAATAATAGAAAATTTACCGATAGAGAGAGAAAAAATAATGCAAGAAAAAAGAAAAAAAAGATTATTACTTAGCCGTTTAGCAATAAATGCAAGTAAACAAATGGTATCGATACAATCTCAAAAACAAATTAATATGGAAAAAAAAGAAAGAGAAAGACTTAGATTACTCAGAGAGAACGATCTGGAAGCTTATTTAGAATTAGTTAAAGAAACGAAGAATAGAAGACTACAAGAGTTAATAAATCAAACAGATAGATTTTTAATAGATATGGGCTTAAGAGTTCATGATCAAAAAATATCGAGTACAAATAATAATGATAGTAATACATTTATATCAACAACAGAATTAAAAGATTCATTAGAGTATAATTCAGAGCTAAATACAAAAACAACAGTTTCTTCATATTATACAATGGCACATACCATAACTGAAAATATATCGGATAATCCAATGAAATTACTAAAAGGAGAATTATTGCCATATCAAGTAACCGGTGTAGAATGGATGTTAAGTTTATATAATAACAAATTACATGGTATATTAGCAGATGAAATGGGACTTGGAAAAACAATACAAACAGTTGCATTATTAACATACTTATATGAACATAAAGAAAATCATGGGCCTCATTTAGTAATAGTGCCTTTATCAACACTTCCAAACTGGCAAAAAGAATTTGAAAAATGGAGTCCTAGTTTAAGTATAATGTGTTTCAAGGGGAGTAGATATGAAAGAAGATCGTTATTTCAAGAGATAAGAAAGATGAAATTCAATGTATGTTTAACTACATTTGATTTCATTATTAGAGAGGGCAACTCTTTGCAAAGTATACAATGGAAACATATAATAGTGGATGAAGGGCATAGACTTAAAAATTCAAAAAGTAAATTTCACGTTATATTACATGATTTTAATTCACATAATCGTTTATTGTTAACTGGAACACCATTGCAAAACAATATAACAGAACTTTGGTCATTATTAAATTTTTTATTGCCACAAGTATTCCATTCAGTTGAAGATTTCCAAGTTTGGTTCAGCAAACCATTTAGTGAATTGCCTTCAAATGAAAATAGTTTAGAGTTATCAGAAGAAGAAAAATTGTTTATAATTAATAGATTACATTCAATATTAAGACCATTTTTGTTAAGAAGGGTTAAATCAGATGTGTTACACGATTTGCCTGAGAAAAAAGAATTTATTGTTAGAATGGAACTTACACCATGGCAAAAAATAGTATATGATCAAATTAAACAAAAAGCAGTTCACTCAATGGACTTGAATAGTGGTAAAATACAATATAGATCAGTAAGCAATACTATAATACAATTAAGAAAAATAGTTAATCATCCATATTTATTTGTTGACGAATATTTGATTGAAAATGATGATATATTTAGAGTCAGTTGTAAATTTGAAATATTGGACAGAATGTTACCAAAGTTAATATATTTTAAGCATAAAGTATTAATTTTTTGTCAAATGACGCAGTTAATGGATATACTAGGCGATTTTTTGGATTATAGAGGAATAAAATATCATAGACTTGATGGAACAATGACAATTCAGGAAAGAAAAGAAAGAATGGATGAGTTTAATTCAGATGAATCTGATAAATTTGTGTTTGTGCTATCTACAAGAGCTGGTGGGTTAGGGCTTAATCTACAAGCTGCTGATACCGTCATTATTTTTGATTCAGATTGGAATCCACACCAAGATTTGCAAGCTCAAAGTAGAGCGCACAGAATGGGTCAAAAGAACGAAGTTAGAGTAATTCGTTTAATATCAATATCTGGTGTAGAAGAACTCGTTCTTAAAAAAGCTCAAAAAAAACTAGAGATTGATCAAAAAATAATTCAAGCTGGTATGTTTAATTCAACACAAGTAGTGGAGGATGATAGGGAGGACAGACTAAGAGAACTGTTTGGTAAAGAAGAATATAAAAGCGATGCTAGGGTAACTACACCCTCAGAATTAAATAAATTTATGGCAAGAACAGAAAATGAGTTAAAAACATTTGAAGAAATGGATAAGAAAATGTTTGGGAGAAGTATTTATAATAAAATATACGAGTGGAGTGATGTGATAATAAAAAAAATATATAATAATAGTGATAATGATACCTTAGTGAATGAAAAAAACAAAGATGAGTCAGAACACGCTGATAATTGTGATTTAAATAAGGATTTACTTGATTTTGGCAATAATATATCGAAGTCACCCACAAAACCTAAAAGGCCTGGTAGGAAACAAAAAAACATTCAAAATGAGCAGAACTATAATAACGATGAAACAGTAGAAGCTAAAAACAGCAATAAGAACAACGAAATGTTAACTTCAGAGGACAGTAAAGTATATATGAATTACTTGGAGAAAGCCGGTAGAATAATATCTGTAGATGAAGTACCTGATTGGATTGTTAGACCCCCAAATGAAGTTAATGCAGAACTTGGAATTGACGACTTTAATATGAATGAACCTAAAGAGATACCACGTTCTCAACGTAAGTCAAGGTGGAAGTCCAACAAAGATTACTTATGTGTAGAAGGTGTAAGTGAAAGAACATTTTTGAAAGTTGTTGAAAAATATGAATCAGGTGAAATAAACGACATTAAAAAGGAATTACTTAAGGAAACTACAAAAAGAAGAACATCGTTGAGAAGAAATTCAACTAATATCAACGATGTTTCTAGTAACAATATTAGTCAAAATAAAAGTCAAAATAATAAAACGAAAAACAAAAAAAGAAAAATTATAAAATTTAGTGATGATGAAAATGAGAGTAATGATGACTTTGACAGCCAAAATGCTGATATTAGTGATGATGATTTCGAAACAACAGAATATAATTATAATGCAGAGGATTATAGTAATAATAAAATTAATATGGTTAGAGGCTCTAAACTAAATAAAAAAGACGAAAAAAACAAAAAAAATAATCAAAAAAGTAAAAAATCAACATTATTCGGTGAAAATTTAGATGTCTATAGTAATGAAAGTAAAAATTCGGATAACAGTACTCATTACGAAAACAATATTGGAAATAAAAAAAGAAACAGATCCAATAATAAATTGAATGAATATATTCTTTCGTCTAAATATATTGAGAGTTTACCTAACACACCTGAACCTCAAATGTATAAAGATTAGTTTTTCTTAAATATGTTATTTTACTAGTTACTAATTAACCCAATTTTATTTTGTCCACGCGGGAATGTTTTATAACACACATGCAGTTTTATTGACCACATAGCATACCATATATAATAGACTAGATGTAACAGAACTCTAAATAAAATGCACAATCACAGTATATTTATTTTAATATTTAGCTAATGCGTTTATATTAACTTAATATACTTTAGTATTTATACAAAACTTATTTGTACATATGTCTTATATTGGTTAAATAATAATAAAAAAGAGAAATATGATTAAAAGGAGAGTTAAATATTCAGACTTAGATCTTACGGGTATGTATAATTTGAAATAGTGTATTCAATAATAAAGAAGTCGAAATAAACTCTTTACATTTATTTTTACCTTCCAACCAAAAAAAATCAATTTTTTTTGTCTTAACTTTATATTTCTTTAAAATTATAGATTTATCCGATTCAGATAGTTGTGGTTCAGACGACGAAGCAATAATAAACAAGTACTGTCCAATTGCGAGCAAACAAAAAACTACATATACCAGATATGTAGATGGATTAAGTTATAGTACATTATTGTTTTTCTTATCAGTAATATTATTTGTAAGTTTAGCATCATACAAAATAATTGTTTAATATTAAAAATAAAATTAATTTTAAAAAAAATTATGATTCAAGTATATCACTAACAAGGATATTTTCTTGTTTCTTGCATCATTGGGGCTAATGGGAAATGTTATTAGTTTAGGTCTTCTACATTTCTTATAGTATTTCGTAAAGTGATTTGTCATTATATAATTTTTTATTATAAAAAATGACGTCGGATAATTTTTCAGAGTCTATCATATTACATGTTTCAATTCGAAGTAGAATGTCATCGACATACTCTGAAATCAGTTTTTTCCAGTTAGTAAATAACGAATTTTCATTAATGTTATATTTAATTTCTGGTCTTTCAATCCATTCCAATGCAGAATCAAAAATGTGAAAATTGCTATCATCATAATCTTTATTTAATTTGACGATATTATAAAAAGAATAGTTGTTGTCATCATACTTTTTGTTTTTTAAATATAGTAGTAAATTTTTGTGTATTTTTGCCATTGATTCCAATAAATCAAAATTTAAGTAACCAAATATATTCTTGTATTTATCAATGTATTCAAAATTAGGATGAATAATTGAGTTGATAAATAATATTCTTGGCCATATTGCATGTACGACGGAACCAAATATAATTTCATAACCAGATAGTATTACATTTACCAATGTTGGATTGTGACAAATATTACTATTTGAAACTATTTCAAATAGTTCGATTAAATCCAAATTAATTATATTTACTTTGTTAGATTCGTATATATATTTCATTTTATCACTATTGTTATTGATGCTAACATTGTAATCAGTATTATTGTAATCGTTGAATAATTCATTTATATAATCATTTGGTATAACACATGAAAGTTTACTTTTAATAGATTTTTTCATTTCTCCTGTTAAATAATTATTATTATTATCGAGTGATTTTTCTTGAATATATGAATTTACGAAATATAGTTGAATTGAAAATAACCCGGCCAATTTCATATAAGCAGAATATAATTGTTGATATTTTGTATTTTTTAGTAGTTCACATGAATGAAAAATAATTTGTAACGCAATAAATAAATCAAATCTCCCATATTTAGAGAACATAAATTCGATAGATACTTTGTTCCACTGTTTAACTAGGCATTTACTGATTAAAAATTCAGCTAACAAATCAACTCTATTGAGATTTTTAATTATATTCAAATTAATACTATTATTTGAACTTTCATCCCTTGAGTTATATATCTCCATAATTTTCACTGACAAAATCATGCTTAACAAATTGTTTGGTATCAAGTTATTATTATTCTCAAAATAATTATTCTTATTGTTAAATTCACTATTATATTCGATATCATTATCATAGTAATTGTTATATTCATTAATATTATTAAAGAAAATATCATTTTCACTACCATTATTACTAATACACATATTTTTAAATATATTAATATTACCAATAACTTTATTTATTTGTTCTGCATTCAATTCTTCAAATGAAAATAATTCCGGTATTTCAACAATAATATTCGAAAATACTTGATAATCAAAATCCGTATTAATCATCTTGACTAATAACTTGTTAATATTGTCAATTAAATTTGTAATAGTAACTTGATAATAATCATCGCTTTCACATGTACAATATTTATAATCTATCATTGTTAAATAATATAACACTAAGTTAATATATATTGATTCTTTTATACTTGTAATGTCATCATTTGCACATTCTTCTAATTTTAAATTTATTTTGTTTATAATATAAATGTGATTTAAAGATAATTTTGCTATCTTATATAAAAATTGTGTTATATTTTTATAACTTAAATAATTATGTATAACTTCAAATAATATATGGATAATTAGTTCATCAAACTCTTCAAAATCCAAATAAATATTATTAAACGTAATAATTTTTATAGAGTTTAATAAATTATCAAAACTAAGTGATTTTGTTCCATTATCGTTATTATCGTTGTTAAATTTCAAACTGGCTTCAATTGCTAGCAATAACGTATTTTTAATAATGTAAATTATATTATCTGTGGAGAATAAATCTATAATAAACTTAGATACTCCTGATAAGTAATTTTCATTATTAAACAAATCATCCAAATTAAAATTGTATATAATGAATTCAATTTCTATTTCAGAGTTGACAATCAAATCCTTTATATTATATTTAATATTGCTCATTATTTTGTTCACTGGGATAAATTTTTCTATTTGATGTATATACTGGAATATCCTTAGAAATGAAAACAATTTAATATTAAAGTTTGCCTCAGATGTTTTGTTGTGTTCATCAGATAATAAAATATATTCTTCCCATAAAATCACACTACTTTTTTCATCTTTCGTATTACTATTTTCGTTATTTGCAAATCGTGAATTTAAATAATTAATAAAATTATTAATTTCATTCCTATCCTCTTTTGACCATAAGTATATAATTTTTGTAAACATCAGTGATAAATAGTATTTCTCTACCAAATAATCGATAATTTGATTCCAAACATTTGAATTTCTATTAATATTTACTATATTATTACTATTGATGTTATTATTATTGTTGATATCAATATTATTATTCACAGTATGAATATTATTATCAGCATCATTGTTCTTTTTGTCATAATAACAATTATTATCAATATAATTATTATCATCTAAAGTTTTAAGCAAATTAAATTTGCTTTGATTTTTTTTATAGGATTGAACTAATTTGTTTTTGACATTTGGAATAAATCTGGTACCTATTTTGAATGTTAGGTTTAAATCAATAAAATAATTTGTAATATTATTGATGCTTGACAAAAGATTTTTAGCATCGACAGGATAATCAGAAAATTGTATTTTACTTGGTAATTGTATGTTAACATTTTTATTATTTGTATTTTGGAAATTAAAGTATCCAGAAGGTGTAAATAATATTGAATTATTCCTTATTTTTAAAAATAGGTTTTCATAATATTCCATACCTAATGGTTTGTAATTTAAGTCGACATTAACTACATTATTTCCACAATTATTATATAGTATATAAATTACATTTTTTAATATATTTTCAATTCTAACATTATTATTATCACTATTATTATTATTATATAATATTTTTCCGTCTATATTAATTGTATATAAAAATAATAATTTATAACATAAGTAATGAATACAATCATAAATATAGTTTAAATCAAAGTAATCTGGTTGATAATTATCTGAATATAGACCAGATTTATAAACATTATTTTCATCAATATTAAATACTGATAATTTATATGAATCTGATAAAAAATGCAATGATATTGATAATAAAACAACTTGATCAATAACAGTGAGTAATCTCTCGAGCTTTTCAATCAAGTACCAACAATATATCGATATTTTTGCTAATATATATGGAGCTATGTATAATGATATTTTTTTAATAGAATCAGAAACATTTAATAATAAATTCCAATAATAATTACTCAAGTATTCATATCTAATTGAATTTAACTTAAATAGCTGAGTATAGATAAAATTATTTAAATCATTCGATATTAATTTTAATGTTGACTCTTCTAATAGTGATATTTTTTCATTATTATATTCAACGTTGTTAAATGATGTGTTTAATGACATTTCTAAATATTTAATTAGCAATTTATATTTACCGGATTCATACATTTCTCTTATTATTTCAATTTCTGTCATACATAACCATTTTTCTATATCACAATATTTAAAATTGTATTCATTAAAATCTAAATATATTAAGTTTACTATATATCTCCTATATAAATGATTTTTTAAATCAAAAGTCATGTCAATATTTTCGCTTGAATTATTAGAATATATATTGTGTACAAAGTTCCATATAAGTTCATGATTTTTTACAGAAATGTTTTTGTAAATATATAATAATTCATTCTCATAATACATCGTTAACAGGTTACTATTTGGATAGAATACATCAAACATCTTATCATTGTTAATATTTTTAATTAATATGTTATTTATATTATTTAAACCACTTTTAATATCTAAATTATGCAAATGTCCTAATAAACTAAACATACTACAAATATTAGAATTTTCACCGTAAAACCAACTTGATATTTTAATTAAAAAGTTTCTTTCATTTAATAATGACATCAATTTCCATAAAATTATTGTCAATTCATCCATACACAATATATCATTATCATCAGTATTTTTATTACTATTAAATATAAGATTAATATGTTCCTCATTTATTTTATATTTATTTTTCATTATCTCTGAAACATTGATTAATGAATTTAACATTAAGTATTCAATATATTCATTCAATTGATCATCATCATATTTTAAAACATCATTCAAGTTTCTATTAATATTATTATCATTACCATTAGTATTATTAACAATTATTATTCTAAATTCATTCATTACTTTTTTTAAAAACTTTTCTAGTATATTTTTACATTCACTAATATTATTTGTGGTGTTATCAAATTTTATTTTATTAAAAAGTAATTGAATGTCATATTCATTGTTGTTTTTGAATATTAATATAAGTGAGCTTATAAATTCTATTAAAATGTATGAATTAATTGTACATGAAACTAAGTATTTTAACTTAGAACTAAAGTCATTATTTATAAATAAGTCAATATTTTCCTGAATAACTGAGTAATACATTAATAATTTACTACCATTCATATCAATTATGTTATTAATAAACACAGTTTTGATTGACCATTCGTAAAATTGATTTAATTTATCATGTTTAATACTATCATTTTTTTTAAATAGTATATTCCAATCCAACAAACTAATTATATATTCACTTTCCTTGCTATTATATTCACAATATTGACTATTATTACATTTATCATTATTCATTTTTAATGCTATTTTCAAATGTTGTTTTAGTATTGGGTACTTTGACATATATTCATTAATTATATTCTCTACAGTCTCTTTTGGACATTTTTGAGAATCACACTCTTGCAGGAACTGTACCCATTCTCCTCTTCTTGCTAATTCATGTAATAATGTTAGTGAACGAGGTAAATCATGTAGTCTACAAAACACAGCAACTAAATGCCATATCGGCGCACTTTCTAATAATTTCAAATTACTATGATCATTATTAACATTATCATCATTTTCGCTACAAATGTCACTGTTATTATTACCAAGCATAGTTATATCACCTGTGTCCCATGCAGCCTCTTCAAGCATTTTTAATACGCTAAATAATGAATTAGAATGTTTTTGATTATTTTTAAATTCTTGTTTATTTTCATTATCTAAATTATTAATATATGAGTCTATTTGTGGTGGACCAAATTCAACAAATAAGTTCCATATCTCGTATATTTTATCAGAGTTAACTTCGTCGATATTAATATCTGTTTCATCATCATAATTTAGTCTTGAAAATGACTTTTTATCGTGTATTTGATGATTATATATACATCTAGCTACCCTTATATCGGTAGTTAGTAGTTCAGTTGGAAGGCCTAACATTGATATAAATATAATGCAACTAGTTACTACTATACCTCTTGTAAAGTTTCTTAGTGCCAAATTATATATTTCTTTGTATATAATTATTTTGTTATTCATGTCTAAATTAGGAACATTAATGGAAAAATTATCGTCATAATTTTTAGTATTATTATTATACTTTGTATATCTGATGCATAATAATATATATGCCATAAAAGGTCTACCTTTTGAAATGTAATTTAAAATAGGCAAATTTAATTTACAATTAATATCATTATCATTATAATTAATGCTAAAATTGTTATTAGTTTTTAAATTGTTATTTTTTTTAATTGATTCATACATTTTATTCGAAAAAAAGTCAACAACATCTTCAATATTTTCTTTATTATCTAATTTATTATATATTGTTGGATATAAATTAATTAGGTCAATTAATGTTTTAGAGTCTTTATGTGTTGCTTTTATTATTTCTGAAATACTAAATAAATTCATGTCATTATTTAAATCCTCATTGGTTACTTCTTTTTTATTAAAATTATCATTATCAATAAATTTATCACTTAGTAATTCCAGTAATTTTGGAAAATATTTCATCAAAAACAATTTATAGTTTTCATTATATATCTCTTTTTTACAAATATTCAAAGAAAATATTACTGATAAAACATAGCGTGGTTTTAAATTTAAATTATTATCATCGTAATCAAAATCATAAAAATTTATTCTTTTTGATATCATTTCATTAATAATATAATTAGTATTTCCAGAATTATCCTCATCAATGTTATTTATGTGATCAGAATTTAAGTTATAATCATTACTAATAACATCAATTTCTTCTTCGTAGTAGTTAGCGAAGTAATCAATTAAAATATTTATCATTGTTATTGGGGAATTTAATACAAATTCAAAATTATTAACGATATTTCCATTAAAATAAGTGTTATTTAATACAAGCTTATTATATAACTCATCACTTATACTATTTTTAAACTTGGTAAATGTTTCTTTAAAAAACAATAGCACAATATTCTCTTTTTTATTCATGAATATATATACTATGCTTAAATAATCGTTAATGTAATCATTATTTTTTCCTTTATTGAATAATTTTAAAAACAAATTTAAATAATCATTGTTTTTTAACTCGCTTATTTCACTTAAATAATATTTAAACAAACGTGGACCATGATTTTTAAAACTAATACATTTATTAATTATGTATTTGGCATTATTATATTTATTAATTTCTATTTTAAATAATTTATTTTCCAATAAATCAGTTTTAAAGTAATGAATTGGTAATAATTTACTTGATATTAATGAATTTATAAATACATCATTTATATATTTTGGATTATTGTCAAAATTAGTGCTTATTATTTCATTTATTAATACGTACTTATATGATTTTTTAATATTGTGGTTATTATGTAGTATTTTTAATGTTTTACCCAAATAATTCATAGATTGTGGGATATTCATCCAATCAAAGTGGGAAAATATAAAACCGAATAACGAGTTGTAAATGATACTTGTTATTCTTTCAACCACAACTTTTTCTAAATTAAAATTATTATTTAATAATATTAACATACTATTTTTCTCTTCTTCTTCTTTATTTATATTCTTTAACATTAAATATAGATATGAATATACAAACGCTTCATCGTATTTACAAGGTGCTTGAACTTTTTTTAATAGCCTGTTCCAAATAGAACATATTTGTAAATGGGTCTTTTCTATTATTATTCTTATAGTTACATTATATGGCCATGATGATATAAAGTCTAACGAATGATTGATGTATCCATAATTATTTGAATGATTATTCATTAGGGATTTTCTACCTCTGTTTAATCTTATCCATGTTAAGTCTCCCCTTTTTGAATTATTATCACTTTGATTATTTGAATTAATGTCTGATGGATATTCACTATTACTTTCAACATTTATATTTGAAGATAAGTCATAGTTATTATTTATTATCTCAATATTTATATTTGAGTTATTATTATTAATTTCCTCTTTTTCTTTATCAAAATACAATAATTTCTCTTCAATTTCCAAATAATCATCTTCATTTTGATCGGAACAATTCTTACAAATTGAACTCTTTATATTAATTAATTTATTATTATTTAATCTTAAAAAATTATTTCCTTTTTGTTCTGGTAGGTTTTTAGCTATTGTATTGTTCAAAGTATTGTTCAAGCTGTTATCATCATTAAAATTATTCAAATAATCATTATAGTAATTATTTTCACTGTTTAAATCAACATTTATTTCTTTACAATTTAAGTCACTCCATGTATCAAGTGATTTTTTTGAAAAATGTGAATATAATAAATTTTTATTCATTTGAGCATATTCTTTATTGTTAATATATAAGTTATTATTCCCACTATCATTGTTTAATTCAACATTATTTGATAATTTTTTTAGTATTACATTCGATATTTTAAGTATGTAATTCCGATTTTCATATGTAGTTGTGTCTAATCCACTATTTATTATTATTGCATCTTTTAATGTTTTCAGACCACCAAATGGATAAGTTAGTGATTTGATCATATGTTCTGAGCAATAATATTCATCATCACTATCATCAACACTATCATTAATACTGTTGCTATTGCCTTTATCTTCAACATCATTAAATACATGTATATAATCCCTTAATATATCATAAGGATAAGAATATGTAAGAAATGATGTCCATATTCTATTTAATTCAACATCATAACACGTATTAAAATAATAATTCTCCAACTGATTGCTGAATTGTATTAAGTCGTAATCATCATCAGTTAAATAATTAATATGTCTTAAATGATTTACAATTTTTCTCCGTATATCTCTTTTTAACGTGTAATATAATATTAATTTCAAATATTTGCTTGTATTCTCACCTATTTGACGTAACATATGTATTCCAAGTGCTAATGAATTTGTACTTTGGTTACAAATTAATTTATATACATGGTGAAGCACATTATTTCTAAATGATTTTAAATTACATATCGAGTTGATATTTTTGTTTTTGTACCACCAATTTATTAATGTTGAATAGTGTCCCTGTATTATTTCATCTCTTATATATATTTCATCATCTATTTTAAAGTTGTCGTCATTTAACTTACTATCTGTTATATCATTTATATTTTCATTAGTGTCATTACTAACAAATTTGTCATTTTTTTTACTTAATTTTTCTCTAAATAGAGATGAATAATAAGAAAGAACATTCAATATATCACCATTATTCACATCATAGTTGGAAAATTTTATATTATTGCTGTAGTATTTTATCTTATCTAAACAAAAATTTAACAATATTTCACAGGATTTATCAACAAACTCATCTGACAAATTTGAACCATTTTTTTCAAGTAGCAATGACTTTGCAAATTTTACTATTTCCAGATTTAAAGTAGATGAGATATTATTTAATGAATTTTTGATCATATCAATTTCGCTATTTTTAATTCCAATTTCTAATTGCATTAAAGGTATTATATTTGTGTTTATATTATTTAATAAACATATTCTTTTGACATTTTCCAAGTCTTGACACTTTATTGCAGAATGTATTAACTCAAATAGGCTTATTTTGTGCGAATATATACCCATATATGTTTTTGAGTTTTTATTCATAAAATAATAATTCCAATTAATTTCACAAGAGAGCTTTAAATTTAGTATTGTGTATTCGCTTTTTATATCAAACAAAAATAATTTTTCCAGATTATCAATATTTTCAATATTCTCAATAGTAGTAATTGTGTCAATATCACTAACTAGGTCATAATCAGTGATATCACTAACTCTTAGATTGTAGCTATTATACGTATTTAAATAAAAACTTAAATGATTACCTATTAAATTATTATCTGAAATTTGGATTAATATTGAATTTGAATTTATTATAATATCAATATAATGATTTTTTAATAGTTTGTTTTTATTGTCAATATTTTTAAGAAAATTATCTTCCAAAATAAATGTATACTCCTTAATATGAGACAATTTAATATTATTTTTGATATTGTTATTAATTTTTTCAATTATAGGAGTACAAAAATCAAGTGAGTTGTGGCTAGTTCTATTTGAAAGTATACTATAATCGTCCTCACAATCTAAATTGCTTTCTAGATGTGACTTAATCAAATTTAAGTATACATTATTAAACAACTTTTTATATTCAAGTGGTATTTCATAGTTATCATTGTAATTATCGTCAATTATTATGTTATTAATTGTATTTAATATTATTAATCTCATGTAATTATTATCATAGTATTCTTTAACTATCCAATTGTTATTATAAAAGTAAAACCAATTTAATTTATTGTCTATTAACTTTAATATATTTATATATTCAGAAGAACCACCTGACAATTTTAAATTAAATGTACTCATCAAACTATTAAGTTTAAAATTATTAAATGCATTTGGATAAATTGTTAAATCAACATATTCACTATCTAATTGTACATGCGGTATACTTCCTGAACTAATTAACATATTTGTCTTCAAATACTCTTCTGGGTCAAACATGTCATATTTACATACAACATTTTTATCACATAATAGCTTAACCGTATAATAAGCACATAGTAATTCACTGAATAGTCTATTTAAATCAATTAAAAATATTTTAACCGAATTATTTAAATACAACTCGTTTAAATTATCAATCAACAATATAATTTTAGATAAATCATTACAAAACGACACTTTGATCGATGTATTATGTTTATTAATATATTTTTCAATATATTTACTAATGTCAAATCTTAAAAATCCTATTCCTTCGTTATAGTTCCATAAAAATAGTTCATATGTATCTATCGTTATACATAGTAACCAATTATTTAATGCTGTTACACCCGAATAACGAATTGTTGGTGAATCATAATTCTGTAGCAAAAATCTTCTGTTTGTATACAATGATTTGCTTCCGTCTAAATCTAATGAAATAAAGATTACATTTGACATTAACATTAAGAAACCAGATTCTTTTGAACTATCAGTAAATATTCTTACATTTTTATATGAAAAACAACCATCACACAATTTATCATTTGATTTATCTAACAATTTTTTACTGAAAAAAACATTATATATATATTCTATTGGTATCCTGCAATATTTAATATTCATACCATCGGTGTAATTGTATTTTAAGGATTCACATGATACATTAAAATTAATAGATATAGGCTTATCATAGATATTGTCTTTATTTAACTTATCACTAATTTCCAATTCTATTACCTTATACTCACTGTTTAATTCAAATTTATCTATATTTAAAAATTGTATTATAGTTAAATACTCTATACCTGAATGTTGTTTACAATTACAATTAATATTTTTTGCATTTAAATCTTGTTCCAATAAGATTAACGTTTGGATAGCCCCTGTACTTATAGTATTTTCTTCTTTTAGAGATGATTTTGACCATATTGCCTCCGATATCAGTGTATTTTTATCTTGAAATATTTTTCCTATTTCTAGCTTTTTTAGATTAATGCTACTATTATTCATAAAATTATCATTTAAGTTTCTTTTTTCTAAATCAATCCATATGGTTATTTTACCATTTGTTGATAAATTTAATAGTAATTTTGAATTGTGTGATAGTAATAGCCTTCCATTACATATTGTCTCTGATTCATCTATTTTAAACTCTTGTAATATAACACCTGATGAATCATTTTTTGAAATGGAATTAAGCAGATTCATATCTTAAGCCTTATTACTATAAGTAATATTAGTACTAATGCTACTACAAATATTATTTTTTTCGCAATATTTTATTTTTTTAATTATTTATTATTAGAATTAACATGTCAATAACACTTGGGGTACGCGCTATGAATATAATTGTTATCTTAAATTTAATGTGTGAACAGTTAGAGGATTAAAACATTAATTTTGAAGTGTATTAAAGAGTACCAATATATAAGTTGGTGAAACATATATATGATGATATGTAGAAACATTATTTTATTAGTAAATTGGTATAAATTTTAGAAGCGTATTTATAAATATTTTGAGAGATATTAATTATTTAAAGAAAAAAATTGAATATTACTACCTGAAATAATTTTTATTTTAATGAAATCGCATTTAATTGATGTTCATACTTATTTTATTCATATAAACTAACACTTCTACAAAAAAAATCAGGATTAAAAAAATGAATAAAAATAAAACAATTAAACGAAAAAAAATAATATAAAATAAATTAACTTTATCCTATATTACTTGTTTAAATAATAAAATCTCAGTTTTTATTGTAACCTTTATTCATTTTTTGTTTACACGTTACATACATATTTATTAAAACTCATTCTAAATACATTTATTTACACTTCGGTATTATTATTGTTTAAACTGATTCATTAATGCTCTAAATCAAATAAGTAATATTATTTTAGTAAAAAAAAAGTTAAAAAACGAAAATTAAATAAAAGAATAAAGGAACATTGATAAACTTAAATAAATGATATCTATAGAATTTATCGGAAAAAGAAAGAAATATATGTAAATTAATTTATTGGAAAGAAATTATATTTTGATCCACACAATAAAACAAATTGTTAAAATTTTGAATTAATCCATTTTAATTAATTATTATTCGGTAAAGAGTTTGTTTTAAACATACTATTTTTAATGGCTTAATTAAAATTTATGACTAGACTTGGCACCAAGTATCGAATGCAGGCGCCTAAATTAATAGCAAAATAAGGGTTAAAAGACTTCAAGTACTGAGATGAAGAGATTTTTCTTTTCGTTAAAGAATTAGCAATATATACAGTCAAAAAAAGGTTATAATACGCAAATACTGAGTAAAAATTCAAAGTTTTGCAGAAACTTGTGAGTAATAACGATACAAGAAATGAAATACGATGATGAAGACTTGTATATTTCAGATGAAGATGAACAGATTAATCGCATAGGTGATGTTCCCCTACATTGGTACGATGAGTTTGATCACCAAGGTTATACTATAGATGGTGAGAGGCTGAAAAAGTATTTAAACCGATCAGGTAAGTTGCTTAAACCACATTTATGATATTTAACTTACGTTAAATTTATTTATAGATTCAGAATTACAAAAATTATTATCTTCAACAGATCCTGATTCTTGGAGAACAATTTATGATCAGAAAAATCAAACTGCAGTAAAACTTACTGACGAAGACTTGGATATTATAAGACGAATATCCTCTCAAAAGTATGCTAATCCGGAATTTGATGCAGAGAAATTTCACTATGAAAATGATAATGTTGATGATAAATTATTCCCAGTAACGAATAGACCAATTCCAAAGCGTTGGTTTGTACCATCAAGATGGGAGGCTAAAAAAATAACACACTTGGTTAAATTAATTAGACTAAAGATACTAAGACCAATTAAAAAAACTGAGCCGGAGGTTTATGATATTTGGGAAGATTCAATATTAAATACTAATATCGAAGATGTAACTTCAAAAGGGCCACCTCATATTCCAGCACCAAAAATGGAATTGCCTGCTCATGAACACAGTTACAATCCCCCAGAAGAGTATTTACTTGATGAAAATGAAATTGAAAAGTTGAAAGATGAGTGTGATGAAGATGCATTCTTACCTTGTAAATATGATTGCTTAAGAAGAGTTCCTGTTTATAGCAAACTTATAAAAGAAAGATTCGATAGATGTTTAGATTTATATTTGTGCCCAAGAGCAATAAAAATGAGAATGAATGTCGATCCAGAAAGCATACTACCACCACCAATAGATACAAATGATTTAAAACCATACCCAACAACAATTAGAATGAGATATGATTTGGAAAACGAAACTAATGATAATATCACTATTTCAGTGTCTTTGAATGGTCTGTGGCTTTCCGTAGGACATGGCAATATATTAACTATATATGAAGTTTCAACTTCAAGAATGGTGTTTAATTTGAATATAAGTGAACTATTTAAAGATATAATATCTTCAACTGAATTTAATAATAAGATAACTGTATTATCATTTCATCCTTATTTACCTATATTGGCATGTGGATATGATGAGTATTTACTTATATTCGTATTAAAACTCCCAAATATAACAATATCATATCAAGAACTTTCAACAAATGATGAATCTGAAATAGATAGCACAGATATGGATAAAAAATGTAATAATGATCCACAAAAGGACTACGAACATTCATGTAACCTTTTCAACGATATTCAAATAATTAACGATGAATTAGACAATATTGATTTGCTCTCATGGAATCAAATTAAAGTAAATTTCTCCAGACACAATTTAGCATTTAAAACCATAAATAATATTATTCTAATTAAGCACCAATCTACTATAAAAAATTTATCGTGGCACAACAAGGGTGGTTATTTAGTTGTTGTTTCACCAAGGTCAGTCTCGCCATCTCAAAGAGTAGTTATACACTCAATAAATAGGTGTTCGTCAATAACGGCGTTTAAAAAACTGAATGGAATGGTTAAATCTGCACAATTTCATAATATTAACCCGTGGTTGGTAGTGGCTACTCAAAAATGCGTAAGAATTATAGACCTAACTAGTAATAAAACAAACAATAATAAACTTGGAAATCAAAGTACTAGTAAAAAACTTGTTAAGAAATTGATAGGAGTTGATGATCCAACATGTATATCCATAGATCCAACAGGAAAACACATTTTTGTTGGACAATCTAATGGTAGAGTTGCATGGTACGATTTAGATCTCTCCAATACTCCCTATAAATTACTTAGATATAGTGATTCGTCCATCAAACAAGTACAGTTCCATTTAAATAAATCAATGATATTTACGGCAAATAAAAATGGTAATATTAATATATTCCATTCTAGAATGCCCTGTGATATTATGAGCGATCCTATTTTTATTCCTCTAAAGTTAATTAGAGAAGAATTTTCAACTATAACTTCAGCAGTTTGGCATCCTAAACAACCATGGATTTTTTCAAGTGGAGTTAATAAACAGGGCAAATCTTCTTTAGTTCTATTGGGATGAATTTTAAATGCACTTTTATGAGTTCACTTTTTCCTTTAAGAATTAATTATTTTTAATTTACCATACTTTATTTCATTTATCACTTAAATTAATTTGATTTTTCACGTGATGCTGTTTTTTCACACAGTTACTATCATTAATTTATATAATTATTTACTGAAAGATTTCATAGTAAAAAAAATATTTAGTTTCATCCCTTTACAGATAAAATGCGAATTAAAGAAAAAATACGGGCGCCAATATATTGATAATACCACATAAATTTGAATTTATTAAAAAAGAAAAAGAAATAAAAGTAATTTACTGGTAAATTCAAATTATTAAACTTGGACAATAATAACACAAATTTTTAGATTTAATGTTTATATTATGAATTATTTAAATGAAAAAAAGTAAAGTAGCTTATCATTACGATAATGGCGAATAAAGAATTTTTATCAGAATGGTTTTCAATTGAAAATATAGGTAATGAAGCTTTAAATATTGACAATTTGAAAGAATCAGACTGGTTCAACATTGAACACAATAATGAAATTAAAAGTGACAACTATATATCACCAAATGATGAATCTAATCAAAATTCTGTAACTTGGAATTTAACGATTCGTTTTAAATCTATATCATTACAAAATCCTGCAACAATAATATTTACAGCACCAAACTGGTATAAAATAATAAAAGGACAAAATGATATATATCCATCTAAATGTCCCAAAACAAATCCTCCCGTGCCATGCAGAAGATCAACAACATTATTTAAAAATACTGAAATTGAAATTAATTCAAAAATTATGTGTTCATGGAAAGAGATTTTTGATAGATTAAATATAGAACCACTTCAAATAGAGGTACACAAAGTTAATCCATTTGGAGATAAGGAAATTCATTCGATTGGATATGTAAATTTGAAACATATATTTATCCAACCAGAAGAGATCAAACCTGAAATAATAAATTCCTATATTTACGGTAAAAATTCATATAGAATATGGCCGACAAGAGTATTGCTATATCCAAAAATTGTTAAAACCGATAGTAATGACAATATAGAATCTGATAATAATGTAGATGATGGTAGTAATATTGATAACAATGACAATAATGAAAGTGTACCAATAGGATTAATTGAGGTAGATATCATTCTTGAAGACTGCGAGAAGCAAAATATATCAGAAGGTAAAATGTTTTCAAGAAAAAATAACAAAAGTATTAATAGTGAATGTAATAGCTCAAACACAAGGAAAAAATTACCAATAAATAACTCACCTAAAACAGAAAATATGAATAAATTGAAATCCGTAAGTCCTTCTTCGATAAATAAGAATAAGGAATATTCTATGAATAAGCATAATATTCAACCACAAATTATAGAAAATGAATTCGAGTTGCCATTTTTTGAGCAGAAAGATTTAAACTATACTGAAAATATGTTAGATTTTGATTTACAATATGTTAATTTTAACAAAATAAGTAAATTTAAACCAAAGTTAGATTTATTCAATCCAGGTAATGATAGTTTATCTAGTAATATATTAGATTCAATCAATGAAGAAATAAAAACAAGTTTTGATATCGATTCAATAGTTTTTTGTGATTCAGATGATGAATCAAAAAATATTAGTAATAAATTAACTAAGTGGAAATTAATTGAAAAAGAAAGATTTATCGAACATTTGAGAAAATTAGAAGATGAATTTAGAAAAATAACGATATCAAGACAAGAAGTTATAATGAGAGATTTTATTCATAATATAAACACTAAAACAAAAAAAATAGGTAAATTGGAAAATCTCGTTACTGAGAAAATATTCAAGTTGAAAAATAAAGAAAATTTCATAGACAATATAAATAATGAAAATAACAAAAAGATTCAACTATTACAATGTGAACATAAAAAAATATTAGAATTACAGAAAAATGATTATATTGTGAAATTAGATATAGAGAAAAAAAAAATGAGGTTATTAGAATCAGAGAAAAATAAATGGATTAAAAAATATAATGATTTAGAAAGTAATATGGATAAAGTATTCAAAGAATTACAAGACTTAAAAAATAGTAGAAAAACTGAATTGTATTATAAAAATGAATTATTACGTAAAGACGAGTTTATACAACTCCAAGAGACTCAAATTAATCAATTAAAAGACACTGTAGAGCTTTTGAAAGCATCAAGAGATCATATAAAACTAAATTTTGAGAAATTTATTTCATCTCTAGATTTAATTAAGAATATTTCAAATGATAGTAGTAATAATATGTGTTTACCCCACAATCTTGATTCACTTGTAGAATCAGGTATTTACAATGAAAATGATGAATTCATACAATATTTAAAAAATAGTTAATTTTTCATTGCTTAATATTTACTATTTATATACATTGTATATATCATTTATTTATTATTTTTGTTTTCTTTAATATTTATATTTTTTACGTTCTTTTATAATTTATAAGTACATGCAAAAAGTACATGCATTATATTAATATTGCATGTATAATATTTCAATTATAGGTACCGAATACCAATATATATCATTTTTTATTCTTTTCTATCTTATTAATATATATATTATGAATATTAAGGTAAATAGGTATTATTCATTTCATACTGTTGATATATTGAAATGTTAGTATGTTATTTAACAGTACAAGAATAAAATAATACTTATAGCAAACAACCAAAATAATTATTATTAAACGCAATTCGAATGAATAAACAAATAAATATATTTAGTATAATAATAGTTTTATTATTTATTTTTATTAACTGTGAAAATTTAATAAGGGTGGATAACAGTGGTATAGCGTTTAAAAAAAAAGAATTCAATTTAGGTGAAAAAATCAATGAAATAATAAATAGGGTAAGTTTATTTATTTAATTAATATCACTAAAAACTGTATAATGACAATTATTTAAATTAATAGATTAAATCACCAAAAAATGAGAATCAAAAAATAATAGATAATAGATTAATAATAGTTTATTCAATTAATGATGACAAAAATGAGTCATTAACTAAATTAAGATTAAAGATTAAAACATTATTTGAAAAATTGTTCAATGGAATAAGTGTAGTTGACTATGAAAAATTAAAACATAAAGATAATATTCAAGAAATGAATAATTGTATATTAAGGTATTTAAACAATTTAAAAATGGAAATAATAGAAACAAATAATAGTAATCAATTAGTTAGTTTTTTAAAAACAATAAATATGCAGTTACTTCAATTTGAAAATTTAATAATGGTAAGTTAAATATTTATATAAGCGTATAGAATATACATATTTGTTAAAATAATGTTAGGGTGTATACCTAGATGAATATATAGGTTTTGAAGAAAAAGACACTAGATCATTTATTAATTCAAATAAAAATTTATATTTAAATAGTTTTTCGAGAAGAATAGATGAAAATATTAGTAATGATTATTATTATAATGATAATAATGATAATTACTATTATTCAGCTTTGTATAGTAAACAATGGTTTCATAGTGATTCAAAATATGGCATCAAGTCTGCAAAAATGTGGAAAAAAATATCAGAATTAAAAAATAAAGGAATAGGTAATATAGTGATTGCGGTTTTTGACTCGGGAATAGATTTTGAGCATCCTGATTTGAGAGGTAAAATATGGAGAAATTTTGGTGAATATAATTGCAATGATGGAATAGATGATGATATGAATGGGTATATAGATGATTGCTATGGTTGGGTAAGTTGAACAAAAAAATTTATCTAAATTCTATTTAAATCATTATTTTTTAGAATTTCGTAAACAATAACAAAATACCTATAGATGATAATGGCCACGGTACACACATATCAGGTATAATATCAGGAATACCAAATAGTATTGTTGGAATATCAGGAATATGTTGGTATTGTCAAATAATGGTACTTAAAGTATTAGATTCAAAAATAAGAGGACTATTGTCTGGTTTTGTTCAGGCTATTGACTATGCTTTAGATAAAGGTGTAAGAATATCTAATCATAGTTATGGAAGTAGGAGGTATGTTGAAATAATAAATAGATTTGTTAATTAACAATTAATAATGGCAAATGTAATTACAACTTAATTAATTTATTACTCATAATAGTAAAAACATTGAGTTATTGAGATTGGCAATAAAAAGAAGTGAGGAACAAGGGATGCTAGTCATTGTTGCATCTGGTAATTTTGAAAATGAAAGAAATAACGATTTAGTTCCAACTTATCCATCGTCATTTAGGTAAGAAATTAAATGAAACAATGACAGTGAATTACTATATTAACTAAATGAACAACATTTTTTTGTATTTTAAATAAAATCAAACATAAATAATCTAAGATCCGATAACATTATTTCAGTTACATCTATTACAAGGTAAGTTATTTTTTTTGGCTTATAAGAAAACATAAATTGATTATTTAGTAATGGTGAATTGATGGAAAGAGCCACATATGGTAAAAAATCTGTTCATGTAGGAGCACCTGGAGTGAATATATGTTCAACTTATTTAAATGGAGGTATGTTTAGTTTTAGATATATTCAGTGATCGCTTATTTTTAAAAAATATTTGTTTAATTTACAGAATACAGATGCATGGATGGAAGCTCATTCTCCGCTCCTATAGTAACTGGAATTGCAGGTGTTTTGTTATCACTTTACCCAAATATATCGATTTATTCATTAAAGGATTGTATATTAAAAGGTGTTGTTAAAATAAAAGGGCTGCCTGGTAAGTTAAAGAAAAAATGAAAGAATTAAGATAATGGTGCTTATAAATGAGTGAAAATAAATTCAATTATCAAAGGAAACAATAACTTTAAAAAATAGTAACTTATAAATAATGAACAATTTACCACAAATTTAAAGCACCATTTATGAATGAATGAATAAATAAAGCAACTCAATATATCATTTTTTAACATAAATTCACACAAATTATAACTTAAATTACACTTAAATAATACCTATAATTTATTAGTAATGACGGAAGGCTCAGTAAATGCCTATAATTCACTTGAAATTTGCCAAATAAAATTAGACAAAAATATATCGAAGAGCTATTTATTTGCCGCCTAAAATGCGGAGGTGTTTAAAAATGATTGAACGACAAGATTCAAATTAATTTAAGAAAACTTAAAAGGTAAAATAATAATGTTTAATTCTTTGGATTAATTGCTATTATTTAACATATACGAATATATTATAAGTAATTGTCATTATTTTTACTTGTTCATTTTTTTAAATATTGTTGTAACACTATATATACGATTATTACTTTTTTTCCACTTAATAAAAGTAATGGGATTCTTTCTAGATAATTCAACGTATTCTGAAGTATAAAGAAATGAAAGATCATGTGAGAGAGAAGTTAATAATAAGACTTGGAATAACAAAAGAAATAAGAGATAGAGCTTCAACATATCCAGCGATAAGTGATGAGGAGATAAAAGAAAATTCAGAATCAGATTCAGAATTTTCGATGAAATTACTAGATTTGTCGCGAAGTGACTCATCTAGATTGAAATATTTAAGAAAATTAAGTTACTTAAAAGTATGGGTACCTTCAATATATAGACCACCTAAACATCAAACTGCAATTATATTTGATTGGGATGATACATTGATATGCACTTCATATTTGACTTCAATTATTGAAAATATTAAGCATGAACGAATAGTGAGTTATAACACGTTAAGTAGTGTGAATTCTTCCGCAAGAGGTGAATTGGAGCATTTTATATTAAATAAAAACAATAACGATTATCACAATGAGCCATTTTATATAAGTGATAATGTGAAAAATATACTAAACATTACACAAAAATGCGTATTAGAAATATTAAATAAGGCATTAAACATAGGTTATGTGTTTTTGATTACGAATGCATCTGAAGATTGGGTTTATTATTCAGCAAATGTGTATATGCCAGATGTTGTTGACGTTTTAAGTAGTTTGACAGTGATATCAGCAAGATCTAAGTACGAACAAAAATATCCAGGTGATTATCATAAATGGAAATTATACGCTTTTTTAGAGATACAAAAAAAGTTGAACTCTGAAACAATTACCAATTTGATATCTATTGGTGATTCTATAATAGAAATGGAAGCTGTTCATATATTAGGAAGAGAATTCTCAGAATCTTTGGTTAAGACAGTTAAATTAAAAGAAACACCAACTCCTGATGAATTATATAAGCAACTATCATTAATCAATAGCAACTTTGAAAGTATTTGCTTAAATGCAAGAAATCTAAGGATTGTATTAGAAAAGAGAGCACTGCAAATACAAACTTAGTAACAATTTTAAGTCATAAAAATCTAGCAATATGTTAGAAATTTAAAATCATAAAATAAGTGATGATAGAAATAAAATCAGAGTTAGATATAAGTAATATATTATTAATATTATATATTTAAATTAATAATGTAGTTTCTACTATAATAAAACTAGTTATTTTAAAATAGAAAGAAAAATCTAATAGAAATTTTACGGCATTATAATGTGTAATTATTCTTTTTTCTTTATTTTGAGTTAAAGTGTGGAAAGAAACTTGTTAATTCGGGTTCGTTTTCAGATTCTTCAGATGAAGATGTAGATTCCCACTGTTGAGATATCTGTAAGTTACCACAAGATGAGATGTTATCATCATCGTCCTCGCTATCTGAAGAGCTAAATGCTCTTCCAGAAGAAAAGAATTGTTTTGCAGATAATTGTGATTTTTTTTTATTTAATAAAGCATTTGACACAACTTTAGGTTGTTTTGTCTTTTTAGTAACAATCTTACTTATATTTTTAGACGTAGAATCATCAGAAATTGGAATGTTTAATTTAATTTTACACCACTTAATCATTTCCCTGAAAATACTTGGAGGTGTTTGTTGATCATCTAATTCAACTTCACCTGTATCTACTTCTTTCCAATGTGCTGTGGATAAAAATGAATTAAATAATTCAACATGGTCGTTTTGCGAAAGTTTGCCTAGTAATAACTGGAATTCTCGCCTTTCAGCTTCACTAATTGTATTGTTTAATGAATTAGATGATTCATAATTATTACTATTTTTTTTACCACCTTTGTTATTTGATTTAGAATTACCTTGTTGATTCGTCCTTTTATTTTTGTTATTAGAAAAATGATCGTTACCAACACTACTCGCTCCTGTTCCATAATGTGGTAAATATAATTCTTTGTTATATCTTTCGTTATAAAATACATTGTTTTTTCCGTTGTTCATTTTTTTAAATGGTGGTCCATTTTTATTTACATCATCAATATTTTTACTTCCTTTATTTATTCCAGAATTTTTAGTTGTACCTGGGAATGTTAATGAAAAGTCATCTTTCAATGGTTCGTTTAGTAATTTTAAATTAAAGTTCAGGCATGCATCAATTGTTTTAGTCCAAAGTATTCCACCTGGTTCAATAGCACGAAAAGCACAAATCCAAACAGAATATATATCATTAAATACATTTGCAGCATTCAAATATTCATTATTTTCTAATTTTTTAATAATCTTGTTGAAGGATATTGGTTTAATTGGACTGCAATCATTTAAATATTTAAAATATATATTTGCATTAATAAATAGCTCGTCAATTTTTTTATTGTAATCAAATTCAGACCCATTTGCGCCATTGTCATCCATGTCAATATCATTTTCTAAACTTTGACCCTTTAAATATAAGCTAAAGTTATTTATATTTATATCTGTTGCATATGGTTTAAATGTTTCTTGTTGTGATAACATTTTAAGTATTCTATGAAATCTTTTCGCCCAATCTGGCATTTTTTTTAAAGGATCTTCTGTAATTCTTCTACTTCCAACGGTACTTTGTGTATTACTTTGTTTTGTCTCAGATCTTGATTCTAATATATTCATACCATCTTCTAGTAATGCCTTTAATTCCCTTGAATATGAAGGACGTGAATTACGTGATTTTCTTATTTCACCATCATTTCTCACTTCATTTCCACCAGCTGAAGTTCTACCAGTTATTTTTTGTGATCTCTTCTTTAAATTTTTTCTATTATTACTGTAGCTTATGGGTTCTGGAGATAGTTCAAACCCATAATTATAAGAATTATCAATAAAATATTGTTGTACCTTCTTTAATTCATCCAAACTTAGAATCAATTCGCCTCTAACTCCAGTGCTACCATTTTTATCTACAGATAAACACAAATCAGTCTTCATATACAGTTATTATCAATATTTCTAGTATAATACAGATTTAAACATATAAATATATCCGTATTGAAATATTCTTTATTTAAATATTATTTTTGTAGCGCCGGCGGTATCTATTTTTTTACTACCATGTAGGAATTTACATTGACATGTTATTAATAAATTACTTTCAAATTACTTTAATTTCTCATTTTTTGCATTCCTTTAAGTAAATACTGCATTATATATGTTCCATTCACAAATTTTCTAGCAATTTTACTACTTTTATATTTATTACATATGCACAAAAGTCTAACTATTTACTAACACAGTCGGTTACAAAGTTAACATGAGAGATAGAATTATTAGATGAAAAAAAAAATTATCTATATAAAAGCAGCTATTTCCATTTTAATTATCGTGCCCGAATGTACATTCGTACTTTTCTCCTTTTCAATAAATATAAGCAATAACATATAGTAATGTGGAATCATAATTTTATTTACATTTCACCTCCATTAAATATATAAGGTCTATATATTATTTAACATAATTTTATATGTTAGTTCTTAAATATCAATCTATCGATCCATTAGTTCTTTTTTTGTTTTTGTATTCATACTCTTTATTACCATTATTTATAATTTTTTGTTTCTGCTTCTGTTTTGTATTGTTATGTAAATATAAAGAGCCGTTTATTTGTGGGTAATCTGAATAATTTAATGTGATATTGTTCCTGTCAGTAGAACTTAACTTTGAATTATTGCCTCTTTTATAATATTTATTTCTTGATGCGTAATAGCTAGTATTATTGGTATTAGTACTGTATGGCTTTTGATAATTAACATTGCAATTATAAATAATAT